>NC_135314.1:51161692-51468852 GCF_048772815.1 Callospermophilus lateralis | reverse complement strand
CTAGCCTGAAGCCCCACCCCACAGCTCTAGGCTTTGTCTACAATGTCCTCTCCTCATTCGTGCACCACCAACTGAGGCTCAAAGTCACACTACAGAGGGTGGCAGACAGGACTAGCAGGGGCAAGGACCAGCAGGGGCTGCTAGGTCCTCTCTCTTCACAAGTCCTAAGGAAGAAACCATAAAATAATGAGTACTTGGTTCCTGGCTGCATCCGTCAGCCTGAGCAGTTACAACAAAATGCCAAACTGGGCCTTAAACACAAATTTATTTTCACACTGTTCTGGAAGTCTGAGAGGTTTGGAGAGAGAGTCTGTCTTCCTTCTTATTAGGCCACCAATTCTTCCTATTGATGGTCCTATTGAATTAGGACTCTACCCTTCCAACTTCATTTGTCCTTAACTGCTTCTGAAAAGGCCTAACTCCAAATAGTCACATGTGGGGCTAGTGTTTCAACATATGAATCTGGGAGAGGGGACATGCAATTCAGTCTGGAACATGGCACAGGGCCTAGTATAGGATAGCTGCTGACTACAGTCCTTGCTGACTAGTACCTCCTGCTTCAGAGATGGGCATATACTTCACGAGGCCCTGGCTCGGAGCTGCAGGACTCAGGGCATGGGTCCCCAGGCCTCACTGAGCAGGTGACCTTTCTAAGGCGAGGATATTGGAGATGCAGCTTCTACTAAAGGCAGGGCCTGAGGACACCATTTGTTCCCAGCAGGACTGGACAGTGAGAGCCACTGGCAGCTTGTGGAAAGTCCCCACCCCAATAAGAAGTGGTAGCCCTCTGTAGGCACACAAGCCCCGAGGTTCTAGTTGCTCAGAGACCCTAACCAGCTCAGCTTTCCCAGCTGTGCATGCCACTGTGTGCAATGACGGTGAACAGCACCACTCAGAAGACTTGTTTTGACCTCGTTTTGTCCCAGCCCACTGTGATGATAGGTGAGTCACTTTCCCTCTTTGGGTCTCAGTTATGTCACTTATGAAATGGGAATAACCTGTTCTGCCCTCCCCACTTATCTCTTGTAAAGGTCAAAACTAGATCCTGCTAGGTTCTAAGCTGCCAGAAGGTGAATGGAAAACAGGAAATTTTAATTAGCACTGAGATTGGAGGGAAGGTGCCCTGGACTTTTTAATCACTGGGATACAAATTAAAAACCAGAACAGGCTGTGAGCCAACCCAGCAGTTGCTTATGACCGAAGACCCTGACAGACAGACGTGGCTTCTCCAGAGTTCTGTTTACTGCTGATCAGGACTCAAAGCATGTGGCCATCCCTACCTCCCTCTAGTTCCCAGGGGTGAATGTACATGTGTAACTTCAAGCATCAATCCATTTTCCTTTATTAAGCACGAAAACAAATCCTCCCAATGTGTACAGTGTGATTTTGAAAGCCTCTGCTGGAGGCCAGCTCGGTGGTACAAAAACAGCATCTCATTGATATGTAAATACAATGGTCATCAAGGGTCCACTCTGGGCTCTGGAGGCCCTGCCTCCCTTCTGCCCCCTAGGCCCTCTCTATCTCACCCTGAAGACAGGAGCTAAGACAGAGCATCCCTGTTGAAGACCAGGGGACAAAGGCCCACCAGGCCAGCTGAATCTGCTCTTTGTGAGCCACCCTGCCTTGGCACTCTCTGTGCCCACGGCCTGTTCCAGCTGCTAGGAGACCCCTGCTTTCTCCTGGCACCATGCTCCAGGGTCAAGCCAGGCAGCTGCCAAGAGGGCAGGAATACTGTTTCTAAAGGGGCCTTGCTTTTTTTTCCCCCCCAGGCAATCTCCCAGGTGGGAATCACACACCCTTTGAGAGGCCTCAGGCTTGCATGGAAGTTCAGAGTTGGGGCTTCAGCTGCAGAGGAGTTGGGCTCCCTCTAGCGGCAGGCCTAGCTCTTCCTGGGAGAGGCAGAAATGCTAGTTTAATTTGATTTTCAAAGTTGGCACTCAGGACCTCCCAGAGGCTTGTAGTCATCTGGAAGATGGTGGTCCCTGTTTGGGTCCAAACATCCAGGTCCTGCTCAATTGTAGGGATGGTAGGCTTCAAACACAAACTTGAGAAGTATAAATATGGCCATAGCGGAAAAACAAACCATCAGTGAACATGTGTGAGTACACATGTGTGAGTGTGTGTGTGTACCACACAGACAGACAGGCACCCAGACCGCCCCTGGAAGATGGTGCCACAGTACTGGCCTTGGCACTGATGCTCCAGTCCCAATGCAGGTAAAATCAAGGTTACCAACAAACTTCCCTCAACTAAAGAGCACTTCCACACAAGTCTAGACCAAGTCCTTAAAGACAGTGGAGAAATCTCAAATGGAAATCTCCAGAATGATCCACACCCCTGCCATACAGCCTACTGTCAATCACTGGCTGCCCGCTGGTCATATAGCACCATGGATGTGCAAAGAGGTATACAGTGGGCACTTGGTATGCAAAAGCTCAGGCGAAGACAGAGGTGCCAGAGGAATCCTGGATAAAGGGATCCAAAGTGGCTCCGGAATGCAAATGGGAAGGGTTTGTACATCTGTGGCAGAAAAACAAAACATGGGCCACTCCTAAGCAATAAAAGGGTTAATTCATGTGTTCTCTCAGAGCTACAGATTATTTGTACAGAAGAAAAAAAAAACATCTGTCCTTCTTTACTCATGAGGCAGGCTTAAGGATCAAATTTTTTTGAACTGATGTTTTTGGCTTAAAATGTAAAGGAACCTGGATTCTATTCTAGAATAAATCTGTTTTTAATATAAAGACATTTCTCCAAAAATCTTTGTATGAAATAAACTTTAGATAGATACACCATGTTTGCCCTGAGGCTTAGTTAGGGCCCCCCACCCCACCCCATTTGTGAAGGCCTGAGCTACTCACCACATTAACACGGCAGGTGGAGTTATCCCCTCTGGTTAATGCTAAAATGGAGCCTCCTAGGACTTGAGATAATCCACAAGTGGTTAATCAAAAGGTGACTGTATGAGTTCCCTCCCCCATTCTCCCTCTAGGGCTCCCTCCCTCTAGGGCTCCCCAGAAGGTCACTCTTCAGTGTATATAGATCCTGTCAGAGACGGCGCCGGGCAAGTGGGTCATGATCTGCATTCGCAGCCACCAATAGTAGTCCATGGGGTGGTAGCGGGTGTAGGGGGAGGCGGCCGTCAGGGCGTGTGTGACAGCATCAATGACGGAGGATGTGTCTGTGGAGCCGCTGTTGCAGTAGGTCTCCATCTTGGCGATCTTCTCATCGAAGTACTTCCTGCCATAGTCCTTGCGGACAACCTCAGGCAGCTCGTCCCACATCTTCTTGGCAATGGCCTGGATGCGCTCGGGGCTATAGAGGCTGGTGGCAGCGATGAAGTTGCCAGGTTCCACCACACTGACCTTCACACCCAGTGGGTACATCTCATAGCGCAGGCAGTCAGAGAAAGCCTCCACCCCAAACTTGGTGATGCAGTATGGGGAGCGGGCGGGGTTGGCCATGCGGCCCAGCATGCTGCTGATGTTGACGACACGGCCTACAGAGAGAGACAACAAACACCTGCTCAGGTGGCACTGCTTTGAGATGCAGAGGCCTGACTGGAATTGCTTCTGAACCACCCAGGGTCAGGGGACCTTTTCTTTTGGTAGCCAGGGCCAGCTTGGGCCACCCATCAATGTGAGCATCCCTCATCTTCCCTGGCAGCCCAGCTGTGCCAGGCAGGACAGGGGAGGAGAGATGAGCAAGAAGCAGGCCTGCATACCAGGAGGGCACAGCATAATGGACAACACACAACTAACTCAAAATCAGACTGAGCCCAGCCTGGTGACCATACCTTGGGGATAAAAGCAATGGCAGAACATGGGAGGTGGGAGAGCGGTGCCCATGTGGATCTGTGTGCTCTCTTCAGGCAAGGGCTGATGCTGGGCAGCCTAAAGCTTCCTCCTTACCCTCACAGAGCTTAAAATTCAGCTCACCCAATAAGATGTGCAGATAAGTGACTTGCTAAGTATGTGCTGACCTGTGGCAACACGAAAGATGAATGCAGGAATGTGGATGGTAGATCACCTAGAGCTGAGGCTGGCACTGATACGGAAAGCCCTGGGGCTCAGAGAGGGTGCTGGGGTGCTCCATTCTCCAACTCCTTACTGGATGGAGCCCAAGACAGTCAAAGAGAAGCAGGCTGGGGCATGGGCAGGGATTCCCATGCTGATGACATGAAGGCAGAGTCTTGGGCACTAGAAAAGTGGTGACTTTGAAAAGTCTCTGCCAAAGGCCCAGCCTTGGGGTGACAGGGACCTTCCATATCCCCTCTCAGCCCTGGGAGCACACCCCAAAAGGCTCACACAGTCTGTCCTGGGCACCTTGCAGAAACCTCTTAAGCTCTAAGTCATGGAAGAGTTTGGGTTTCCTTTTAAAACCTATGGCTGCCCCTATGTTCATTCCTGCTGTTGCTGGGGCTTTGGGATAGATCTGTGGGTCTTAACCTCAATTGTTTGCTATTCCAGGGAGAAAATCAGAACCAGGGACTCTTGCGTAGTTTGCTTATATTCAGCTATCCAATATGGTTTGGATATTTTGTCTATTTTCCAAATTTCTAATCTTGATTATTACTATTTTTAAATTTAATACTACAACTGTCTCATTTTTTGCTTTGGTGTAACAACCCACAGAATGGATACACTAACATTTATTTAACTGCATGCTATGATACAATGACGTCTATATGCAGCCTGTGCACAGAGTCCAAGAGTGGCCGGATCCTGCTATACCTGGATACATAGACTGCTGACCTATCACCTGCTCTACTTCCTGAAAGCCACATATCCCTGCCTGCCACCATCTGTGGGCCCAGCATGGCCCCAGGAGTCAGGAGCTCAGCCTTGCTAGTATGGACATTGCCTCTGGCAGGATAGGTCTTTCATTATGGCAGGTCCAGGGTCAGGCAGGGGCTATCTTCTACTCACCTTTGGCTCTTCGAAGGAGGGGAAGGAAAGATTTCGTTGTCCGCACCGTGCCCCAGAGGTTTACTTCCGCCACCTCCTTGTAGGTCTCCATGCTGGTGAACTCCACCTCCCCAAATGTCGAGATGCCCGCATTGTTAACCAGCCCCCACATCCCTGGACAGGAAAGGACAAAACTTGGTCACTATGTAGGAAAAGCCTCAGACATCACCCATTACCTTCAGTCCACTCTGCCCCCAACTGTTGTTTCTTTTCCCCATTTTCCTGGCCTCTTTCCCAAAGCTCTCAGGAAACTTCTAGAGTCACCGAAGAAGGACAGGAGTTAGACCAACCTGAAGTCCTGGATGTCTGGAATGACCTTCAGTCTGCAGCATCCAGGCCTCTGGTCACCTCTGCCTGAATCAATCCTCGGAGGCCATTATGACCCAGCCCTGCCGGGGTTCCCTCGCCTGTGCCTCACTTCACCTCCACTCTATGCCACTCATTTCATCATCACACCCTGTACCTATTATTTTCCTTCCTGCCTTTGAGTTCTCATTTATATCTTCCCTCTTTCCAGAAGCCAAGGAAACTTGAAAATCTTCCAGACCAAGCCCCCCCCCCCTGGAGAACCATCAAGGGGCTCAACCTTTAAGGTCACACAATAAGTTAGGGGCTCAGCCAAGCCATGCTGGGTCAGGCCCAGTGCTCCCGAGACCCTCCTAACAATGACTCCATTCTCATCTTCCTCCTCTGAACCATGACACTGTTGTTCGTTAGATGTCAAGGCCCATGACTCAGTTCACTAATATCCCCTGTGTATCTCTGGGCTCTTTGCTAGCAGAGACCGGTTCCTTAGCTTGAGCGACACCCTGGGGCTCAGAGCATACACATGTCATGGTGTACTTGGGTTGACTGATTCCTGCAAGTCTAACAAGAGAAGGCTGACTTTTGTGGACTTAGAGAATACTGGTCCTAGAGAGTTCTTGTAGTTTATTTAGTCTCCTAACTAATCAGCTAGGGACACTGAGGCCTTGAGGAGAAGGGACATATGTAAGCTTAATTGGGAAGCTGAGGCAGAGCCGGACCTGAACTGGGGGCAACAGGCATTAGAGAGCCTTGTTTTGAGGACCTTCTTGGGGTTTAGTTTTGGGGGCATAAGGGCTGCATAGGCTGGGGCCTTAGGACAGAGTCAGGCTCTGACTCTCTGTTGTGGAAATCCTCAGAGCTTGTCTCCTGGGGTTCACTGTCCAGCTGAAAGTCCTGAGTTTCTCCCAAGGTGCAGTCTCAGCACTGAGCTCCCCTGTCGCCTGTGGGAACTGGGCCTGACCTGGCTTTCTCAGTTCATCAGGGAAATAAGCTTGTGTAAATGACAGAGTAATTACTCTCTAGCTGCTTTCCTTCCATAGTGCCCAAATTAAGCTTCATCTACTGACCTCTGGCGCCTTCTCCTTCAATTATGGAGAATTAAGGACATTTATTAAGGAAAGGAAATTACTGGTTAACAAAGCCTCTGTGAAGAGCTATTCCAACTCTCCATGGCTGCCTGCCACTGGGGCCTCCCCTCTCAGCACCCTTCGTGAACTTGACCTCGACCTCGACCTCAACCTTGACCTCCTGACCTTGAAGCCTACCTACTGACATAAAAATCATTCCTGCAACCCACAGCTCCCACCTTCTCCCTGTCCCCACCCTGCCTCTTCCCAGGCCCCAGGAAGA
This sequence comes from Callospermophilus lateralis, assembly GCF_048772815.1. NCBI lineage: Eukaryota > Metazoa > Chordata > Mammalia > Rodentia > Sciuridae > Callospermophilus > Callospermophilus lateralis. The sequence goes on along the minus strand of NC_135314.1, from coordinate 51,462,229 downwards.
ACAGGAAGCCTCTCCCTGCAATTGTGGCCAACACTTGGGCCTATTCCTCTCCCTACTGCCACGCTGGAAACCATCAGTCCTGTTTCTCTTACACAGCTTCAGCTTTTTCCTTGTTCCCTGCTCCTTCCCTTTAATACTGTACACATAAAGTGCTCAATAAATGTGTGTTGGGTGAATGACTATCTACAATACCATGTCTCTATATCCTAAACAACCTTCTTTAACCCTACAGTCTGCCTTCCTTCCCTCCACGGCCAGGCTTCTATGAACACTCTGCCCTCTGCATCCCCTCTGACACCACTCTGGGTTCCCAGTCCAGTTGACCCTCTCTGGGTCTCCCTTTCTAGTCTCCAGGGCCATGTGCTGAGGACCCTGACCCCCAGCCTTCAGTTTCCTCCACCTATCTAGGACATGAGTAATCCTAGTGCTCCTGAATGCTCACTTGTTCCTTTGGCATTAATGACACCCTAGCATCTCTAGCATCTTCCCTGATACCCCAAAAAGAGATGTCCTGCAATGTCCAGTCCTTGGCCTACTTCCTGAATTATGACACAGACTTCTGTACTTTGTGGAATTTTCCAGGGATTTTGTGTTTGATTCATGTGGGACAATATCACCTGACTTTTTCCACCTGAAAATAAAACAATTATATCTGACACTACTATACAAAGAAGCTTAATTAAATTTGACCTGTGAAAGCATGCTACTCCTTGATTATAGCTCTGCTGACTTGACAAGGGGTAGTAGTTGACCTGGTAACTCTCAGACAATGCTCTAAATAAACTCACAGCATTACTGCTGGTCTGGGTGACAGCTGTTTTTCTGGAATAGTTCCAACATCATCTCCATGTCCATGGTTCCCACATCCCTTCAGGAGTCAGCCCTCTCCCCACAACCCCAGCTGCTAGGTCCCACAGATCCCCATCTCACCCTAGCCACCACCAACACATCAAACTCCCAAGCTGCCAAGCCTGCTCCTCCCCTTGGTTAATGGCTTTACTTTCATCTTTGACTCCTCCACTCCTTCACTTCTCCCCCACCTAAGGAGTCACTGAGGACTGTTAGTATCAGAATAACAGCCCTGAACTAAGTATGCACTTTGCTAATCTCACCTGATCAGCCCATTAACTCACCTGATCCTTATAACTGACCTATAAAGTAGATACAATTCTCATATCTGGAGGAGGCAACTGAGGCCTAGGGGGGTGAAGCAACTTGCTCAGTGTTACCCAGCTAGCGGGTGGGAAAGATGGGATTTGGATTCAGGACTGTCTGGGGACACAACCCTTATACTTAACCCCATGCCGACGTTGTTTTTCTTTGCTGTGTTCATTAGAATCAGTTCTTTCTTCCTGTTTCCACCTGTAGTAACTCTTGTACTATAGAGAAGGCTCCTCCCAGGTCTCCCTGTTTTGGTCTCTGTCCTTCACCTCCACCCATGACCCCTCAGCCAGGCCATCTTCCTCCTATTAGTCACTTCCTGCTCCTAAGGTTCCCATCCTGCAACTCAGTATACAAGGCCTTTCCCAGCCACCCTCCCGTGTATTCTGCCTCTCTAGATCTGAACACGTCCAGCTCCCCACTCCTCAACCTGAGAGAGCAGCTTTTATTGAGGTTCTATCTGTGTTCCTGCAGTGGTCGGATCTGGGCATGAGTGTGGGGCAGCTCACAGTGCATCTTGCTTCACAGATGGAGGTGAGGCCCACCCGGGTGATGGTTCACACCCAAGTCACACTTCAATTAAGAGGCAAAGCCCAGGGCACTTGCCTGGTATGTGTGAGGCACTGGGTTCGATTCTCAGCACCACATATAAATAAATAAAAAATAATAAAATTCTATCAACAATTAAAAAAATTTTAAAAAATAAAAAAGAGGGAAAACCCAGGGTAAATCCAGTTTCCCACTCACTTCCAGAATGAGGATGGGGTTAGGGCCCTCCCTGCCCACAGCATAATACCCCCAAGGTATTTTTTGTTTTGTCCTGAAGCCACTTGGCTGGTGTCCATCCACAAGTTCATCCTGCCAGCACGCTGCCTTCTGCTTCTCAGCACACTACCAAATAAACAGCAAGTACTCAGTAAAGTTTACTGATTGACTAGTAAGTAATGATGCCAAGATCAAACCACACCCACAGGCTGCCCTCTGATCCTTTGGCCCAGCTTTCCCTTAGGATGAGGGTAGGGAGGGTGGTCAGAGGTTCCAGATGTCCAGTCCCTTAGAGTCTTGCCAGGGAGGAAAGGGGCTGGTGGCAGATGGCTGGACCACTCCAATCAAGACAATTCCATTCATCTTAACCCCCAAGGCTGGTTCCCCAGGCTTTGGCAGCAACTGTTCCATGGAGCCAGAGTGACAGACAACAAACTTGCCATCAAAATGTGCCCCAATATCCAGGAGTGGGGAAGGACACCTCTTCTGAGAAGTTCCTCTCTGGGTAGGATGTGAATCAGAGGTGGCCAGAGCTGGTGGAAAACTCTGGGAGAGCGCCATCTGGAGTTCAGAGCCAGCACTGCCCAAGGAGTGGGGATGGGTGCCAACCAGAGCCAGAAGGGAGGAAGGGGAGGAGAAAAGAGGGGAAGGAAGAGAAAGAGGGGAGAGAAAGAAGGAGGCATGCAACCACATATCTGACAGATTTATTTTCTCTTTTGGACCTAAAAGATTTAGATCCTTTTCCAAAAACTTCAGTATGGGTTAAGGGAGGCTGTGGTAAGTGGTTTATTAAGCCCTCCCCATGCCTCATGTGGAAAAGGAAGGAGGGAAGTTTGTGTGTTGGGTGCTGGGTTTAAGCCTAGATGCCAGGGCAGAGGACAGCACCTCCCATTGTGTGGCTAGGGGCGTGGGGGACCCTGCCTTGCTGGGCTAGTCTAACTGGCCAATCCAGTACAGGGAATGGAGGTGGCTCTGCCCCAGTGTCCTGGGCCATTCTGTACCAGGTCCCCCCTGGCAATTCCTTTCCATGAGCAGTTTAAATCACCACAAGCCCCACAGGCTGCAAACGCAGTGGCTTTATGGCGCTGACTGCAGCTGTTTTCTTGCCTGATGGTTTATGGGGGCAATTTCCCACCTCCTAGGGGGGGCAGAGAGGGCGGAGCAGATTTACCACTGCTGGGGTGAGGCAGGCTCTGCACTCGGGCTGGTAATCATCCCAGTGGGACCCATCCTGCCTTTTCTTAATGGGACAGGAGTGCAGGCTCTGCCTGTTAATTATTAAACAGATGTTCAGTGAGTTCAGCAACTCACAGGCCTCTCCTCAGAGAACAGTGCTCATAAAAAAAGATGTTGTGGGGGTGAAGGAGGCACTGGGCCTGCTGAGGGGACACCAGTGACAAAATACCTGTAAAGCAACAGCTTGTCCATAGCCAGCCACACAGCACAGGCGGGATTCTCAGAGATGACAGCATTTCCACCTGACCCACCCGTGCTCAGCACAGAAGGCACAGCACAGGCTCTGGCCATTCCCCTTCCACCCTCCCCATCCGGGGAATGGAGTCACTGCTTAGAAGAGCTGCCTCCAGCCCACTGTGCAGAAAAGCAGAGAGCTAGATGAGGCACCCTATTTCTGCCTGGGCTGTGAGAGCACAAAGGTCAACTGCACGGACTCACTCTTCTGCTCTTCCACAGATGCCCTGAGCTGCCAGCTGAATGGTGTCCCAGCCATTGCTGCCCTGGTCTGCATGCATGGTGCCCCTTGGAGTTGGTCAGAAGAGCTCTTCCCATCAAGATCTTCCATGTGGCTTAAATGGAAAACACTTGGGGACACCTGGGTGCTTATGCGACAGGGACCTTCTGCAGTATTTGACCCTGTTGGTTACTGGGCCCCCCAAATTTTCTGTTCCTTTAGCTTTGGGGCACGCTATCCAACCTCTCTAACAAACCTGGCCCCTAAATATTCACAATATCCAGAAGTCCTCCTGGACACTCCCCCAAGTGTCCCATGGGCACTTCAGTGTCTTCCCGCACCTCAACCTGCCCTTGCAACTGAGGACACCAGGAACGTAGGACAGAGACCTCTTGCGTCTCCCTTGTCCAGTGCCCACGTCATCAGGACTCTCCAGCTTTTCCCTCTAAGCACTCCTCGAGCCTGATCCTTCCTTTCCCAATGCCCACCACCCTGCCCAGGACTTCTGAACCACATGCCCCTTCAAACCACCCTCCACGTTGCCAATGTGACATTAGAGTGAGTTTCACAAACAGACCCCTCCAGACCATCTCCTCCAGACAACCCCTTTGATAGCTCCTGAGGGTCCTCAGGAGGGCAGCCATACTCTGCTGGCCTAGCACCCAAGGCCCTGCTGACCTCCTTCCCCAGCCTCATTTGCTGTCATCACCTCCACCAGACTCGACCCTGGGACCAGACCACTCACCAGGGCCCAGCATCCTGGGCTGCTGCCCACCATTGTCCATGCTCTCTGCTCCTGGACTGGCCTTCTCTACCCTCTGTTACACTGACCCATTCCCATCCAACTCCCAAGACTGGATGCATCCTGGTTTCCTGTGCTGTCCTACCTCTCAGTGTGCGGCTCCCTGATGTCATAACCAGTCTCTCTACAATGTCCTGTATGTCCTCAGGGACAGACTGTGCCTGGGTCATCCTGAGTACACAGCCCAGAACCTGGCCTAGAATGGGCATCTAATGAGCACTGGCTGAATTGGCCCAAACCAGTGTATACCCATTCAGCTCTCCTATATTCCCCAAATCGCCCTCTGGCGGGTTTCACACTGCCCTATTGCACAGGAGTGTTGAACTCGATCCACTTCCTACTCTGAGCAGGAGGAAGAGTTTAAACAATAAATAAAGGAGACTTTGGGCAGGATACCAGCAAATGGAGGAGGACATTTAGGACATGCCCCCCTCTGAATGGCCCCTACCTTTCTCAGGGTCCTTCAGGCTTGAGTGGATGGTCTCCACTGCTCTCTCCACCTCCTCATTGTTGCAGACGTTGAGCTGGATGGTTCTCAGCCGGTCACTGTTCAAGCTGTCCAGCTCCTTCACCCCAGCATCCCCCTTGTCCTAGGGAAGAGAGAAAGGCTGCATTCACCTCCCACCTTCCTACCCTGGGGCAGACTTAGAATGAGGACACTGCCAAGACAGGGGCTGACCGGGGTCCCTGCCAAAGCCTCGGGTTTACTGACAACAACACGTGGTGTTCTCCGGAGGTGTGGCCAAGCTGGCCCACCAGCAGGTAGTTCATCACCTGCCCCCCACCACTGGTGACTTCTAAACATCAAGCTAAGTGCTACAGGGGTACTGTGAGCAGGAAAAAAAAAACCTTGCTCCATGGCCGCGCTGACAGTTCAGAGACTTGGGTGGGTATTGGACCCTAGCAGTAGAGCACATGCCAGTTGTTACCCTTCTGAGTCTGAAAGCCCAGAGTGACCAGATGCTCAGATTTTTAAGCTAGTAATTGGTATTATGACTGATTTTTTAATGTGTGGACAAATTATTCACTTTGGAGGGGAAAAAAATTATGTGGGCCTAAGCATGTCCCCAAGCCATGTATGACCAGAGGCTGCCAGTTTGCTGTCTTTGACCAGAAGGGCCCATTAAGCTCCGCGTGGTGAGAGGCCAGAGCCAGGTTCCAATTCCAGTTTAGTCAGTAACCAGGCTCTATGCCCTCAGGTGTGTCCCTAATAGGGACTCAGTTTTTCTGGCTGTAAAATAAGAACACTGATTAGATTTATAAAATAAGTAAAGAAATCTTAAAGCAACCTGCTAAACTATAAAACACTACACAAATTCAGGTTTTATTAAGCATGAGAAAAACTGTCACTCATTTGGCAAACATTTCTCAGGCCTCTGCCATATTCTGGCACTGCGAGAAGCGAGAGACATGAAGATAAATTAACTGTGTCCCTGTCCTTGGAGTCATGTTCTGGGGAAGGAGACAGATGAGCAGGCTGACAGATGTGCTGGCTGTAGGGATCCTGTTGGAGGTAGGCAGGAGCACAGAGAGAGGGCAGTAGGGACACCTTCCAAAGGCAACAACATCTAAGGACATGAACAAGAGGGGCTCACGGGAATGGAGCCCTTCAGGAAGAGGTAAGAGGACCCCACCGTGAGCCATCTGTTGCAGTCAGTGCAGAGACAGAAGGAAGTGGGGGATGGAGGGCTGGAGAGGTGGACAGGGTCTTCATGGGAGCACTGGGCAGCTGCTACAGAGGTTTTCTGACCAATCCACTTCTTCCTCTCAATCCCTTCAACTCACCTGTCAGCTATTTTCTTCCACCCCAGGATGAAATTTCAGGTAAGTCTTAAGAGTTTTTCTACTCATTCACAGATACAGGCAGGCACTTTGTTTTGGTGGAGTCCAGCTCAGTCCACTAATCAAATAACTCCAGTCCAGCCCAGCCCTGTGTGGACACCCAAACTCCCAATTTGTATCCTATTTGAAGCTAACCCCTCACTAGGCCAGAAGGAGTATGGGAGGCCAGAGGTTCTTTCTCCCTCTTTCTCCCCACTTTCTAGCTCCTCCTCTTCTATTCCCTTCTCTCTAACCCTCCCAAGATTGGTCACAGGGGCTGGCAATGATCTGCTGTTGCTGCCCTGACCTGGCAGAAACCCAAGAGCGGGCTCTTCCTCCGTGGGTCTCTTCTGTGGATTCTGCAGAGACCCTGACCCTGGAGACCTCTGACTACCATCCTATGGCCAAGAGAATGCCTCTTCTAGATGGGCATCTTCTCCCTCATCCCTGGGCCTCAGGACAGACCTTCCCATCAGTCTCACTGGGCAAATGCCCTAAAGACAACTCCAGCCAGCTCTCCCATTGTCCACCAGGCCCAGACAGCTGTGTCCTGCAGGGCAGAAGGACAGCCCTTTCCCTATGCAGCTGTGGGCTCTGCTCACAGATGAGCCACTCCAGCCTCATTCCCAGGCCTTTAGACTTCTTTTGGTGAACATCAGCATCACACTTTAGACTCCAGGGCACAAGTGGTTGCTCTCCTGGAAGTTCTCTTGAAGCCCACTGTCCTTCACTTGGTACCAGAGTGGGGACAGCTCACAAGCCTTCCCACTCTCTAGCTTCTCAAACCACTGAGTGAGGGGTTCATCCTGGCAGAGCAGAGTCAGTCCCTCAGCACACAGTATCAGGTGGTCTCACACTCCAGGCAGGGTATAAGGACATGTGGCATATGTCAGAGAGAGGAGCTGGCCAGGCACTGAAACATTTCCAAGATGGGTAGGAGGAGGATCCAACGAAGAAAATGAGAAGAACCCAGAGGACATAAAGTCTAGGCAAAGTGTTATAAGCAAAAGTGGCTAATCTGGTCCAAAGCTGCTGCTGGGTGAATGTGATCAGAGAAGATGTCATTGCATTTAGCAAAATGGAGGCCACTGGCATCCTTGATAAGGTCTGGGTCAGAGACATGTGGGGCCCTCCTGGCTGGGTTCTGCCTTCTTTTCCCAGCTCATCTCCCCTTCCTCCATGTGGGCATTGGGTACCAAGGCACCTCAAACAATGGTGGTACCTGGACATGCCATCTCCTCTTACTTCATAGGTCTCACTTGTCTTTCCAGATGGCGATGAAACATTGCCTCTCATCAAGCCTTTATGTGTATAGAAGATCTGCTCCCTGCACCCCCTCACCTCCTGCTGCTCCCGTCTCCTCTCTGCACCAGCCACAGTGGCCTCAAATATACCAGTCTCCCTTCCTCTGGGGCCTGGGGATTAGCTGTCCCCTAGATATATGCAGCCCTTGATCCCTCATCCCTTCTGGCAAGGGAGTGCCAAGGCACCTTCTTGGTGAGGTCTTGCGTCCCTCTACCACACTCATGCGCTGCCTTCTTCCTGCTTTATTTTTCTCCATAGTTCTGGCCATCCCACAGAAAAGCAACTTACTATTTACCTCATTCCTTGTCTACATTCCTCACTAGAATGTCAACTCCACAAGGGCACAAACTTTTCCCTGAATTGTACGCAGTATGTCCAACAGAGAAAACTGTATGCAGTATGTCCTCATACCCTGCTCATTGTAAGTGCTGAACAACAATATGTTGAATAAATAAACAGAAGATAGGGCAAAACCTAATGCAGGTGGATTGAAAGAAAACGGGATGTGTGTATGTATAAATATGTGAAAATATCAAGAATAAACAAGCTTGAGGGTACTTTCTATGAAGGGGAATGGGGAAAAAGGATGTGGTATGTATAGGCTACAGTGGTGTGTAGTGTGTGTGTGTGTGTGTGTGTGTGTGTGCGCGCGCGCGCGCGTGCATATTGAAGTGATCCAGGATCTCTCTCTCTCTCTCTCTCTCAGTGTTGGAGATTAAACCCAGGGCCTCAAGCATGCCAAGTACAAGCTCTACCACTAAGCTATGTCCTTAGCCACTCTGACAGGTTTCTGATTTGCATAATTTGTGAGATGCCAGGTAGAAGTAGTCCCAAGGTAGGTAGGCTCTAACAGACCCAACCTAGCAAAAATCTTGTGTGTTACTTGTGGGTACCAATCACCAAATCATAGAATCATAGCTACAGGATTGGAAGGGCCTAAGATCATGAAGGGCTTAAGATCATCAGGAAATTGAGGGCCAGGGAAGGGAAGTGTTTGCTCAATCTCTGGGTCAGTGTTTGCTCAATTCCCTTGAAGGTCCTTCTTCTGCAGCACACAGCAGCTCATAGCAGCCTCTGCCCTGTGCTATGGAGTCAAAGTGTGGCCCTGTGTCACTAGACAAACCAGCACGATGGCATAGGTGCTAAACAGAGGACAAGGGACTTTAAAGGCACCAAATGATTTTGTGGCATCACAGCTCCTGCCAGGACTGCAGAGGCAGGTCCACATTATGCAGAGAACCCAGGTCCATGCATGCCACACCCTTCATCCCAAGCAGGTTCTTCGATGCACTGAGGGAGGAGACATGGGGAGAGCCCATTGGGGGAGTCAATCTAAAGCCTGTACACCTTCCGAACTAGTTCTTTCACATCTACAAATTTTTTCCTAAGAATTGCCAATAAAAAAGCCTGTAATCCCAGTGGCTCAGGAGGCTGAGGCAAGAGATCACAGGTTCAAATCTAGCCTCAGCAACTAGTGAGTCCCTAAGCACTTAGCAAGACCCTGTCTCAAAATAAAAATATAAAAAAAAAAAGGCTGGGGATGTGACTCATTGGTTAAGAGCCCCTGGATTAAATCCCTGGTACCAAAAAATTTTTTAAAAAAGGCATTGCCAACAAAAGCATGTAAATATATACATGAAAGGCTACTCACTGACACTTTCTTGTGGTGGTGGGATGGTTCTGGGGATTGAACCCTTGGCCTTGCACATGGTAGGCAAGCACTCTACCACAGAGCTCCATCCCCAGCTGAGGCTTTGTTTTTAATAGCAAAAGTCAATCTTGGGGCAACAGATTGGGAAGACTTATTCTTTTATGTCATTCCTTTCCATATTATTTGAATTTGTTGTGAATATATTGTATTATGTTTATAATTCAAAATTAGTAAAGATTCAAAAGACAAACCCTTCACTGATTTGAAACAATGTTCAAAGGATGGCAATATGAATTGCTTTATTATTTATTCTTATTTATTTTATTGAATATTTACATTGTGAACAGAGACAATATTTTATTGTTTTTTGTGGTACTAGGGATTGGACCCAGGGGCGCTCTACCACTGAGCTACATGCCCAGCCCTTTATATTTATTTATTTATTTTGAGACAGGATCTCAATGAGTTGCCAAGGCAAGCCTCAAACTTTTGATCCTCCTGTATCAGCCTTCTGAGTCGCTGGGATTATAGATGTGTGCCCAGCAAGAGAGATCATCTTTATAAAAATATTAAAGCTATTATGAAAAATTCTTTGGGCTGGAGATGTAGCTCAGTGGCCTAGCATATTCTTGGCCCTATATTCAATCCTGGCATGCATGAATGCATGCATGCGCATAAACACACACAAATCTTGAACATCCCCCAAAGGCTTGGTCTCAGGGTAACAATGTTGAGAAGTGGTAGAACCTTTAGAGGGCAGGACCTAGTGAGATGTCATGCCTTTGAAGGAAATTATGGTTCCCCTCCCCTTTATCTGTGCTTCCTAGACATGAGGTGACCAGCTCTGCTCCACCACATATTACCACCATGATGTGCTGCCTCACAGGCCCAAAGCAATAGGTTCCACCAATCATGGACTGGAACTTCCAAAACTGTGAGCCAAAAAGAATCTTTTCCCTTTATAAGTTGATTATCTCAGGTGTTCTATTATAGTGACAGAAAGTTGACTAACATCTGGATTTCTAGTTTTCAAAATAGAAAATGTCTCACCCACAGAGCAGAGACAGCAAGTTGTTCCAAACACCCATTCTTCCTTTCTATAGCAGGCAAACTGTGACTTTTTAAGCAGGGTACATATTATCTTAGAATACCTACTCCATTCAACAGCCTCTCTCACAGCCAGGTAAGGCTGTGGGACTAATTTCTGTCCAACAGAATAAGAGCACAGGTGATATATATGTACAGTGACTACATTCTGCCCTTGAAGAACAGGGGTGGGGCACTCAAAAAAGATATACATATCAAAACTATACTGAAATACAGTTCTCATTTATCAGATTGGCAAAAATCTAAAGCACAAATGTAAGCTGTTGGTAACATTGTGTGGAAATAGGCACTGACTTACAGTACTGATAGTAATATAAAATTATACAAGCCCTACAAAATTTGGAAATATCTTTAAAAAATGACAACATATTTTATTTACCTTCTAACCTAACGGCAATCTCATTCCTAGAAGTTTACCCTAAAGATAAACCCCCAACAATATAAAACTACATATGTACAAGGTTATTCATTGTGGCATTATTTGTAATTGCAAAATAGAGAAAACAACCTAAGTGTGCATCCATAAGAGGCTAGTGGAGTAAATTATAATCCATCCACATAATGCAGTACTGTGAAGACCCTAAAAAAGTGAAGAAGAGCTCTGTGAAGTCACACAGTGGGACTTCCAATATGTATTGTTAGGTTAAAAAAAAAAAAAAGAGCACAAAAGATCTAGGCACTATGCAAACATTCCAATTTGTGTAAGAAGAGGGTAATGAAAGAATGGGGTAGAAAAGATAATGAGAAAAGTAACTACTCTAGTTACCTGGGTTTTGTTTTTTGTTTTTGTATTTTTTGTATAGTTTTGACTTTATGGTTAATGTTTCACATATTCAAAAATTGAATTAAGTCGGGGCTGGGGTTGTGGCTCAGCGATACAGTGCTCACCTAGCACATGTGAGGCGCTGGGTTCAATCTTCAGCACCACATAAAAACAAATAAATAAAATAAAGTTATTGTGTTCAACTACAACTAAAAAATATTTTTAAAAAACTGAATTAAGCCAACAAGAATGGGGAAAACAAAATACAAATGAAAAAGTGAACCACACTGTGTTTTAAATTAATAATACAAAGATAAAGAAAAAACAAAAATTAATCCAAGTAACTTTTAAACATATTACTTTGTATACCTTCAATCAGTAATCAAAAACACTCTACAGAAACCTATGTAAATAGACATAGTTTGTATATATGTATATGATTAGATATGACATCTTTGAGCTCTGTCCACTGAGAAAAACAAGGAGCAGCAATGCCCTGTACTTCTTAGCAATGAGCACACCTAATCCCCAGATTGTGATGTGTAAAAGGAACCAGGTACAAACACATGTCTACACAGAGACACGTATGTGAATGTTCATAGAAACATTTGTTCAAAATGACCAAAAATCTAAATATTTTAATCCAAATATTCATCAACTACTGAATGGAAGTTTTAAAAGTGCAGCATATCCATATGGTAGAGTATTTTTCAGCAATAAAAAGGAATGAACTACTGATACATGTAATGACATGGACGAATCTCAAAAATATTATGCTAAGTAAAAGAAGCCTGGTGTAAGACTATGGAATATATAATTTTGTGTATGTAAAATGTTCAGAAAAAACAAATCTAAAGAGATAATAATGGTAACCTGAGGGCTTGAGGTAGATGTGGATTTAACTATAAATGGTCAAGAGGGAAAATACTAAATGAGGGACATGCTTTAAAACTAGATAGCACATGAGGCTAAGGCAGGAGGATGGCAAGTTCAAAGGTAGCCACAGCAACTTAGCAAGGACCTAAGCAACTTAGTGAGACCCTGTCTCAAAATAAAATATAAAAGGGGCTGGGGATGTGGCTCAGTGTTAAGCATCCCTGGTTCAATCCCCAGTACCCCCCTAAAAAAAGAAAAAAACTGGATTGCAGGGGAAATGGGGACTGAAATGGACTAAATCAAATTCCATGAATGTATGATTTTTGTCTAAAATGAAACCAACTATTATATATAACTATGGTGCTCAAAAAAAAAAAAAATGGATTGTAACGATAGTTAAACTAGTCTCTACATCAGGGGAACAGTCCCTTAATTACTTTTGTAGCCTCATGTCCCAGTGCTTCCCTTTATACACCCTAAATCTTTCTTGATGTCCCAAGGAGCTTCATGGTTCCAAGACTTTGCTTGGGTTAGTCCTTCTGTCTGACAGGTCATTCTTCCCAGTTTCCACTGATGAAAGCATTATTTATTCTCCACAGCCCAGGACAAATGTCACCTCCTCTATCATGCCAGAATCAGTCCCTTCCTTCTCTGTACTCTCTTGAACATTCTTGCACGTCCCTGAGAATGCTCTTCATTCTAATTCTTCAGCTGTGACTGTGCATGGTGTCCTCTCACCACCAGACAGTGAGTTCCTTGGGGCAGAGACCATGTCTTATTCTTTTACTGCACCTAGCAAAGTGTCAGGCACAGCATTAACACTTGGCAAATAAATAAATGAAGGAATGGATGGATGGATGGATGGATGGAGAGATGGCTGGCTGGCTGGCTGAATGGATGGATGGAAAAGCTATGAAGAACAATGAGAAGCCAGTGGGAAAGGTACAGGTTATTTTAAGGAACAGATGAACCAGTGGTTAGAAAAGCAATTAAAAAAAATAAAAAAGCTACAAAGAGTGACTACATATAAAGGATAAAGGTGAAGAAAATGGTCTTCTCTTACCTTTAACAAGCAGCCAGCAAATACAAGGAAGCCTTTCGAATGCAGATGCTTGGCCAAGGAGAACCCAAATCCAGAGTCGCAGCCTGTGATCAGGACAGCTTTGCTGCCAACCTATTTTAGAAGGTCAGACCCCAAATTAGGAATGCAGGGTCCCCAGGCAGAGTGACCAGGTCCCCTACCCTCTGGATCATAACAGTTAGCGCTGAGTAGCCCAGGCCTGGCCCTCCACTCTTGGCTGGGCTATCTGGAGAAACAGTAAACAACAACATGTACTGCAAAAACCTGGAGTCAGAATCAGGAGACCAGGTTCCACCCAGACTCTGCCGCCAACTATCAAGGCTGCTTGGGGAAATGACCTCTGGTTTCAGGATCTCAGTTCCCTCAGTTACAATCACTATTATCATCATTGTCATCATCTTCATCATCAGAGCTCTGCTTCTCAAGTGCAATACTGACTGTGTGAAAGGCTCAGTGTCCTTCTTATCTCACAATTACCCACATAGAAAGCATGATTACTGCACCCTGTTACCAGTGAGAAAAAAGACATGTTTTCAATGCCCTATGTAGTTAGCTAGAATGGAAACCAGGGCAGAGAGATTTCAGAGTCTACCCCTTAAGCCCCAACCTGCTGGGTCGGGGGTAGTTCTGGCTCCCCAGCAGGTCTCCGCCTCCCTGGCTGAGAGGGGCGGGAGTGCCTCATCACAGCTCCCTGCAGGTCTGGGAGTGTTGGTCTCACTACTGATGTGGGGCTTAAGGGTAAGGATAAATGAGAAAGTGGTTCACAGTATCCTAACATATTAAGACCCTACTGTGAGGATGGCTCAGGAGCTGGGGTCCAGAAGTAAGGGCTCTGACCATCTGGCTGGTTCCCAGGGAATTGGACTTCCACTCACCGGGTCCACCTCACTGGCGTAAGTCCGGCGCCTGATAGAGGTGAAGGAGGTAGAGCAAAATAACAGTGTGCGTCTGCAAGGAAAAAAAAGCCATGAGCATGAGGCTAAGCTCCCGCCCTAGACTTCATTCCTGCAGCAGAAGCAACTAGGACATGCTCAGCCAGCCTAGCCTAAAGCCCCATGGATCATCTCCCCACTCCAAGCTCTGGGGACAACTTGCTGGTAAAGCTGAGGGAGAAGCCCTGTTTCCACCAGGTGGCTAGGCTGGTAGAGAGTGAGCCAGCATTTGCAGTAGCTACTGTAACTACTGTACAGGAAAAGTCATCCTGAGAATAAAGCCAACCCGGAAGCACTTTTGCTGGGAGGCCCTGCCAAAACCTGACTGACTGGTGTCCCACTCCAGTAAAGTTCTACTTCCTGCTTTTCAAGGTGACACAGACAGGCAGTGTTTCAAACCAATTCAAGTGTGAAATGTTCTCTCCGAGATATATCTTTGTTAAAGCCTTCTGCAAATTCAGTGTCTGCTGAATTTAATGCTACTTCTTCATAGTTATTTTAATTAACCCTTCTATTTTTAAGTAATTGTAGATTCATATGCAGTTAAGAAACAATACAGGGTATAACTCCACATTGTATACAACCACAAGAATGGGAAATTATACTCCATGTACATATAGTATATCAAAATACATTCCACTGTCATGTATAATTATGAAGAAGAAATAAAAAATTATTTTATATGATAAAAAGAAAGAAAGGAAGAAAGAAAGAGAGAAAACAGGAAGATGTTAGGCACCTTTTGCCCAATTTCCCTTAATGATAACATCTTGCAAAACTATACTAAAAGTCAAGGTGTGATAGTGCACTCCTGTAATCCCAGTGACTCAAAAGGCTGAGGCAGGAGGATTGCAAGTTTGAGACCAGCCTGCACAACTTGATGAGACCCTGTCTCAAAATAAAAAAATTTTAAAAAGGGCTGAAAATGTAATTCAGTGGTAGAGTGCCTCTGGATTCAATCCCTAATATTACAAACCAAACATCTAATCATACAACAATATCACAACTAATATATTGACATCAAAACAGTAAAAATACAGAACAATTCCAACACCACTACATGGTTCCTGTGACCCTATTAGAACCACTCCTACTCCTTCCCACCCTACCCTCCTCAACCACTAATCTGTTCTCTACAATTTTGTCATTTTAAGAATGTTATACTAACAGCAGAAAACAGTAAGTCATCTTTGGGGTTTGGCTTTTTTCATTCAACTAATTCTCTGGAGAACCATGCAGATTGTTGTATATGTGGAGCTTTCTCTTTTTATTGCTAAGTAGTGCTCTGTGGCTTGGGCATTTGTTTGACTATTTACCTACTGAAGGACTTCTGGGTTGTTTCCAGTTTGGAGTTATTATGAATAAAATTGCTATGAACATTCTAAGTCAGGTTTTTGTACAAACATTACGTTTTTATTTCTCTTGGATAAATGCCCAGGAGTACAATTGTTCAGTCATGTGATAGTTGTACGTTCAGTTTTTAAAGAAACTGCTCAACTGTTTATAGCTACAGAGTGGCTGGAGCAAACATACGACATTCCCAATAGAAATGTAGTAACCCAGTTTCTCCATATCCTTGCCAGCATTCAATAGTGCCGCTAATTTTTGCTTTAGCCATGCTGAAACCTGTGTAATGATGATTTCACTGTGATTTTAATTTGCATTTCTTTAATAGCTAATGATGTGGAACATCTCTGTGTTCATTTGCCATCTGTCTTAGTTTGGGCAACTGAAACAAAATATCAGTTTGGGCTGCTCAAACAATAAAGTGGCTTATAAAGTAGCAAACATTTTTCACAGTTCTGGTGGTCAGAAAGACCAAGATCAAAGTATCAGCAGACTATATCTTGTAAGAGCCCATTTCCTAGATACACTGATGACTTTTTCACTATAACTTCACATGGCAGAAGGGGAGGTCTTAGACCTCTTTTAGAAGGACACTAATGCCATGCCAAGGGTTCCACGTCCATGACCTAGTCACCTCCAAAGGCCCTGACTCCTAATACCAACAGCTGGGGGATAAGGGTTTGAACATATGAATCTAGGTGGAATACAAACAGTAAGACCACAGCACCACCTGCATGCCCTCTCTTCATGTGTTCTGTCTATATTTTCAATGGATTATTTAGCCTTTTGCTATTGAATCTTGAGAATCCTTAAGATGTTTTAGATACCAGGCCTTGGTTACATATGTGATATACAAATCTTTTCTTCTAGTCTGTAATTTGCTTTTTTATCCTGTAACAGGATCAAATGCAGGAAAAAACTGTTTTTCTTCCTTTTTCTTTTTCCTTTTTAAATTTTTTTTTTTTTTTGTGGTACTAGGGGTTGAACTCTGGGGTACTTTTTACCACTGAGCTAAACCCCCAGTCCTTTTTGATTTTGAGACAGGATGTCACTAACTTGTTGAGGCTGGCCTTGAACTTGCAATCTTCCTGCCTCAGCCTCCCAAGTTGCTGGGATTACTGGCCTGTGCCATTGCACCTGCCTACTATTTCATTTTGGTAGTCCAACTGATCAACTTTTCCTTTTATGGGTCATGCGGGACTTGGCCTAATTCTAGAACCCGAAGATTTTCTTCCATATTTTTTCCTAAAACTTTTATAGTTTTATGTTTTGCATTTTAGTCCATGATCCATTTTGAGTTTATTTTTATGAGACTTGGGTGAAAGGATAGTTTTTGCCTATGAATTTCCAGTTGCCCCTGCATCATGTTTTGAAAAATGATATCTTTCCTCCATTGAATCACTTTTGAACTTTTGTCAAAAACCAGTTGAACATATTTGTGTAGGTCTACTTCTGGATTATCTGTTCTGTGCCCCTACCTTATTTTCCTTTTTGAAAGAATTCCATTTCTTTTGCTTTCCATATCAGTGATAAGAATAATCTTGTTTTTATCTACAAAAAAAAAAAATGTGACTGGCATTTTGATAGAAATGGTGCTAAACCTGTATAATCAGTTGGAGAGAACTGACCTCCTCACTTTGTTGAAGATGCCCCTAAATACTCCATTTATTTAAGTCTTTGACTTCTTTCATCAGTGTTGGTAGTTTTTAGCAAACTCTGGGAATGTTTTTGTTTTATTTATACCTAAGTACTTCTCTCTCTTGTTTGCAATGCTGGGGATTTAAGCCAGGGCTTCACACATGCTAGGCAAGTGCTATACCACTGAGCTTCAAACTGCAAACACACATTGGCCCCCCCCTCCCTGCTTTTTTTGAGTAATCACAAATGGTATTGTTTTAAATTTTGGTATCCACATGTTTGTTGGTAGTATATACAAATACAACTGATTTCTTTTTTTGGAGGCAGGTACCAGGGATTGAACTCAGGAGTACTCAATTACTGAGCCATATCCCCAGCCCTATTTTGTTTTTTATTTAGAGATAGGCTGTCACTGAGTTACTTAGCATCTTGTTTTTGCTGAGTCTGACTTTGAACTGGCAATCCTCCTGCCTCAGCCTCCCAAGCCACTGGGATTAGAGGTGTGAGCCACTGCACCTGGCACAAATACAATTGATTTTTGTGTTATCTTGTATGTTATAACCTCACCAAACTCACTTATTAGTTCTGAGAGTTTGTTTGCCTTTGTGTGTGTGGTGGGGGGGTGGATTCCTTGGGATTGCCTATGTAAATAATTATGTAATGTGCAAATAGGGACATTTTTATTCTTCTTTTCTGATCTGTATGATTTTATTTCTGTTTTTTGCCTTATTGCCCTGGTTGGAACTTGAGCATTCTGTTGGACAAGTGGTGAGAATAAATGTCTCCCCCTCAGGGCAAAGCATTCAGATTCTCACCATTAAGTGTGATCTTAGCTGCAGGTCTATTGTAAATGCTTTTTACTGTATTTAGGGAGTTCCTGTTTATTTTTCCGAGTGTTTGCATCATAAATGGTTGTTAAATTTTTGCTTTTGCTTCATTGATAGATAGGATCAGGCAATTTTTCTTCTTTAGTTCACTAATTTGATTTTCAAATAATGAGCTGTTCTGATATACCTGGAACAAACACATTTGCTCATGGTTTATAATTCTTTCTAAACAATGCTGAATTCTATTTGCTCATATTTTAAGGATTTTTTTTACACTTATATTCATGAGGAATTTGGGTCTGTAGCCTTCTTTAATCTTTTTATTGGTACTGTGTTTGGTTTTGGAATCAGGATATACCAGTTGCATAGAATGAGCTGGGGGTTACTTCTGGGTGGAGGTGAGAGTTCTGGCTCCCCAACCAGGCCTCCACTGATACCTCCCTGGCCAGGTAGAGTTACAGTGTCCTGTTTCTGCTTCAGAGTTTACAGGAGAGTGTGTCTTATCACTGAGAGTGATGGAGAACGTTCTACCCTTCACAAGGCCTCCTCCAACACTCCCCCTCCTGAAGAGCAAAACAGAGGTGCCTATCCCTGCTGAGTGGGCATGGTGGTTCTGGTCCCTCCTTGGTTTTCTCTGACACTGCCCCTAGTTGGGGGTTGGGGTCCCTCTCCACAGCCTGGTGAGGTAGAAGTCTAGGCTCCCCACTGACCTTTGCTGGAGAGAAACGGGTGAGGCCACAGCTTTTTCTGTGTTTGACTGGAATACAGCCATCATTGACTAATAGTTTTGTGTCTTGCTAGGCTGGTTCCTTGGCAGGAGAGAGAGCAAGCTTTTGTTGGGTCTTTTTGTGTCTGAGCTTATTGGTGTTTCAGGGCTGCCAGCTGCTTCAGTTCCATGTCTGGTGTATGTGAAGTAGAAAGAAAACCTAGAAAATGACTATTTCATTTCCTGGATCCTAAGGTCCCTAGCTGGTCTGCCTTCTTTCCATCTTTTAGAGTCTTTTTATGCTCATTTCATATAACATCCAAGGTTTTTAGCTGTACTGAGCAGGAGGAATAGAGAAAAGTACATCTACTCTATCTTTCAGGAAGTGAAAATTCCATTAGTTTGTTTTTTATTATATGCGGTGTTGGGGATGAAACCCATGGCCTCGAGCATACTAAGCACATGCTTTACCACTGAGCTACACCCTCAGCCCCTGTGGTAGTTTAAAATTAATATTAAACTAATAATAATAAGTGAAGGAGGTAGGGACAAGTGAGTAGCTGGCAATAGGGGAGAAGAGATGGGAGAGAATTTGTTTTTTCTGCCTACCATTTTGTGCCATTGAACTTTTTGTCATGTGATATAGTACCTATTCAAAGTAGTCCATTTTTAAAAAATTTATAAAAATGTGCCATTCAGGTCAGGGCTGGGGATGTGACTCAGAGAGCACTGGCAGTGTAATTACGGAAGCCCAAGTGATATGTACATAAAGGATCAGTATACAATTTCCAACTTTTGTATATGTTTAGGTTCTCCATAAGACAATTTTCAAAACTAACAGGGAAGATATAGATCAGTAGTAGAGCTTATGCTTTGTACCCATGAGGTCTTGGGTTCAACCCCCAGCACCACCAAAAAAAAAAAAAAAAAAAGAAAGATAAAAGAAATTACAAAGAAGCTTTTAAACTATTCCCATGCCTGCCCTTCTGACCAGTTAAGTCAGAATCCCCAGGGTAAGGCACAGAAGCTTTCTTCTCCCCACAGTGCTCTAAGTGAGACTAACCTGCAACCAAAGGTCAAAAACTACTTTGGCTCTGGGTGTAGCTCAGTGGTGAATTGCATACTTAGCACACTTGAGGTTCTGGGTTTGAGCCACAGCACCACAAAAATTAAAAATAAAATCCAGGCATAGGGGTGCATGCCTATAACCCAGCTTCTCCGGAAGCTAAGGTGGGAGATTACAAGTTCAACTTAGCAACTGGCCAACTTGGCAAGACCCTGTCTCAAAACAATAAAAAGAAATGAGGAGGTAGCTCAGTGGTGGAGAACCTGAGTCTGTGTGAAGCCCTGAGTTCAATCCACAGTACCACAAAAATAATTGAAAAAGCAAAAACCTACTTCCTTAAAAGGGCAAAAACCACTTTTTTCCCTAGGGGAAAAAATAAGTAACCTGGGTCCTCTATAGTCATACCAGTCCTAGATTTCTGAGTGCTTCTACTAATACTGTTAGTGTGCTGCAGTCTTAACTGATACACTGCCTACCAGGGCCGAGAGGGCCCCAAGGTTTTAGTCCAAAGCCCGTGGGAGAAGATTGTGTATTTCCCTGGAGGGTCTGCTCTGCTGGACAACCACTGACAGCTATACTAGGCCAGCAGGTGAGACAAATTACATTTCCAGACAGTGCCCTTTTTGATAATCTGGGGACAGGGCTGGGGGTGGGAGGGGTGTCATTAGATTCTGAGAACAAAAGCTTCCTTATTTCTGCCTAAACCAGAATGAGATGGGTGGAAGAAGTGCACCTAGTGCTTCCTCAAGGGTCTATGGAGGAACCTGCTGCCCCTCTGAACCCTGTTATCCAGGGGCTTAAATTTAAGAGATGCCCCCCCTCCTCCATCTCCTGCTGACCAGGGCATTAGCTTAGACTTCTTTTTTAAAAAATCTATCTATCCATTCATTCTGGGGACTGAACCCCAGGGCACTTTATCACCGGGCTACATCCCCAGCCTTTTGATTTTTTGTTGTGAGACAGGGTCTCACTAAGTTGCTGAGGCTGATTTCAAACTTGCTATCCTCCTGTCTCAACCTCCCAAGTAGGGATAACAGGTGTGCACTACTATGCCTAGCTATTGTTCCGGCTTTTTCCCTATCTTACCAGTCTGCGTTTCTCTTTTTTCATTGCTCCCATCACAAATTAGTAACAATAGCCAGTAACCCAGCTTTTTGTTGAGAATAGTCACTGAGTGAATTTGACAGTCTAAACCCAACAAGATGGAGTTCAGAAGAAACAGACAGTGGTACAAGGACAGCTTAGGAGGAATGTGGTCGTACAGCAGCATCCATGAAAAAATTCAGTCATGAATCACAAGTATGATGTGGCTGCCACAAGAAGCCGTGTGAGCCCAGGCTGGACAGGAAGGAGCCCAGGATGAGGCCAGAAGAGCCCTTTTCCACTCTCTCTGGGGCAAGTACCCCTGGAGTACTATGCGTCACACCTGGACTGACAGAGCTAAGCACTGGTGCATGTAACAAGATCCAGAAAGTAGAGTACGGGTGGAGAATGTATGGGTAAGCCAACTGTTGTAATGTGGATATGAGGCATCCCTCAAAAGCTCCTGTGTCAATGTTCACAGGTGAAATGATTAGATTATGAGAACTGTAACCTAATCATTGGATTAATCCAGTTGATGGATTAATAATTTGAAAGGGCTGCTTTACTAGATGGTAAGTGTAGCTGAGTGGGGTATGGCTGAAGATTGGGACATTAGGGGTGTGCCCTTGGTGATTATATCTGTCCCCTGGGCTCCTCCAATATGAAGGACTGTACACAGAGCTGTCCACATATGGTAGGCTTGCTGGGGTAGGCACTGACTTCCCCATCGCTTGTCACATTCAAATGCGTGCAAACTTTGTAAGGTCACCTGTGAAAATGCTATCAGAGCAGCAGGATTCACCTACAGGTAGGGCCTGGAGTATGAGTCCTTTCCAGCTGAGATTCAAGCAGACGATCAGGCCAGTTTTTCTGTTTTTTTCCTTGACACTGTCATCATCCACTGTGCCAGCCTCTTTCTGCACCTGAGTCTCCCTCCTGGTCTCTGCTAATGCCTGAGGACATTTAATGTATTCTGACTCAGCTCTGTCCCTGGCCACCCACCCATGCCCCTTGACCTAACTAGGTTACTTTTCAATCCACCCAGAAGATTCAGAATGACCCCGTGACAGCTTTTCTCTCCCTTCAAATGAACGAGAGGCTTAACTAACTTTCCTATGAGATCAAAACCTTTGTAAAAGTATTTTAATGTCCTTTGGGATTATTTTATCTTCTGTATAAAACAATTACCAGAAATCTCTAAAAACAACCTGTGAGACAGATTTTGCCATTTTTTTTTTTTTTTTTTTTTTTATGAATCACTTGGAAAAAAAAATTGAAGTTGGACACAGTGGCACATTCCTGTAATCCCAGTGACTTGGGAGGCTAAGGGAGAAGGATCACAAGTGAGGCCTTAAGTAACTTGGCAAAATAAAAAATAAGGCTAGGGCTGTAGCTCAGTGGCAGAGCGGCTGCCTTGCACGTGTGTGAGACACTGGGTTTGATCCTCAGCACCACATAAAAATAAATAAACAAAATAAAAATATTGTAAAAAATAAATAAATAAAAAATTAAAAGGGCTGGGGATGTGGCTCAATGGTTAAGCCCCCCTGGATTCAATTCTGGATACCAAAAAACAAAATAATAATAATAATGCAGAAAATCATCTTTTGAAAAAGTCCTTTAAAGGAACAAGGTTCTGTGCTCTCTCAAATGCAATGGTTCCCTGTTCAGAGTGACCTCTAGTAGCTGAAGCCCATCTCCAAGCTGAATCTCTGCTCTGGATCTCAGGCAAATGCTTTTTAAGAAAATGCTGCAAGATGTGCTGGGTATATGGCTCAGTGGGAGAGTGCTTGCCTAGCATGCCTGAGGCCCTAGATTCAATCCTTAGCACCATACACACAAAAAAAAAGATTCTGCAGAAAGCCTCTATATATATATGTGCTTCTAAAGACACTCAGCTTTCTAGCTACTGGGACTTTGAATTTAACCTGACATCCAGTCTCACTTCCCTCAAAAAATACAGAAAGGTATCACTTATTTTTTCCTTTCTCAGGCTGCAAAAGAGGAAAATGCAGCTGAGCCCACTGAATCCCCTGGAAGAAGGCAATTCCAGAAGTCTCTGAGAAGATTCAGCAGGGAATGGTGGCACATGCCTACAATCTGAGCAATCAGGAGCCCAAGACAGGAGGATCACTTGAGCCTAGGAGTTCAAGATCATCCAGGGCAATATGTCTCAAAAACAAAAGCAACAACAACAAAAAACCCCTTCACTTATTTAATACTTCTTTTAAATCACACCAACGGTTCAGTGAAGTCTCTGGACATTTTAATAAACTGACTTTGTGTAAAATTTTTAAAAAGACAAAAGAAATGAACCTCATGAATACTGTGTGCCTCCAATGTGATGTGCTGAGAAAGGTACACCTCCTTCTGCAGGCTCCTTGCTAACCATGCATATCTGAATCTAAACACAAGGTAATATGCAAACCCAGACTGAGAGAGATTCTACAGACTGATAGTCTTCCAGAGTGCTTAGGTCCTGAACGAAAAAGACCAAGGAACTGCCATAATAGGAAGAGACCAATGAGACATGACATCTTAATGCAATATGGGATTCTGGGTTGTATTCTGAGACCAGAAAAAGATCTATCAGTTGGCCCTTTCTGGTAAAATTTGAAAACATTCTGTAACTGGGTTAATAGTATTGGATCAATGGCAATTTCCTCATTTTGATCATTGTAATGTGGTTATTTCCTTTAGGAAAGTTATGTGAAGGGAATTTGGGAGCTTTTATAATATTTTTTGCAACTTTTGTATAATTCTAAGGTTATTTCAAAGAAAAATGGCTTTAGAGAGCATTATAAGAGCTATTCTTTGCCCTGTGAGCCTGGCAAGGGCTTCCTCTGAGGACACCTCTTGGTTTCCTTTGCTGGGAGCTGGCATGGAGACATCGCTGAGAGCGGGACTCATCACCACCAGCATCACCCAGGTGGGGAAAACGTGACCCTCAAGGTCACTCCACCCTTTGTTGCTTACCTTGTTCCATGTTCTCCATCATAGACACTTAGAGTCTTTCCTGGGAGCTGTGACAGGGTCCTGGAGAGGCGGGCGGCCAACATGGTGGCAACAAGTGATACAATGGTCTGCTTCCTTCCTGTGGTTCTGAAACACAAGACGCACCTTCAGCATCACCTCACTTCATTCAGGGGTTTAAGCAGGAAAGGCTGTTTTATTTTATTTCCAGGTTGTTAAAGTCAAACAGGGCTGGGTCTATCTGACCCAGGCCCAGTCCTGGTACCAGGAAGGCCCCTCCTCCACCTCCCTCTCAAGCTACAGCCTCATGTGATGGCATGTCAGGAGCCAGGGGGTCTGGAAACCTGGGCTCTGGCTCTGGCTGTGCCACCAACCCACTGGGCAGCCCTGAATGAGTAATCACCCACTTGTAACATGAAGAGGTTGGACCAGCCAGTGACCCTCAATCAGGCCGTGCAGCAACCGCTGGTAGAGTCAGGGACTAGTGCCTTGGGGATGCTAACTCAGTGAAGCCTGTTCCCTTGTCCAGGTTTCTGACACCTAGTAAAACATCCATCTGTGGTGACTGGGACATCAGGCTTCACTTCCAATGTGCCCATGTGCCTCTACTGCAGCTTTTGCAGCCCCACCCCACTTACCATTGAGCTCAGCTCTCCACCTCCCTCCCCACCCCAGCTAATATGGGGATCTGGCTCTGAGTCTAAATCATCAGAAATTCATTATAGCACGGAGTCTGAAGCTACAAAATGATAGCCTCTTTATATTAAAACATATACACACTGGGAACAGTAGTGCAAACCTGCAATCCCAGCTACTGGGAATCTGAGACAAGAGGATCACAAATTTGAGGCAAGAGGTTCACAAATTTGAGGCCAGCCTGGGCAACTTAGCAAGACCCTGTCTCAAAATCAAATGAAAAGGGCTGGGGTGTACGTCAGTAGTACAGTGTGTGCCTGGCATGCACCAGGCCCTGGGTTCAATCCCCAGTAGTACAGAAAAACAGAAACAAACAAAAAACCCAAACCACAAAACATACACATATACAAACTTCCCCATCTCTTCCATTCAATGTTAAATCAAACTACTGCAACAAAGTCATATCATTTAGTGTCACTTTAAGGCTACTTAGCACCTTGACTAGTTGTGCATTATTAACTGTTGATCAGGAGGCACACTAGTTGCCTTCCTCTTCAGTTTACCACTGGTTCCTTCTGACAGAGGAGAGGGAAGGGGAGCTTGGGAGGGAGGTTAACAAGGCAACCAGGGCCTGAAGGAGCTGTTGCTCTTTTCAAGGTCAATAAGTTCTAGCCTCACTTCTGTATGCCTGGCTGTAGTTTGTTATACTATACTTACTTATAATAAGGCACTGCCTAGGAAGCAGCGCCTCCCCAGTCCAGCCCAAACCTAACTGATAACCTAGGGCAACAGGTCAGTACATCAGTTCTTTTTCTGTTACTATAATGAAATATCTGAGATTGGGTGACTTATAAATAAAAGAGGTTTATTTTGGCTCATGGATCCAGTCCAAGGACATGTGGTCACATCTGGTAATGGCCTTCTTGCTGTCAGTCACAAGATAGGTCAGAGCATCACATGGCAATAGATGTGTGTGAGTGTGTATGTATGTGTGTGTGTGTGTGTGTGTGTGTGTGTGTTCTGGTCTTTCTCTTCTCTCATTCTTATAAAGCCACCACGATTCAATCATGATGAACTTGTTTAATCCTAATCACCTCCCATAGCTCTACCTCTAAACAGCATAGATGGATTAAATGTCCACCCTATTAATATCTCACAATGGGGATTAAATTTCAACACATGAACCCTAGGGTTCACATTCAGACCATACCAAACCATAGTAGTCAGTAATAAGTTAACTAACCACCACAGCAAGCTCCCTGTAGGAGGCAGGTGAAGGTGTTCAATGTGTTTAATCCTTAGGCAAGGAAAACAGCCGGGGTCTCCTTGGTTGATCTCTCCTAAACTGTGCAGTGGACTCTTGCTTCTCCTCCTGCCCCTACTCACCACACTCCACTCTGAGCACTGCAGCCAGAGATATATTTGTAACACCAGAGTGACTGTGTTCCTCCCTTGCTGAGAGCCTCCTTCCCATACCTGTTGGTGCTGACCTCTAGCACCTTTCCTAACCTTGCCCAGCCTCCCTCTGCTTTGCTCACCATACTGCAGCCAACGCTCACCTGTGCCGGCTCTTTCCTGCATACACTCTTTCTAAATGGCTGATATGGCTAAATGGCTTCAGTGTGGCTATCTTTGACTTCCTGCTTGAATATGGTTTGTCCTCTTCAAAACTCATGTTGAAACTTGTTTTGCTTTGTTTTCCCCCTTAGAAACTTGATTGCCATTGTGGTGGTGCTGGGAGATGGGTCCTTTAAGAGGGGATCAGGTCGTTCAGAGGGATTAATGCCTCTCTGAGTGAGTTCTCTCTTGGAACAGCATTAGTCTCTGTTGCTGTAAGTTACCGTAAGAGTTGGTTGTTCTAAACCCCTCATGTTTTTACTCTTCAACCCATGCCTGATTGACCTCTGCTGTTTCTGCCAGGCTACAAAGGAGCACAAAGCCCTTCTCAGAAACTGAGCAAATACCTTGGACTTCCCTGCCTCCACAACTCTAAGCCAAAGTGGACCTTTTCTTCATAAATTACTCAGTCTTGGGTATTCTGTGATACAACAGAAAACAGACTAAGACCCCCACCAAATTATCCACCTGTGAAACACACACATGGCTTTCTGCAAGATCACTCTTTGTAGCATCTGTTTTAATCCAAAAATTATCTTGCTTATTTAACTGCAGCTTCCCCTACTAGATCATAAGCTCAGTGAGACAGGAGCCTTGCCCATCTTGCTCACCACTGAATCCTTAGTGCCCCAAACAAGCAGGGAACCAAGGAGACACTTGGGAGCCTCTGGGGAGAGTCTTCCAGGGCACTCTGGGGTTAGAAATTCAGCCTTTGACCCAAACTGAAGTTCTCATGGTAAGTACCTTGCAGGCAGGAGCAGAATAGACATGACACTGGTCCTTTGTGGGAAGCCCAGGCCTGGGTTGGCTCTGACTTTTTTGTTTGCTTGTTTTTGATGCTGGGGATTAAACCCAGGGCTTTGCACATACTAGGCAAGTGCTCTACTACTGAGCTACATCCCCACCCTGACCCACTTTTTATTTTGAGACAGAGTCTTGCTAAGTTGCCTAGCCTGGCCTTGAACTTGTGATCCTCCTGCCTTGGCCTCCTGAGTATAGGCATTCACCACCACACCTGGCTTGCTCCAATTCTTTACCTAGGTGCCACATACTGACCAGCTGGTTAAGCATATACATCCCTATCTCCTCCCACCAGAACCAAAAGTTGGGGTTACCACCTCAGGGTGATGTCAAATGCATTGTCTATAATTAGAGTCCTTTCCATCCCTTTGGCTCAATGCCTGTGGCAAAAAAATACTTCAATATAATATCCAAATAGAGGACTGCTTTCAATTTTGTTTTCCTGAAGTGCATAAAAACTGAGTCTCTTGAGTAACACACTATTTGCAAAGTAGTCTCTTATATGACGAATGGTAGAAATTTAGATTTTTTTTATTTTCTTTTTCTTCCTTTGTGTGTGTGTGTGGAGGGGGTATGGGGTATGCACATGCTGAACCCAGGGCTTTGCACATGCTGAGCACATGCTCTACCACAGAGCTTCCACACCCCAACCTCTTCTTTTTTAAGTTTCTGAAACACCTTGCTATAGCCGTGCTGCTATAGCCACTGTTACACCCAAGGACTCAGCCATTGTTGTTTGTCATCTTGATGTTTTGTGCTGGGCTTTAGTCTTTGTAAAAGAATAATAAGTTCTCAAACTTGAAAAGCTACCTACTTGCCTTTCGGTTTGTAAACACAACAGAAATGTGGAGGTGGGTACAAGGAGAAAGGCACAGTCCCCATAGGAGTGGGGAACAATCTCCTTAGACTTGAAACTCAAGTAAGTAGCTGCTCCATACAGACTAGATGAAAGGTTTAGCTCCAAGGACCACATTCATAAAATACTGTCACAGAATAAACGTAATCTCAGAAAATCTGAAATCTCAGAAAAATGTTTCCAGTGCTAGGAACTGTCTCCTTTCAAGGGCATCCCCTCTTCAAGGTCAATGCCTAACCCAAGGAAAACCCAGGATGAGCCCTTCATTCTGTCCCCTTGCACTGGAAAAGAATGCAGTTAGCCTCCGTGGAGTGGGTACATGTGATCTAGCTGCAAGGGGAGGCAGCTATAAGCAGCTATAAGTATGTGTGCGCTCTTGTCTTGGCACTGGGCTCACTATGTCACATTCTGGCAGAGGACACAGCTGGCTGCTTTCCTGTGGGTCAGTGGAGGATCTCCCTAACGGAGACAGAAGAGACAGGACATCTGCAGGAAACCAGGACACAGGGGGCAAGCCTTTGGCAGAGAGGAGAACAGGAAGCCTAGATGGGCCCTTGGCACCACCAAGTGGGAGGCGAAGGCCCTCTCCCACAGAGGAGGGCAAGCCGGGTGTAGGCAGGGAAACATCCCACACAGGGATGAGCTTAAGACGATGAACTTCAATGTCAGATTGGAAGTCCGACAATGACAGCTGCCTCCAACATGTTCTACTTGGCTCTTGTTTGGCCAGTCTAGTGTTTTATTTATTTATTTATTTTCATTTTTATTAGTTGCTTGAGCCTATTATTTTAATTAATTAATTAATTAAGTTTTGGTGCTGAGATAGAACTCAGGACCTTGTATGTGCTAAGCATGTGCTCTGCCACTGAGCTGCACCCCTAGCCCAGCCTAGTGTTGTAAGAGGCAACATAATAAGGCAGCTCCATTATGCTTGAACTCAGTTCGGTTTGCACCTACATCTTAAACTGCCACATCACCTTTGTTAACTGCCTGGAAACTAGGCATTTGAGTTCAGAGATCCCAACCAGATAGATGTATATCAGCCTTTGGGCATTTCCCTCTGGTTATTTAGTACGGTGTTGCTTAAAAGCTCCTGCTCAGTTCAGCATGCTAACTGCACAGCTAATGAGAGTTTCTTTGAGGTAAAGCAAAAGGGAATCTGATAAGTTTTAAAGCCGTCATTCAAAAGACACATTCCACCAGGTGCAGTGGCACATGCCTATAATCCCAGCCACTTAGGAGGCTGAGGCAGGAGGGTCAAAAGTTCAAGGACAGCCTCAGCAATTTAGTGAAACTCTGTGTCAAAATAAAAAATAAAAAGGACTGGACACATAGCTCAGTGGTAGAGCAACCCTGGGTCTGAGCTCCAGTACCACTACCACATCAAAACAAACAAAAAAATGCATACCATTCCTTTGAAAGATAATCATTCTGGAAGAAAAATCTAAAAGAATTATATAGAAACATCAAATGTTACTGTAAGGTCCTTACTTAGCATTTGGATGGCCATCTTAGGTGACAGCCACCATTTTAAGAAAAATTTCACTTTCCAGCCCAAGGGCATTTCTGAGAAAGGCTCACCACTCCCTCATACCAACCCAACCTGCTCTCTATCTTTCATTTCTAGCTCCCGTCTCCCGGTTCCTCACTTTCCTTTCATGTACAGTATTCAGTTTTCTCACCACCATTTTATCATAAAGGTAGAGATGACAATCATGTAGCTTATTTCATGGTGACTTCAATAAAAACTAAATGTTTAAGTGTATAGCCCAGTTCTGCAAAGGCATACCTTGATTAGTCTGAAAGACACTCAGGTCACAGATTAGATTTGGGTAATAGCCACTTCTCAGGCGACATATCACACTGTCTATACTAGTCACTGCAGTTGGCATCTGTTCTGCTTATTTAATCCCCTTCCCCTCAGTTCTGCCCTTCATCCATAAGCTTCAGCCTCTGCAGCTATAGTTGGGCAGTGCGACTCGCCCCTTGACCATGGAGGACCTTGGCCATCAAGAGATACTAAACTCAAGGTGAACCCATCACTCTGTCCCCTGGTACTGTGAAAGATGCAAATCAGTCTCTGTGGGCTGGAAGAGGCAGCTACTCTACCTCACTAGCCAGGGAGAGGCCAGGAGGGAGACTGGATAAGAGAGAGAGAGGGAAAACACATGTGTGTAGAAAGAAGCAGAGATGGAGGTGAAGAGAACAAGAAAAAAAAACCCTCTAGCAATTAGATGCAAATTAAAACTACACTTTCATCTTACTCCAGTCAGAATGACAGTTATCAAGAATACAAGTAACAATCAATGTTGACAAGGATGTGGAGGAAAAGGCACACTCATACATTGCTGATGGGACTGCAAATTGGTGCAACCACTCTGGAAAGCACTATGGAGATTCCTCAGAAAACTTGGAATGAAACCAGCATTTGATCCAGTTATACCACTCCTTGGCATATACCCAAAGGACTTAAAATCAGGATGCTATTGACACGGCCACATCAATGTTTCTAGCATCTCAATTCAATTTACAATAACAAGCTATGGAACCAACTTAGGTACCCTTCAACAGATGAATGGATAAAGAAAATGCAGTACATATACACAACGGAATATTACTCAACCATAAAGAAGAATGAAATTATGGCATTTACTGGTAAATGGAAGAAACCGGGGACTATCATTCTAAGTGAAATAAGCCAATCCTAAAAATCCAAAGGCTGAATGTGGGAGGCCAACCTTACACGTGACTGAGTCACACTCCCCGGCTGGGTACTGAGGCGCTCAGTCACAGAAATATGGTCGGTGTCTCGTGCATGGGTGTGTCTTATTACAGCCCCCTGGGTGAAGCTACCCTCACCTGTTCCTTTGTAATATAACCCTTTGCCCTGTTCAGGATAGAATCTTCCATGGAAGTGCCTTGAGTGTGTCCCCTTCTCTTGGGTGTGGCCTACCCAGGAGTCAGTCAACCTGCTGACAGTGGACATTATGAAGATACTCAGCCCCCTGAAACCTGACCCCTTGCCTCATTTGAATAGCTTCTCCTCAATAAAAGGGGTCAGCGTGCGCACGCGCATGTGCGTGTGCGTGTGTGTGTGTGTGTGTGTGTGTGTCCTCTCTCTCTCTCTCTGCCCAATTAGCCCAGTTTAACTAGAGTGACTCCTGAGCCTTTTAGTCGTGAGAACAGAAACTGGCAGCTGAATATTCTCTCTGATATGAGGGTGTGAACATACAATAAGGTGCGGTGGGGGTTGGGAGAGAATAGAAATTCATTGGATTAGCAGAGGGGAATGAAAGGAAGGGGTAGGGGATGGAGGATGGGGATAGGAAAGACAGAAGAATGAGTCGAACAAAACTTCCCTATGTTCATATATGAATACACAACCAGTGTAACTCCACAAGAATGGAAAGTTACACTTTATGTATGTATATATCAAAATACATTTCTCCTTTCATGTACAAATAAAAATGAACAAATTAAAAAAAATTTTTTTAAACTATAACAATAGCTGCTGTTCTATCCTCCAATTCTAAAATGCATGCTCTGTCTTTATTCCCTATGTTTTTAAAGCAAGCTTGAAGCTTCTGTTACTTGCAACCAAAACAATATTGGCTAAACTCATTGAAGGTAGTTTCTTTCTGCCAAGTATTATAATTAATTCTTAATCTTGCCCCATATTCTGAGAGTACCACACTACAGAGCTAATAATGACAAAAGGATATATACCTCTCCCACTTTGTTAGGGTCTGTAAACAAGTCAGGATGGCACCTGGCATTTTGCCAGAGGGAGTGGTTTGTGAGGTGGCGCCAGCGAGCCATTAAGTGTGGAGATTCCTTATTGGTTGACTGCTGTATCTAGTTTATGTTAATTAAGATAAGCCCTGTGGGATGTATATATACCCCTCCTGTCCTACAATAAATGGCTCCCACTCCTGCTGTATCAATGTACACAAGTTGTTCGTCACTCCCTGGTTATTTTGCAGCAGCTGGACTGCGGCACCACTTCACTTCTTTCACCAAAAGATGGAATTACCAGAGCTGTCAAATTTGCCATGTTTACAACTGAAAGATAAAGCACATACTCCACACTTAGGAGGATAGCTAACCTACCAAAGTCAAATGAGACCAGGCCTCCACTTCCATTCTGGGTAAAGAGTGGTAAGAGCTCATATATACCTTTTAATACAGTTTACCTGCTGCCAATCCCAAATGTTTTCTCCAATCCATCCTCTCCCAAAACTCCAGACTTAAGTATACAACTGTCCCCTTGAAGGTTTAATAGGTATCTCAAATTTAACCTGTCCAAACAGAGTTTGTGCTACCACCTTGCAGACCTGTTCCTCTAAATTCTCCTTGTTCTTGACTTCTCTCTTCTTGCACACTCTGCAGCTTGGCTACCAGCATATCCTAGACCCTACCTTTTCAATATATCTAGGATCCTCTGCTACCACTTAGTAGCAGCAGTGTAAACTTTCAACAATTCTTGCCCAGACTATTACGATAGCATTTCAACTAGCATTTCAATTTACTTCCACCAAAGTCTCCACCCAGGTCACTCAACATATCCTGCATAATCCTTTAAATATACATCATACTACGTTAACTCTTGCACCAAACTTTTGTCAAAGTGAAAGTCAAAATCTATACAGATTGCCTACAAAGCCCTAAGTGATCTAAGTCCATCAGATGATGAGCCTCTGACCTCTTATCTCATTCAGTTACAGCGACCTTCTTACTATCCTTGGAACTTTCCAAGCAATCTCTAACTTCAGGGTCATTGCCCTTACTGTTCTCTCTACTGGGACATTCTTTGGGGACATTCATAGGGTCCATTCTCTCACTTTAGTCCTTTATTCCTTACTCACTTAGTCCTTTACTAAGTAAGACATCCCCTGCCCATTCCAACAATCCCCTCTTTACTTCATCTTTACATTTTCTTTTTCATTTTTTTTTTTTTTGTAGTTGTACATGGACACTATGCCTATATTTTATTTATTTTTATGTGGTGCTGAGGATCGAACCCAGTGCCTCACACATGCAAGGCAAGCACTCTGCCAGAGTTACAGCCCCAGTCCTCATCCTGACATTTTCTATTCCCCTTCCTCTCTTTCATTTTCCCTATTCTTGGCACTTGACACATTATAACATTCTACATATAATATCTACTTTATTTGCTGTATCTTTCTGTCCCATTAAAACATAAGCTCTTTGAGAATTTTGACTATTTTGTTCACTGTTTTATCCTCAACACCTAGGCACAGTAGGCACATACTATTTAAATGAACTAAGAAAGTCTTAAGCAGGAGTGCCATGATCAGACTTACATTTTAATAAATAACTCTTATTGGGTTAAAAGTAAATTGAGGATGGACAAAAGCAGTAACAGGGAGACCAGTTACTAGATTACTGCTCTGGCAGTAATCTAGGGCCATGACATAACAGCCACACAGCTTGAATTCTATACAACACCAATGAAAGGTTAACAAGTGCTCACTGGAGATGGATAAAAAAGATTGTGGGCTCAGATGGGAACCATGGAGGTGATTTGAATGGGCCAGTGTGGCATTAGTTTGAAGAGCATACTCCCAATTACTGAGATTGGATGTGGGATATGAAAGAAAATTCTACCAGCACTTTTGGCCTGCATGTAAAAAAATGACAAAAAAAAAAAAAAAGAAAAAAGAAAAAAAGAAAAGATTAAGGAGCTTTCTTTTCCTAAGTGCTTTCCGTACTTCAAAAAAAGAGCACACAAGCTGAGCCTCTTCCTTCTCACTGGCCCCTCTAAATTATATCTCCAGTTTCATTGTCTTGCTCATCCTTATACCAAATCTGACTTTTCCTTCATCTGACCAAGACCTAATCCGTACAAATAGCACCTCCTCAAGCTGCCTTTCTAATCCACTAAATCAACCCCTCCCTTCTCTCTGCACCCCTTTAACAGCATTCACCGAATCAAGGTATATTAGAGGTATTGCTGTTCATAACCACTCACAAGCCCCCATTCAACCAGTCTACCCCTGAACTGAGACTGCAGCCACGTGTTGACTTACTGACTCATGGCTCCTCAAAATGGACGCTCTGTAAATGTGTATTGGGAGAATATCAAAGCTACACAAATTTCAAAATTCAGCTTCCTAGCCTGCCAGGGGTATACGTGGCCCAAGGGCATCTGCCGAGTCATAGAGGTTCCGGACTGGAGAGACCCTGCAGGCCGGGAATGAAACGCACGTCTCTGCAACCCCTCAAAGGAGAACCGGCAGTTAGACAGTGACTCCGCACCAGCTGATTATGGGCAGGCTTTGGCTGACTGACTGGAAAAACACGCGCAGGGTTCAAAGCCACCTCCCCCCGCAGGATGCAGCACGAGGCGGCTGCGCGCTGGAAGGCAAAGACAACTGGGTCCTTTCCCGGGAACCCATTCGGAAGCCCTGACCTGTGCGGTCTCCCGAGCGCTCCAGCACTCACTGAAAGCCGGGCACCCGAGCTGCGCAGGCGCCTCCTCGCTCGGCGCCAGGGGGAGCTCAGCCAATCCCAGCGCCGCTGTCCTTTCCTGCGGGCCCGAGGGCGGGGAGCCGAGGGGGCTCGGCCAGAGCCACGCTCCCATTGGTTGGGGAGGCACCACCCAGACAAAGCCCCACTGTCCGCTCACCCCAGCGCCGCTGTGGCTGCCGGCCCAGCCCGGGCAGATCACCCCGGGATCCCCAACCTGCCTCCGCAGCGCCTCCACCTTCCCGGTCCCACTTCTTTCTAGTCCTGCAGCCCATCCGGCTTCCAGCAATCGCTGGCCAGGCTTGACCTGACTTATGGCTCCTCAAAATGGAGCTCAAGCAGCTGGACCCGCGGTCTGACCGCTGTCCAGCATCCTTCCAGAGAGTGCGGCGAGCGGGAGAAGGCACTCTCCAAAACCCCCGAGAACAGAGTCTAGTGGAGGACCCTGGCACCGGGCAATCCGGAAGATGGGTCAGGGAGGGAGCAGTGTCTAGAATTCGAGGATGCAAGGCAGGACTACTGGTTTCGATCCTGGCAGGGCCTTTGACTATGGTGTGACCTTGGGCCAGTGCCTTCCCTTTTAAAGACTCAAGTTCCCTTCTGTAACATACGCTGGCTGGGAACCTTGAGGCCGGAGGGTTTCACCTGGGGGTCGCAGGGCCGCGTGTTCAACCCGGCGCCTCCTCCTGGGAACAATATTCCAAATAATAAAGGCCCGACCTTGCTCCCTGAGGTGCGGACAGAGAAACCAGGAAGGTGACGGGTGAGATGCGTCTGCAGAGACTGGCCCAACTTCCCACTCTCGTTACGCCGCGGCCGCAGGGCAGGCCTGTAGGACGAGATGTCCCTTCCCCACCCTCATCACGCGGACCGGCTCAGTGGCCGCCCAAGGCCAAACCAAATTGAGCAGGGGGCGCTGGCACATCGCTACAGAGATGCAGACCTTCCTCTTACCCCAAACCAAATGGACAGGGGGCTCGGCTGCGGAGGGCTCGGTTGGTGCGCTAGCCTTAACCTCACGCTCCTGGCCTGGAGAACCGAGTGGGGGCGCTGCCGCCGTTTCCTTTTCAAATCCGGTCTATAGGGCCCCTCCTGTGGCCTCCAGCTCCTGGCACCAAGATACGTCTACCCACTGGGTGCGTGCGTTAGGGCTGCGCCGGGCGGGGCCCGACGGCGGTAACGCAGGGGCGGGGAGCGCTCCGCGCCGCCTCCTTCATCCTCGCTCGCTGTTCCTGGCCCTGCTCCAGTTTGGGGTGCTTGGAATTGCTAGGCACCCAGCTCGAGGTTGACCCACTCCTGCACCCTCCATCTCGACCCTAAGCCGGGTGTAAATCACCAGCACCACCTTCCCGCGCTGGAGAGGGAGATGGGGAAAGGTGGAGGGTGCTGGAAGGTTTCAGCCCCACGGCTGCCGGCGGGAAGAAGGTGCAGCTCCAGAAAACGAGGAAACCCTGATGAGGAGGAAACGCCTTCCTTATCCTTCGTACGTTGTCTTTAGGGCTTATCAGGGTTGGTAGTTGGTTGGCTTTTAAATTTCTCTTGATCGGTGCAATTTATTTAAAGGTTTGTTTCTAAGGGTCTTAAAATAAGAATAGCGCAGCTTCCCAGATCTTCAACAATAGGACATGGGGTGCAATCGGCCACAGACCAAGTTCGCCTTCCAACCCAGTACGCCAAGACATCTGTTTCCAGGAAACAGGCTAAGGAGAGAAGTAAAGGCAGCTTGGTGGCAAAGCTGTTTAGGTAAATTACAGGCGGAATGGAGAGGAACAGAGCAGATGAAAACGAGAGGGAAGTACAACCGGGCGGGGAGCCTGGCGGTGGCGCCGGAGAGCGGGTGGGGGACCTTAAAATTATGTCAGCTCTGTCTCAGGAGCTTCTTGAAGGCAGAGGCTGCCTTCCTCCTCTAAGCCCAGCTCCTAGCCCATAGAGCCTCCAACACTAGGAGAATCCTGAAAGGAGGACGCATTTGATTCTTTGAACCCATTTCTCAGACTAAGAGTACTTGCTTTAGTGAGGTGTTTCAGAATAGTCACTCTTTACCCGGTGCCACAATGATAAGAGCAAATCTGTATACTGACTCACCAGGTTACACTTTGAGGATTGTGTATGAAGAAGAGCAGTTAAAGGAAGCAGTAATCCTTTTCACCTAGGAAAACCATTAAATCCTAACTTTGGATTGAGAATCAAGTGAAAATATAGTTCTGTTTATGGGAGACAAAGGACATTTGACCTGTCTGAGGTTTTATCAGACACCTCAAGCGGTTTGCCTCAGTTGTACCTCATATTTCCCTGTTTCAGGGCTTCTCTGTCACTGCAACCAGGGACCTTGCAGCAGCCCACTGCCCATTTGACACCTGAGTAAACCTGGAAGTGCAAGGGAGCTAACACTTCCTGGATGATCTTTGATCAATGGCGATGGGTGGTGGAGAAATACTCCACTCTTCCATTCTTCTGCCTAACATTTTGTGTGTGTGTGTGTGTGTGTGTGTGTGTGTGCATGCAAGCTAGAATTGAACCCAGAGGTGTTATACTGCTGAGCTACATCCACAGTCCTTTTTTGTTGTTCTTAATGATGTTTTTTATTTTGAGGCAGGGTCTCACTAAGCTGCTGAGGGTCTTGCTCAGTTGCTGAGGCTGTCCTTGAACTTGCAATCCTCCTGCTTCAGCCTCCCAAGTCACTGGGATTACAAGCATGCATCACTATGCCTGGTTATGCTCAGCAATTCTGAGGGAGGGACCTTTTGTAAACCTCCTAAAATGATAGTGCCCAGGGGACCCTTCGTATTAACCAACTTGATCAACTCAAATAATGTACCATTGGATTGTTGTTCTGGATACCTCTTTCCTTATTTGACTCTTACCAGTCTTCTATTTCTATGCCTTGTGATTCATTATGAAGCTTTGAAATGATTCCCAACACTTACATAATTACCTACATGAATGACTTAGGTTTTGCATGAAGTGTAATCCCCGTCCTTGTGAGAATGTTCTGTCACATCTTATCAGACCACATATGTGAGTTATTGACCTCAACCATGAAATTCCAAACCAGATAAAAAACCACAAAATTTTGGCACATTTTGAGAGATATGCCTGGGGCTGAGCTACCCTCTGTCCAACCTTCAAGCTATTCTTAGAAACCTCACCCACCAATACCTGGGCCACCTTCTGGGGGAGGGCCCTGGAATGTCTTCACAGTCTGTGTGTGTGTGTGTTGGCCAACCATTTCTCCTGAGAACCTCTTTTAAGAAAGTACCTCAAATTGATTAGATGTATGTTCTCAGGCCTGTCACCATTCTGATTGAGCAACTGGACTTTTATAATTGGATTCTAAATGAAATCAGAAATCACTATGTGGTTAATGTACTTTGTCTATCAAGTGTATTCCCTTTGAGATTTGCTCTTGTTATTATCCTCCTTTTTAAGCATTGTGGGGAAAAAAAATCTCCTGGGAAACAAACCATGTGATCTGTAGAACCATACTTTCATCATCTCCTTATTTTAACCATACCCAGCATGTGCCAAGGTTCTGTCTCCTTTTGCCTGTATACAGATCCTCTGCCCAGATAGGAGCCCTCAGGACAGGCTCTTCAGCTTTCTGCACATTTCATCTCCACACTCAGAGGGCGCTGTTGCAAATTGCCAAGGAGGAGGGGGGAACAAAACAATCTCTGTTGCCAGAGAGTGAAATGAGCCATGTGTGTAAGCTAATTGACCCATGAGAAGTCTAGCAAGTCTCCTAAAGAGAGGCACATGGAGGTGTACTCAGAATTCTGACAGGGGCTCAGGACAGGCTTCACAGAAGGGGAGCATCCTGAAAGTCTCAGTAAGAAAGCATCTCCAGAGAGCCCTGGGCCAGAAGGGTTGCAGGTGTTTACTCCCATCTCTCGATCAGTTCCTCATTGCCACCTACCTCATATCCTTCTCAAATACCAGCCCAAGTCAGTCAATCATTCGCTCTCCTTCCATCTGGTACTGCCCCATCCCCCTATAGGTCCCCTTCTTTTCTGCCCTTAGGTTGAATGTGGAATGCTGTCAGTGCAGGTTAAATCCTGACCTTAGCCATTCACCTCCAAACCCTCAAAGAGCCCAAGGGGTCTCTGTGGAGTTCTCCTGAGTGACAGAGAACCATAACATCACAGGGTTTCTGTTTGTTTTGATGCAAATGAATTTTCTTTAAGAAATTTTTTTTTTGCTAGAAACTATACCCTTAATCTACTGATATTTATAAATATCAAGTAGCTTTTTCTCTAATTGATAGTGAAGGAAAGACACCAGTGTATTATTCTGTGCTGTTTTTAAAGCAAAAGCCTGTGTGTTGGAAAAAGACCTTGACAGTTGATCTTAACGTGATTGTAATACTGAATTCTGCAGATGAATGAGAACTGAAGGGGCTGCCTTTTCCCTGCAGTGAATTGGCAAGAAAAACAAGGGCAGAGCATGAAGGGAAAAGGGACAGAATCAGGCACACATATCCCCACTTCCCATCCATTTCTGTCTCTTGAATAATGTGTTTCATGAAGGTGAATTTTTGTTTATGCCGAATTGGTTTCTGTTATCTTCAGTCCCCCCACCCCCCACCCCACTTTTTTTTTTTTTTTTTTTAGGCACCATCTCACTAAATTGCAGAGGCTGGCCTCTAAATTGCCATCCTCCTATTCCAACCTTCCAGAGTCACTGAGATTACAGGTGTGTGCCACTACACCCAGTAGCCACAATGGCTTGTGTGTTTGTGTGGGAGTGCAGGGTGAGTAGTCTAGAAATGTAAGCAAAATTCTTTTAAGGTCATTGGGATCTTTAAAGAGGAAAAAGTATGAGGAGTTGAGGAGATGAGAAAAAACAACTGATCCTACCTCTTCCCTAAGCTACAACAACCTATAAATTTTCTTCCTTCCTTCAATGTGCATTGACTAGGCCTTTATTACATTCCAGGCATTGTGCTATGTTCTTGGAATCCAGTGATAGACCAGTGAGGAGGCCCTGTTTTCAGTAATACAACTTAGCAAACAATGGCTGATCACTGCTGTACCAGCCACATATCAAGTGTCTTCTATGTATTATTTCACCTAACCCTGAAAGCAACCTAAGATTTCCGTTTTACAGTTAAGGAAGCCAAGGCCTAAAGATCCCAAACAACTTGTCCACAGCAACACGGCTAGCAGGCAACAACACAGATTCTTCCCAAGTCTGTCCTACTCCAAAGAGTTCACTTGAAGTACATCACCAATTGTTCCAAAGTTCTTTCTTTGAAGAAATGTGTATTTATTCAAAGAAATATATATATATATCTTTTTTTTTCACAGCTCAGTCTTTTTTTTTTTTTTTTTTTTTTTTATGATGCTGGATTGAACCCAGGGTCTCATGCATGCTAAGCACATGCTTTACCACTGACCCATACTCTCAGCCCTAAAAACCCAGTTTTTAAGGCTATTTGGAATTCAGAATTATTTATAAATAATTGGGCATTGTTTCTTTGACAACCCAACAGAAGCTGGAATTGCTTTTTCAAGTTCTGTTTTTTTTTTTT
Source organism: Callospermophilus lateralis (assembly GCF_048772815.1). Classification (NCBI taxonomy): domain Eukaryota; kingdom Metazoa; phylum Chordata; class Mammalia; order Rodentia; family Sciuridae; genus Callospermophilus; species Callospermophilus lateralis. The sequence goes on along the minus strand of NC_135314.1, from coordinate 51,422,706 downwards.
CAAAGAATATTTAATATATTACAGTAAACTAGTTTTTAAAACAAGGCATGAATTCATATGCTTATTTCTTTTTTTCCCAATTTTCCTCCCAATGAATGCATGCTATTTTTGTTTCTGCTTATTGCTACTAGGACAGAACCTTAGTTTTTTTTCAAAAAGGAAATCAAATTGCAAAGCTGTTGCCTTTCTATTTAGGGGTTGCCAGGGCCTCTTTCCAAAAGCCTACTCTCTCCTCCCCAGGAAGCTCCCCTCTCCTAGGTCCTACCCAAGGCTCAAAGCTTTTCCTTTTGCTGACAACTGTCAGGGTCAGCCTTCTCTCACCTGAGTCAGCTGGTACAGCAAGGTTCCTTTGGCAGTATCAGCATGCAGGGTCCTCTTCAGGCAATCGACTAGTAGGATACCCTGGGGTCCTCTTAGTCCTCAGTTAATGGTGTAAAAGAGACACCCCTGGAAATCTCTTCCAGGCTTTGTGTGTGTTCTTGCAATGCTTACCTTTAACTGGGAAGAGAAATTCTCTCCCACATGAGATAAGCAAAGCTACCTAATGATAAAATACAATATTAGGAGTTCTGGCTGTTTGTGTTTCTCATTGAACAGTCAAAGTTCAGCTATGTTACTGTTTGTTTTAAACTTAAACTGTCTGTAACTTTGATCCTCAGACAAACAGTGTCAAAGATAGATGTTGATGCTTAGGGGTAGATTTAAAAAAAAATGGTGCCAAAGGACAGCTTCACTGACCCCATCTTAGGCTGATCCCGCCAGGTACATGGGGCAGAACTTAAGATGGGAACTGGCCTGAACACAATGAGAAAAATCTAGAGTTCCCTGAGGATGATCTGGAATCAGGACCTGCAAAAAAATTTTCAAAATAGCCAAGAGGCTTTGTACAGGGTCACTTGTGAGGAGACAGGGCCAAAACTACATCCTTGGATATTATAGTGGAAGAAAGAAAGAGTGTGGCTAAAACAAAGGAGAGCTCTTAGGGCATCTTTTAGCATCTACCATGCCCTGTAATTAAAGTCAGTAGAAAATTACAAGAACCCAATTTAGTCAGGATTATAATAATCCAGACCAGTCTCTTCAGGAATGGTTTGGGTCACCTCACCAGGTAAAGAATCACAACAGCTGAAATGCTTGCTGAGGTCAAAGGGAGTACAGAATGGGTAGTAGCAGGTAGTAAATGCCAGCTACAATCATGTGACCGGTCACAGCAGCAAGGCCTGTGGTTGTCGTGGATATTTCTTCCTTGTTATGAATGTTTGTATATGTATAGTAAATATCTTTGTTTTCTTCTGTTTCTTTCTTTTACCATGTAACATAAGATGTATTGACTTCATCTTGTATTATTTAAGAATCCTTAACTTTCCATCATAGTGTGAGTGTAAGTTGCAGAATGTCAAGGAGAAAAATAAACAGCACCTAAGGACTTTGTATCTTCTGGAGAAAAGTTGTAGTCGATATAGTTGTATCATATTAATCGGATATTTTTAAATTGATGATGATGATGATGATGATGATGATTTTGCAGTACTAGGGATTGAACCTAGGGCATCAACATGCTAGTACCACTGAGCTGCATCCCCAGCCCAAGTAGGACCTTCTTATTATCTTTATTTGGAGATTAAACAGTGATCATTTAAGGAAACATGTATAGGTGCCAAATTGATGAGGCATGGACTTGTGATGGTTATTTTATACCAAGCCACAGTTCCTAGGTATCCATTCTGGATGTTCCTGTGAAGGGGTTCTTTTGGGAGGAAAGTAGTATTTAAATAAATGCACTTTGAGTAAAGCAGATTGCCCTACATAATGTAGGTGAGCCTTGTCCAATCAACTAAAGGCCTTAATAAACCAGGCATGGTGACACATGCCTGTAATCTCAGCAGCGTTAGAGGCTGAAGCAGGAGGATCGTGAGTTTAAAGCCAGCCTCCGCAATTTAGCAAGGCCCTAAAGAACTTAGCCAGAACTTGTCTCAAATTAAAAAATAGATAAAAGGGCTGGGGATGTGGTTCAGAGGTTAAGCACCCATAGGTTTAATCCCAGGTAACAAAAAAAAAAAAAAAAAAAAAAGAAAGAAAGAAAGAAAGGAAAAAAGTCTTAGTATAAAAAGACTGAAGTCTCTAGAAAGAGAAATTGGCCAGTGGGCTGTCTTCAGACTCAAGCTGAAGCTCTTACGTGAGTCTTCGGCCTGTCAGCCTCTCCTGTAGAGTTTAAACTTGCCAAACCTCCACAGGAGCCAACTCCTTAAAACCTGTGGTGCTGGGGATAGATAGATAGATAGATAGATAATAGATAGCTGGCTGGATAGAAATCCATAGAGATATTCTGTCTGCAGAACCCTGATTAATACACCCACTCAGAGGAGTCTGCTTCCTGATTGGACCCTGATAGCACCACATTGAAACAGATTCCTCTCCTCTGGAATTGTCCCTCCCCCCAGCCCCCCCCCCCTTTTTTTTGTAAGTCAGGACCCAACAGTGGCAGAAAATGCTCTGACCCTGGACCTGGAGCACAGGTCAGAGGTAGGAGGATTGATCTCAGGCCAAGCTGGGACGTGGCAAGACTTTTCCCCTCTCCAACCCCTGAGGTCTCTGTAGTTCTTGCCTTCCAGGTGCTCACAGCCTGGGGAAGGGGCTACATAACAGCAGCTCACTGTTTTCCAAGGCAGCTTGGGTCAGATGATACAAGTTAGGCAAGATGGGGCTCTGGAAGGATGGAAGAGAGAACTATTCCTTCAGGTTGGGGCCAAGGAGCAGATTTCTGGACCTAGTGACTGCCTTGCATCTCAGATTCAGGATAGGCAAAATATTTTTCTTCCAACTTTTTATTTGGAAAATATTAGGGGCTGGAGACATAGGTCAGTGGTAAAGCAGCTGCCTAGCATATGCAGGACCCTGGGTCTGATTCCTAGCAATGAACAGAAAAAAAGAAAAAAAAAAGTTTCAACTTGCAGAAAAAATGAAGGAAGCATATAATGAACATTCAAACATCCATAGTCAAGATTTACCAATTTATAAATTTATCATACTTGCTTTCTCTCTCCTGAATATATATGTACATACACATATACAGTAAATACACATGTTTGTATATATGTATGTATGTAAATATATAGGTATGTATATATTGCTGAATTAGTTGGAAGTAGTTGCAGACCCTAGGTGTGTTGGTGCACACTTGTAATCCTAGCAACTTGGGAGGCTGAGGCAAGACGATCACAAGTTCAAGGCCAGCCTGGGGAACTTAGCGGGACCCTGTCTTGGAATAAAAATAAAAAGGGCTGGGGATGTACTTCAGTGGTAAAATACCCCTGGATTGATCCCCAGTACTGGGGGAAAAAAGAAAGGGAATTAGTTGTAAACATGACTCATCATTTCCAAATATTTGTTTCTGCACATATCTAACAAGGCAATTCTCCTACATAACCATGATATTATTAGATGCTATTGTCATATTCAAGAAATTTAATTTTGGTAACAATATTATTTAATTAATGTTATTCAAATTCCTTCAACTGTTGACATAATGCCCTTTACAGGGCAGGAATCAAAGATCAGGACTGCACTTAGTTACTATGCCTCTTCAGTTTTCCATCATCTAAACAGTACCCTGCCTCCTCCAGGGTGTATAGGAGGGTCTTTCATGACATGATAGTTTACTGAGTTCAAACCATTGTTTTGTAAAATGTTCCCAAATTTGGATATGTCAGATAATTTCCTCATGACTGGATTCAAGTTAAATATTTTTGGTAGAAATAGTTCCTAGGTGATGTGGAGGTAGAATTTAGACAGGTTAAAATAAGTGACCTAGACATAGGGAACAGCAAAATTATGTTCCTTAGGTGTGAAAAGGCCCAGAGGGTCAGGAAATAGGTGTGGTCCAAGGGAGCCAAGTGAGTCTTGGGTACTGGGGATGGGGCAGGAGGCGGGTGAGCAGCGGAACATGAGAATATGGAAGTTTTATCCAGGTTTCTTGGTCTTTGTTCAGGAGGTCACTGGATGCATATCAACACTTTATAAAAGAGTCTCAAAGATCAAAAAGCCTTCATGATCCAAGGAAAAAGAGTTTCAAATGGCAGAATTCCTGGTCCTTAGAAGAGATGTTTTAAATGATGGGGCCTTTCCAGGTATCCCCCAGACTGTGATGTTGTGATGTTTCGTTAATTGGGGAAAAGAGGGAAAGAAATTCTCAATTAAATCAAAGGGAATATGATTGTTTTTTAGCATCACCCCTTTGTCTTTCATTATTGTCTGTCAGCGTTGTCATTAGCCATTTTCTTCAGAGGTGTTTCCTTTAGCTACTGACATCCCTTCCCCTCCCTTCTCTGCTTCCCAATCACTCAAATGTCCACCTTTTCACTCCTCACATGGGCATCGAGCTGCCTGGTCCAGACCTCAGTAGCCAGCATTACAGGCCAGCCTGGAGGAAGGACCACACTGTTGGGGCAGCTCATGTGGGGCTCCAGGTCCTGCATAAGAGCAAATCACTAGAGAAGACTGATGTAGTCAGAAACACACACTGTGAACAGGAGGTAAGCCTGGCCCAAGTCAGAAGCCCAAGTGGACCGTCAGAGAGTGTAGAAACACACAGAGTCTGAAGGGCTGAGGCTGGGGAGTTGTCTCCTGAATTTGTCCATAGTGCTGTCCTCCCTGCTCACAAGTCACCTCAGATTCATGGGTGGTTATGTGTGTGGCTTAAGGTTAGGAAACCATGCATGTCTTTGTTTGGAAGCCCTGGCCAGTTACCCTGTCTAATAGTGCCTTGGAGCTGGTTGACTTCCTGAGATGGACTAAGGGTTTCTAGTCCTCAAAGGACTAAGCATGACAGGGACTTGTGATCCCAACACCTGTAAGAAGTGATTGGCTTTCTCACTTCATAGAATTTTAGAATTTAGTGTGAGTAGTTTGGTATGTTCTCATGAAAACAAGGTCAGTTATAGGAAGAGTTTATCCCAAGACTCCACAGACTGGCCTGCGGGCCACATGTGGCCTGGGTTCCAGGAAGCTCTTCTTGCTCTCTATCCCCCTACGTCACCACGGTCTGAAGCCAGCCTCCAGGGCAGGAGGAATTTGTCTTACCTGTCACAACACTCTATTTCCTCTCCAATCTCCAGGTTAAATCCAGTGTGTTAGACACAGGATGGGATCCTGGTAGGTCAATTAGAGAAGAGACAAGGAAAGGAAAGGTCATGAGGGCATTTACCATAGGAGGAGGGGTGAGCTGGAAACAGAAGACCACCAAGTTGACCAGCCTAGTCTTCCAGGCCTGACCAAAGTCGAAGAAAAGGCAGAACTGGCAGATGAGAAGATGTGAGGCTGCCTCAGGGAATGTGCCCCTACACAAAATAATAGAGCTTCACCATGTTGGGAGGCACGAAGCTGGAAGGCAGAGTCCAAAGTCATGTCCACCAGGGTACCATGGACACTGCATCCAGACAATGCAATGGTGAGGCCAAAAGGCAAGAAAAGAAACGAAGTATACATTTTAAAAACTTTGAACTGCTACTGCTGCAGGCACACTCATTTTTAACCTAGATTAGTTAGGATGATTACATAAAATGATCCAAAGAATAATAGAGTTCAGCAAGTTGGTTTCGTACAAGACACATTTGGGGAGAAAATTAATAGCCTTTTCATTCAGGAACTATAGTGGTAGGGGCTGAGGATGGAGCTCAGTGGGGGTGTTGCAGAGCAAGGCCTTTCACGGAGCCTAAGAGACTGTATATATTCTCAGTTACTGATTCTTGCAGAAATGCCAGAAGGTTTCAGGTGAGTTGCACATAGTAACCGGCATGAGTTTATTAGAAGAGATAGGAAAAGGGGAGTCTTTCAAGGGACAAAGTGGATCCCCCCAGAGAGGAGAGGGACAATGTCTATCTCCTGGCCTCCTGTTTTATTGGAGGTCCCAGGGAAGTTTCCAGAGAGTACTGCCCAGGTTGATTTCTCAACTTCTGACAGCAGGATTGCATCAGACTTTCAAGTCCAAACTGCTCATGGTCTTATCCCATGGAGGGAAGATTTTATCATTATAATAACATGCTAAAGATCCCAGGCTGAGTCAGCTTGGCCCCCACTGACCCGTTCTATTTGGAACTTGTTCTTACAGATTTTATGGATGGCGGGGAGGCTTTGCTTTTAATTATCCTATCTGTCTGAGTCCTGAAGTCTGGTCTGCTTAAAGGTCACAAAAGTTCCCTTCTTCAGGGTAACCTGTGCTGTTCTTGTATTCATCAGGGAAAAGCCATTCAGGTCTGCATTTCTATTGCAGATAACAGGTTGTTTGCTGAGGAATGTTTCATATTGTAATGACTTAAAACAGGATAGGCCCACAGATAAATTGCTTTTAAAAAGAAAGCATGTAGGGATCAGCATAGTAGGCCCACTTTATAGAATTATCCCCTTAATCTCAAGTTCCCTCTGCTCACATCTGTGTGTGACCTATCAGTAGGGCGCTTGCCTAGCATGTGCAAGGCCTTAGGTTGGATTCTCAGAACTGCAAAAAATAAAAATAAAAAAGTTGCAAAAAAAAGAAAGAAAACACAATAGTAAAAAAATCATACATCACAATAACAAAACGTAAAGGTATCTAGAGAACAAAAAATGTAGAGTAATTATGGAGAAAACTATTGTAACTGAAAGACAAAAGATGACTTAAAAAGATGTATCAGGTTAGATAGAAAAGCAACATTGTAAAAGATGGATTTTTTTTTCTCCTCTGTGCTCATCTAGAATTTAGTATAGCTTGAGGAGGTTAAAGAAGAAAACTTGGCAAATTGATTGCAAAGAAGTAAACGCAGAAAGGGGCTGGGGTTGTGGTTCAGCACCACATATAAATAAATAAATAAATGAATGAATGAATGAATGAATGAATGTATTGTGTCCAACTACAACTAAAAAATAAATTTTAAAAAATGCTTTTTAAAAAAAAGTAAATGCAGGAAGATCACAAGTTCAAGGCTAGACCCTCTCTCAAAGTAAATATTAGTAAAGAGCTGGGAATTAGCTCAGTTGTTGAACAGCAACAACAAAAAAAGACATCAAATTGAGGTAGGACAGGTAGAAAGGAGACAAGGACGGAAAGGGAGCCTATAGCTTTAATCCACCTAGTACCTTGGGGACGGAGCTAGGACCTTGAGCATGCTAGACAAGCACTCCATTGCTGAGCTACATCTGCTGTCCCTATAGCTTTAAATCTAAAAACCCCACCTTCTTCTACCCCTCAGGCCTATTTTCCTCTAGCCCTGAATTCTTAAAAGGTCCCATAAATCTTAGAGCACTCTAAGTCAGGTTAACTAGTGTCTATATACCTTGTTTGCTTCCAGATGTGTTTTTAGACTAATTAAAGGTAATCTAGAGAGAAACATTGTTAGAGATCCATGATATGGGTACAGTCTATTAACCTCGACCTGAAGATCCTAAGAACCAGGCCACAATCAAAGGAATCAAATTCCTGAGGCTGACACCAGCCATTATAATTCTCATGTTCAACATTTATAAAGTTTCCTCAGAAAGAAGGCTGAGATCCCCAAGCATCCTCCTTCTCCAGCACCTGCACTCTTTTTGCCTGCGTAACCTGCTCTATTGTTTACTTTCCTGAATAAATCTCCTTGCTTTCCTAAATAAGCCTCTCCTTGTGGTTTTGTTGTTGTTGTTGTTGTTGTTTTGTTTTTTGTTTTGTTTGACTCATCCTGAAATTCCTCTCACTGGTGTAAGTGAAGAACCTGCCAGGACTGAGTAGAGTTTCCTTTCTCCCTTCTGGAAACTCCTTGGACCCCAACTGTTGACAAAATGTATGAAGAGACAAAGAAAGACATCAAAGATATACTGTAGTATGAAAAAGTGTCACCTGGGTACGGTGGTGCATGCCTGTAATTCCAACACCTTGGGAGGTGAAGACAGGAATAACAAGTTTGAGGCCAGCTTCAGCAATTTAGTGAGGTTCTGAGCATCTTAGCAAGACCCTGTCTCAAAATATAGAAAGGGCTGAAGATGTGACTCAGTTGTTAAGTGCCTCTGGATTCAATCTTTGGTACAAAAATAAAAGAAGAAGAAGAAGAAGAAGTAAGAAGGAAAGAAAGAAAATAAGTATCAAAAGTTCAGAACAGTGTGTGTGTGTGTGTGTATGTATGTGTGTGTGTTGCTGAAAGCTTTGTCCTTGTCCCTGATGCCATTCCAATAACAAGGACCCAGTTTTGAGAAAAAAGGAAAAAGAAGGTTTATTACTTTGCTAATAAAGGAGAATCACAGGGGACTCCTGTCCCAGAGGCTGAGATTCTGCTCATCAAGGGTAACAGGGGACGTAAAGAGGTGATTCAAAGGCTACATTCTATGTGTTCTCTGTTGGAATTGTAATTCACTTGTTGATTTGGGAGATAGTCATTTCTGAGATCTTCTGGTACCATCCCCAAAGTCTGGATTACTTCATTCATGGTAGGTGTATTCTCAAGGACAGATAAATCTGCCTAAAATGGGGAAGATAATCCCGTTTCACCTGAGATTAGGGAAGAGCAGGGAGAGGAAGAGAAAGAAACATGTACATTTAAAAAATAAGTTACAGTGGCAGAGAAGCAAGGGCTATATTCAAATCATAAAGTGAACCACTGTTACATTTCCCCACTGCCAATTTCTATATTCCATTTCTATGGAAAACTGGGTGATGACATCTCCAAGCTGCTTTCTGCTGAAAGAGGTCAAAATTAGGGGCAGTAACCAAAGTCCTTGTTCTCCATCAGGTAGGACGTGGGCAGGTAAGGGTATTCAGCATCAGAGCATTTCAGAAGTCCACAGTGGCAGATGGCAGATGATTGGACAAGGCATACATGGGGTAGGGATCATGCTAAGACAACAATAAACAAGAGAGCAAGACATTACTTTTTTTAAATAAACAATTAGCACAAAAGCAATCAGTATTTCAGCCAATCTCTGAAAACTATGATGACAGTAACTCATAATCATATCAGTGGAAAACAGATCAATTTTATCAATGTATGAGGTTAGGAAGATTTGTAGGTCTGTGGGATCAGGCTCAAATTAACTCAGGACAAACTTATGACTTTAGAGTCCTTTGTGATCATTATTATTAGGCACTCTCACACTGTAATGGCACCCCCTTTCTCCACAGAAAAGTCTTAACTGGGCTTCTCCAGAAATCTTCACCATGGCTAATTTTAGGACTGTCAGCAAGAGTCTCTACAAAAGAGTTCAATGTAGATAAACTTCCAATTTTCATGTTGCCCTGTTTTACTTGATCACTGGCTGAGAAGAAATCAGTACTCCAGGAACTGGACACCCGCTTACTAGTTTTTCACAAACATATCCAGTATAGTAGTTTGTGGAAATGTGTGAACAAGGCCTCTGACCTTGAGCTGGAGCTTCAATGAGATGTCTACATTTCTATGATAAAAGAAGTTACCAACTGGACTCCATAGTAACAGCTGGCAGGGGGAGGAAAGAGAGGGGAGAAGAAGCTCTCCCCTTCTCAGATGTTGTCTTTGAAGGGTTAACTTGCCCAGAACAGTGAAAGAAAAACCTGCTTTTACGTGAACTTCTGCAAACTGGGAACTTCTGAGCCCCTCCCCTTACATGCTGGGTATAAAATTCTGAAACTACCTGAACTCAAGGTTTAGGGGATTGATTGATTACAGCAAAAGCTGTGCCCTCTGAACCTGGCTGCAGCTAAATAAAACTGTTTCCTGCTATCTTCGGTGCCTTGCCTGTCTGCCCCTACAACAACACAAGGTCCCTTCATCTGTAGCCTCCAGCTTACTTACTTTTGGTAGGGCTGACACAAGTGTATGTCTTAAGTTACATTTAAAAATCCATTGTTTTTCCTTTTAAATATCCAGGTAGAACTGTGCTTAGGCTATACTCTCCTGCCAGGTGTTTAGGACCCACATGGTCAACTGATCATATCTACTCTTAAGAGTCAGCTGAGATTCCTCAACAAAAGCTTGGGGACTTTTGTGAAGACTTTTGTCTCCTTTAGCTTTCCCTTACCCATGGTGCTACCTGCCAGGATGGGTAAGTGTTTTGCTGACCATACATTCCTTCTCTTGGAAGCATTAAGTACATTTCCTTCTCCAATGACCCTCCTCTTTGGAGAATATACCCTGGTTGGCTTCCTGTTCTCTAGGGTCCTCTCAATCTCCCTAATCAGCAGATTAGGTGGTTCAATGGACTTGCAGGGACCAAAGAGGGGTCCTGTCATTCTGTACATCCTGGATGACCTTAGAGGGCAAAAGCCAAAATGTTGGCTCCTTTTTCCTGGCCCTTTTACTTCCTTGACTTTGGTCTCCAAGTTTTTGGTTTTAAGCATCCAGAAGGCCAGTATCACCAGTCTTAAAGTGGGAGTAACAGGTTATAACTTCAATATCTATAATTTTACAGTTGCTCCTTTCATTTAATTGGGGTCAGTATTAGTACTGTAAGTCAGCATTACATCCTATCTGTCCTATAGATGATGGCTTATTATCTCAAATTAACTCACTTTGTTTTATTAGAAGCAGTACCTCTGCAAAACACTAGTAGGCAATAGTTATAAAGTTCACAAGGAAAGTATAAGATGAAATTAACAGAGCAAAAACACATTCAGGGGACTGGGGTTGTGGCTCAGTGGTAGTGCACTTGCCTAGCATGCGTGAGGCACTGGATTTGATTCTCAGCACCACACACAAATAAATAAAATAAAGGTCCATCAACAACTAAAAAACATTTTTAAAAAACCATATTCAGTTTGTGTAATAGCTATGAACCAAGAAAAATGACTTTTATTTTATTTCCAGTTGTTTTTTTAAATTTGTTATAATTAGTTATACATGACAGTAGAATGCATTTTGACACATTGTACACAACTTCTCATTCCTCTGGCTGCACATGGTACAGTCACACCAGTAGTGTAATCATACGTGTATATAGGTTAATAATTCTATCTCATTCCACCATCCTTTCCATCTTCATAGCTCCTCCCCTCTTTCCATTCCCCTCTGCACAATCCAAAGTTCCTTCATTCTTCACTCCCCCCACCATTATGGATCAGCATCCACTTATCAGAGAAAACATTCAGTCTTTGTTTTTGGGAGTTTGGATTATTTTGCTTACCATCATGATATTCTCCAACTCCATCCATTTACCTGCAAATGCCGTAATTTCATTATTCTTTAAAGCTAAGTAATATTCCATTGTGTATATGTACCACATTGTCTTTATCCATTCATCTATTGAAGAGCATCTGAAAAGAAATGCTAGAAATTAAAAAATATATTGTAGCAGAGATAGTTCAACAGATTTGACAAAACTGAAAAATAGAAATTAATAGACATTAATGTTTTCAGTGTGTTTATTGCAAACATGTTCTCAGTTTTGTTGTTTGCCTTGTAATTTTTGTGAAATTTTGAATGTAAAATGTTTGTTTTAGGTAATAAAATCTAGTAAGCATTTTATTGGCAGCCTCTAAGTTTACCTTTGTTTCCCTCTCCTTCAAGCTGATAAGTAGTAGGTATATTGTTTCCTTTTTCTTTCAATTCTTTATCTGAAATTAATGTCGGGTAAGATGAAATAACATTCTAATCCATGTGTGTTCCCCATGGTTATAATCAATGTTTCCAGCATCACTTATCAAGTAGATTTCATTTCCTGGATTCATGACCAACACTTAAACAGACACCGAGTTCTTCATGTACACTCAGATCTGCAGAGTGGACCCTGGGAGGTGCCTCCCAGATTCCCCTCCAGGAATGAAGAACTTACCCACCCAGCTGCTGGAGTGTGGGTGGGAGATAGCCCCAAATCTGGGTCCTGCCTCCCCTCCTTCCAGGGACAGAATGCATCCAAGAAGTGGTCACTACAGGCATACAGGCCCAGCCACTTTGCCTCTAAGCAGGGCAATTTGAACCATGTGACCTTTGGGTTTGCTGAGCTTTTGTTGGGCCCCTACCTCAGGTGACTCCCCTTTGCTCAGTCTTGCATCTTCCCTTCCCCTTCCCTTCCTTCCAGGGGTCTCTGTCCCCAGATCATTCCCAGTAAACATTCTTCATATTGATCTCTAGGGTCTGTGTGTGGACATTTTGTTTCATTAGTATATTGATTTTAGCACCAGTATTTTTGTTTTGTTTTGTTTTTGTAGTTTTCAAATACAAGGAGTTTTTTGCGTTCTTACTTGTTGTCATCTGAATCCATAGAGTTATTAACAAAACACCATACAAGGACTGGCAGTATAGTCAGAGATAAAGTTCTTGCCCAGCACACGAGACAAGGCCCTGGGTTGAATCCCTAGTACCACATTAAACACACACGAACCATAACACAAAATATTCACTAATGAAATCACCTAAGAGTCTCCACTCAAATATCTTCTTTCATTTATGAAGATTTCACAGGCATGGGGGTCTTGGCACTTCCAAAAGGGAAGTGAGTGAGGGCTCAGGCCTGAGAGGTCTCCATGTTGAGCTCAGGGGATGAAGTTCCCATGCACATCCCGGTATCGCTGGCTGTTAAGGGATGAATGGAAGGCTGTACCTCCCCTGGAAGCCTCCCGCTGCAGCATTAGGCTGATGGGAAGCTAAACACAGAGTCAGTATACGGGGCTTTCCTTGACCTCCACCCTGAGGTTCACGGTCAAGCCCCTGGGCCCCTGGAGACAGGACAAAGGAGAGGGCTGGCACCACAAGTCCCTGCAAGGACCCTTGAGGGCATTGTGGGTTACTTACCCCACTGCACTCCTATGATCCACTCGGTATTTTTCACATGGAACTTCAAGTAAAAATTATGGAAATTTTTACTTAATTAATAATGGATAAAAAATATCTTTTAAAACATTATAAACTGTTAATGAGGATTAGATAGTCTCAGTCCTCATTAATAGCTGAAGAAACTGAGGCCCAGAAGGTAAGGGACTGGCCCAAGGCCAACTAGAAAGTTAGCGGTGCAATCTTTTCTCTCCAGGGACACCTGGGTGTGCTCTGAAGCCCTGTGACCTGGATCGTGCACCCTCCAGATCTATAATCCCACTCCTTAAGCTCCAACTGCTTCAGCTTCAGGGTCAGCCCCACCTCAGGAGTTTCCCCCCAACACATAAGCTACCCACAGACACCCTCTCCAAATGCACACCTGCTACTCCTCACCTCCTGGAAAGCTGCAGCCTCGCCACTCCCTGGAGGGTCCTGCCCATGTGTGTACAAACCTGGGCCTGGGGAGCTCTGTGGGATGGTGTTGAGGGGAGTATCATGGCGAGAACAGTGTGTCCACAGGGTCCTCGTGCACAGGGTCCCACTCTGTGCCTTCCTTCCTCTGCATCCAGATAGCTGCAGACATGTACCTGGGGCAAATGCAAGGGGTCAGAACCCAACTTGGCCTGATCTCCCCGACTACTCTCACCCTCAGCTTGGAAAGCACAGAGCCCTGGGCTCTCATTCAGGAGCCTCATCCCAACTACAGTTCCCCCTACCCCATTTCTTGGGGCAAGAACCTAGAAGGGCAATGAAGAGGGAAGTTCCCAGAGGCTCCCAGAGTGCCCTAGAGAAAACCCCAAAGGAAAGGAACAGTTGGTGACAGGGCCTGGGAACTGGGGTCAGGGACAAGGGAGAAAACCCAGCTTTACCCCACCCCACCAGCCCTAGGGTCCGCCACTTGAGCCCTTGGTTTACCAACTCACTTGGGTCCCAGCAGTGCACAGAGAGTGACATAGCAATTCCTGGCACAACCCTGGTCAAAGGGGTTGTTCCCCTGAAGGAATTGGCCCTGGAGGGAGATGGGGATCGGAAGAGGAGCTCAGAACCAGCAGGACTGGGCAAGACCATCTCCCAGTGACCTTCTCTAAGTTGGTCAGCTAAGTAAGGGCTCAACACATGTCTGTGGCAAAACTCCAAGGGCAGGGGAACCCAAGAGTGACCCAGGGCCTCCTGCCTTCCTGAGCTCCTAGAAGGAGTGACCTCCCTTGCCCCACTTGTGAGCAACTCTCCCAGACAGTGCTGACCCAGCACCCACCTCTCCTGCCTTCCCAGGGCTCCTCATCCCCTTGTGCCTCCCTGTGCGGGATCCTTGCTCTGTCTCCATTGGCCACACCTGTCCTCTCACCCATCCTTCCAGATACCTTTTAAGATCTTCCTCGTGCTGCTCAACTGCTCCAAAGACAGTGTCACCACCCCATTCCCACTTCACTTCCCACCTCTATTTTTTTTTCTAAAAATGTGCCTTCGTTGAATTTTACTATCTGGGAGGGCAGTGGCAGCAGGGAGGCCCAGTTATATTTTCCTAATCAAAAATCAGATGGCCCAGGAAAATCTGGGCTGAAGATCTTCAGTACACAATGCAGTAAATGTCAAGCTCAAAGGTCAAGTCCTCCCCTGGACACTGACTGGCTTCTGCTCTCCCTTATTCCTCTTTCCCCTTCTCCCCACCTCATCTTTTAGCCTCACCCTCTCCTCCTCCCAGACCAGGTTGAGTCTCAGCCCAGCTCATGAGTCTTTGTTAGTAAATATTCTATCAGAATGGGAAGTGGCCCAGCAGCACTCTGTCCACCCCAGCTTTCCCAAGGGCCACACAGGAAGACTTTGATCTTCAACACTATTCTCCACTATGAGGAACTAGGATTGAATACCTTCTTCTCCCCACGTGGAATCCTGTCACACATGAATAGAGTTCAGCAGCTCTGAGGCACCCAGACCAGCCTCTCTCACTGGCTCCACTCCTGGGGCTCCTGCTGCAATTCTCTGTCTCAAACACCCTCACACTCCACAGGACCAAAATCCAGCGGCATCTTCTTCTTGCCCCATCTTCTGCCCAACGTCCTGCTGCCTCTCCTTCTTCCCCTTATCCTGGGGGGTCAGGGCACCAGGCTTCCCTCTGTTCCTTTCTCTCTTTTCTTCTATCCCCAGTGTTAATTCTTTTGTTTGTTGGTTCACTCATTTATTCACATTTCTTTTATTTGTGTGCTGGGGATTGAAGAACCCAGGGCTTTGCACATGCTAAGCACATGCTCTACCACTCACACACACCCTCAGCCAGAAATATTTCAGGGCATCAAAATGCCTCAGTCAAGATGGCCACGGTGGTGTATGCCTGAGATCCAAAGGGACCTGAGAGACTAAGGCAAGAGAATCGCAAGTTTGAGACCAGCCTCAGCATCTTAGTGAAACTCTGTTTCAAAATAAAAAATTGAAGGGACTGGGGATGTAGTTTAGTGATAAAGTGCTCCTGGGTTCAATACCCAGTAGCAAAAAAATAAAGTCCAGTCACTGCACTGGAGTTAAACAGCATGACCAGTCTGGTGATGGCAACTGTAACATAAGGCCCTGGGCACTGTGGGGAGTGGCCAGGGTAGTGCAGAGAGAGGGTTTCATGGGAAAAGAGTAGGCAACCCAGCCTACAGCACATGCAGAGGAGAAGCCCAGAGAGTTAAGTGCTAAGACATGAAACAGGCTATTTCAGCTACTTCCAATTTCAGAGGCTGTGTCCAGTCCTCCAAAGAGTAGTCTGAAGATGTCTGCTGACTTTGCCCATTGACAAAAGCATCATCCTGACAGAAAGGGCAGGAGCTGGGCTGACCTGTGCCAGGAAGTGAAGGGTGGAGCTGGTGAGCAAGGTCAACTCTTTCAGGGAATTAGGCACTGAAACGTTAAGGTCGGGACTTGCTTTGCTTTTAAGATGAGGCACAAACATATGCCTAAATGAACACAGGAAGGAATGATAGTAATAGTAACAGCAGCACATAAGGCACTTTCTGGTACCATCCACTGTTCTATGTGGTTTACATGAATTAACCCACAATTCCCCATCTTACAGATAGGGAACTGAGTGACCAGGTGGCTAAGTAGCATACCCAAGGTCTTCCTGCTGGTATGCTGTAGAGCTGTGGTTTGGACTTATGAGGTCTGACTCCAAAGTCCTTGCCACCAACCACCAAGCAAGTGACTCCAGGAGGAGTTGCAGTCGGGAAATGGAGTAGGGAGGGAATGAAGTTGGAGCATGGGATCAGTGCCTGAGATGGGTGCTGCAGGTAATGGAAAGGAGCCCTGTCTGGTGAATCCCAGTGCAGACCACATTTAGGTCCCTTGAGACTTGGGGATCCTGGACTTGGAGGGCCTCACTCTGAACAGAGGAGGAAGGGCAATGGCCTATGGCCTGACCTGGGGCTGGAAGAACCACAGGATGGAGGAAGGGAAAAGGCTGCCAGGCAAACTCAATGATGATACTAGAAGCTGGAGATAGGGGAAGACAGGCAGATCACAGGGCTGAGGAATAAGGGCCAAGCACAGGAGTCACAGGTGGGAGGGGAACCAGATATGGCAGTGGTGGGGTGCTGACTAAAAGGATGGGAGGTGATGAGCAGACAGGCTCTGTGTATTCAGCTTTCTTGGGGTCTGCAGCGTCCCCTCCCCCACTGATGCTGCCCACCAGTCTTCCTAAAAGAGCCTTTAGTCAAGTGATTGCCATACTAAAGGAATCCCAAGGCAAAGATGCCCACTCCTATCATTCCTGTTCAACACTAAAAAGAAAAAACAATACAGACTCACAGATTGGAAAGAAGGTAATGAAACTGTTCTTCACAGATGACATGAAAGTTCATGTATAATGAACAACAACAAAAAATGCTGGGGGACAAACTCAGTGGTAGAGCACCCTGATTCAATCCCTAGTTCAGGGGAAAAAAAAAAACAACAACAACACTAAGGACTACTGCTCTTGGGAAGATGCTCTGAAGAAAATGAAATGACAAGCCATGAATTGCAAGAAGAGATTTGCAAAACATAGATCTGAATCCAGTATAGAGAACTCCTGAAACTCAATAAGAAAACAACACTTTTTTGTTGTTGTTTTTAATAGGCAAAAGACTGGAGCAAACACTTTACCAAAGACCTACGGATGGCCAATAAGACATGAAAATAGGCTCAACATCTTACTCATTAGGAAAACACAAACTGGAGATGTAGCGAGATACCACTGCTCATTTATTAGACAGGCTACAATGAAAAGACAAAACAAAATTGTCAGGAGCGGCAAATGAATCATGGGTCTTCTGAACTGCCCAAAGTCAGAGGTGACACCTTGCTTGGGAGTTTCTCGGTGCAAAGGTGCCAATTGAAGATTGCCCAATCGATGTTTTCCCGGCTCAAGGGAGATTCTGTGCCAGCCATGGAATTTATTAGTTCATGGCCTTGTGTTCAAATGTCTGCTGCCCAGAGTTAGAGAGTTATGGGTGCAAGCTGATAAGTCCTACTTAAGTTGTATTACCCTCAAATTCTCTTATGTTTTTCTTGAAGATGCATTCTCACAATAAATCCTTTTGGTGTTTAAACCTATATAATATAATAAATGTGCTGAGTTTGCTTGAGTTCAGTCTTCTTCTATCAGAAGTTGGCTGATCCACAAAGTCCCAGATTTTTTTTTTTGCTTTTTTTTGACTGTCTTTTTTTCTAATCCCCTGCCAGCCCAGTTTTGGAAACTAAGTAAACAGTCCTTTAGGTCGCAACACAAAATAATAACAAATGACAGTGTCAAATGTTGGTTAGGATGTGGAGCAACTGGTATTTAGAAATTAGAAATGGTATAGTTGTTTTGGAAGACAAATTTGGCAATTTCCTCTAAAGTATGACACATGGATATCTTATGACTCAGCAATGCCACCCCTAAGAATTTACCCAACAGACATGAAAACTTATATTCAAATTGCCAAGGCTGGCCTTGAACTTGTGATCCTCCTGCCTCTGCCTTCTCAGTAGCTATGTAATAGTGGTCCATTTTATGCTTTGACTATAGCCCTTGCTGCTATGCCACTGAGACTTATTTTTAAAAATGCATGCTTCTTTCTCTTCCTCCCTCCCTTCTCCTCTCTAATCTCTCTCCTTCCGTATGCTCAGGGAAATAAGATTACTTTTCTTCCCCATCTTGTTCTTGAGCAACACCCACCACAGGAAGGAAGTAATTCAGACTTTGAGGATGGTGCCAGATCTCAGAAATGATCATCTTCCAAATTAACAAGTGAATTACAACTCCCACAGAAAACATGTGGAATGAAGTCTTTGAATCACCTCTTTAAATGCCTTCTGTTCCCGGTGATGGGCGCAATTACAGCTTCTGGGACAGGAGTCCCCTGTATTTCTCCTTTGATAGCAAAGCAATAAACTTCATTTTCCTTTTTGTTAAAACAGTGTCCTTGTTATTGGATTGTTGTTGGGGACAAGGACTGGGCTTTCAGTAACAGCTGGTATACAGGTATGGGCCACCAACCCAAGGTAACAGCAACTTTGTTATTGCTGCTGACAAGCCTCTGCATGATCCTGAGATAATGATGTGATCCTGAGATGATGATGAAATAGACCACAGTTCAATCAAGTCTGCCTGACTCTATGTAGCTCCAGAGCCCTTTATTCTCTGGGGGCTCATGTCAGCAGCAACGTGGAAGACAGGACTGAGAACCCTTGATCCCCCTTGGCTTCCCAATACAGCTATATTGAACAAATTTCCACCTTTCACTATTACTTTTTCCTTTTGGTTTCTGGCATGAATGGCCAGAGCTGATTCACTGGGATCCCCAGAGTTGGGCCTCTGGCCTAGGACTCAGGTTACACATGCTCCCTTGTCTCTTCTGGTCTCCCATTATACATCTACACCAGTGTGGGTATAATGGTGCATACCCACAACTCCTGAGGCTGCAGCAGGAGGATCATCAATTTCAAGGCTAGCCTGGGCTATTTAGTGAGACCCTGTCTTAAAATAAAAATAAAAAAGAGCTGGGGGTGAAACTCAGTGGTAGAGGCCTCTGGTTTAAATCACCAGAACCACAACAAAAATTTTCTTTTTGATTTTAAAAAGAATATTATCTACTCCAATGTGGCCACTTCCCTCAGTCTTTTTATTCCTTCAACTACCGTTTGCCAAGGAACTTAGGCCTTTTCATTTTGACACTGGACACTGGGTGTCACTTTTATTAAATAAAAATGACAGGAGGCCATTGTTTTGGACTAAACACCATCAAAATGGAGTCACTCATGTTGAAGCACCTCATCACCAAGCTGAAACCAAGTTGTTTATCTGACCTTCCAAGAAATCAGGATTAGACACATAATGGCCAAATTTCTCAAGCAGGCCTGACTTGATAATAAGTCTCCTCTGCTTCAATTCTTAGAAGAAGTAACCTGACACAATCTGATGTCAACTTCTCAGATATTTTCCTATAGTTCTGTCTCCCTATCCATGCTTTTCAAAGGAAAGTAACTTTGAAATTATTCGGTTTTTTTTTGTTTTTGTTTTTGCTTCTGCTTTACTCAGCCCTTCTCTGTTTAGAAAACCATGCTCTTCTGTTCCGAACATCAAAATATTTATTCTATTTTATGGGTTGTAGTACTACCCAATTCTAGAATGAAAAATAAAGCCAATTAAAAAATCAGTCAAACAAATTGTAATTTTGTCCTTTGACATAGTCTCTAGAATTTTAAAAAATACCCTAGAGTTTGCCCCACCCCCTGAGGTCTTTGCCTGGGTGTCAGATATGGCATCCTGACATCCTGCGGAAGCCGACTCTTGCTTGGCTAGCCTTGCATCCCAGCCTCCTTGATCAAGCACTTCCTGAGGGAATAACCTGTTGCATTTGCCCAAGCTTTGGCCCGCTTGGGAACACAAGACATTG
The DNA here is from genome assembly GCF_048772815.1 of Callospermophilus lateralis. NCBI lineage: Eukaryota > Metazoa > Chordata > Mammalia > Rodentia > Sciuridae > Callospermophilus > Callospermophilus lateralis. The sequence continues at coordinate 51,403,085 of NC_135314.1, read as the reverse complement.
TATTTGCTTTGTCCCTGCTTTTCTTCTTCCCTAACTCTTACTTTGCTAGAAATCCCCCTACCCAATAAAGATTAAGCATGTAACCTTTGCCTCAGGCTGAGTTTCTCAAGGGGAGTGGCCTTGGGCAGGGATTTTGTTGATTTAAAAATCCCTCCCAAGAAGAGGAAATACTATTCTTGGCTTTTGGCTTGGGGTGTGCCCATTATAAATCTATCTAGCCAATGGATGAAAACCGAAAACCCAAGTTTTATGGAAAAATATACAGTAAAAGGCTAGAAAGGGGAATATGAAGCCTGAATTGATAGATATTTAATAGGTTCAACAATATAGTCCCTCCCTGAAATGGAACAGCATGTTTTCCTTGAAAACAGCTCATGGGTGGTGCTGAGCTTGTTACAGGCCTGACTCTGGGGATCCAAATCAGGTCAGAACACTTCCTTCCTCCCAAAAGCCAAACAGAAAAGGTATTGGTAAAAAGCTTGAAAGGATCTTTAATCAGTGTAGCTACACCAGAAAGGCAAGGGGACCCAAATCCGTAGGCCTGTCTCTGAGGGGCTGATGATGACTTTGAGATTTTGTCACTACAGAGGTCCAAGAGAGTCCCCAGAAGGGAGAAGGTGAACTCAACTCAGCCCTGGTAGGTTCCTGACTTAAACCACAGAAATGAATTTTAAGATGCATCAAAAGAGGTATGAGTAGAGACTTATTTAGGAAAACAAAATTCATTCAGGAAAACATGCAGCAGAGCCAGGTACACACCCAAAGGAAGAAGGAGTTCAGGCTCAAGAGTGAGACCTATTTTGGGGGGAGGGTCTCAGGATTCTTCTTTTAAAGGAAACCTTGTAAATGGTAAACAGGGGAAATAAGGGGTTGGCATCAGCCTAATGAATCTTTGATTGTGAAACTTAGAATAGGTTATGTGGATAAAATAGGAAGATAGATAGTAAAACAGGTAGACAGTTAAGAAAGGCACTCCACCACCACCAAGAGACTTCTTTAAATGTACAGGCTACTCCATGAAGTCAACCTGTAGAAATATTCCAAACATTTCAACTACCATTCCCAGGGTGGTAGGCAGAGGTTGGGAAGGGGACAGACCTGAGTGAATAAATGGACTAAAGAGCTAATCAATCAGAATATTGCAGGCTGAACCAATAGCCTTGCCTTCACACTTTTCCAATACCTGATTAACATAGATACTGATCAATGCCCCTACCCAGTAGCTATGTAAGTCCCTAGACTAATACACTTAAGTGGCAACCCCCATTGAGTCCTCTCTTGCTATGTGAGAGCTCTGCCTTTTTTCTCCTCCCTGCTCATGCCAGGCATGGTGGCACACATCTGTAATTCCAGGGGATTAGGAGGCTGAGGCAGGAGGACCCCAAGTTCAAAGCCAGCCTCAGCAACTTAGCAAGACTCTGCCTCGACATAAAATTTAAAATAGGTCGGGGGATGTGGTTCAGCATCTCTGGGTTCAATCCCTGGGGAAAAAAAAATCCTGCTCTATTATACTCCCTCTTCATTGACTGAGAATTTCATTCTTTAAATACGCAAGATAAAAACAACCAGGTCTATTACTCGCTGCAAGCAAGGAGAGCACTGGAGATAATTCTTGTATCAATCAGGGTTCTCTAGAGGACCAGAATCAACAGGATATACAATCAGAAGTTGGATAGTCCACAATGGCTGTCTGCAGGCTGGAGAGCTGGATGAATCAATAGCGGTGCAGTCTAAGTTGCTGAAATCTCAAAACAAGAGAAATCAATGATGATACCCCAGTTCTGTACCAAAGGCTTCTGGAAACTCCCTAAAGAATCCCTGGCAGAGTTGGCTTTCAAAGAGTGAAAGAGCTGGAGTCTGATGTCCTCAGGTGACCGTAGCGGCAATCAAGAACCTGTTAAAGAAGAATCGAGCTTGCATCTACTGCTGCTTCCTTGTTCTTCCAACCTTTATTCCATTTAACCTACTGGACAGTGCTGCCCACAATTAGGGAGAGTCTTCCCTTCATTTCACTGTCCCATATGCCAATTATTCCTAGACACACCATCTTGACACACCCAGAAGCACTCTTAATCTTAGGCATCCAATCAAGTGGTCAATTAAAATTAACATTACAGTTCTCCAAGCAGTAGCTCACTAAATGAGGAAAACAAGACATTTTTATTAAGGAAATGTATAGAGTTGGATCAAACATGCACAGACAACTATCACTGTATTTTCCCTGCCTCCAATCACCTCCCCCAACATTTTTGTCCTATAAATATTCCTAAACCTTATCTTCGAGGGGGTAGATTTTTTTGTGTGTTGGGCATTGAACCCAGGGGCACTCAACCACAGCCACATTTCCACCTTTTTTATTTTTTATTTAGAGACAGGGTCTTGCTAAGTTGCTGAGGCTGGCTTTGAACTCATGATCCTCCTGCCTCAGCCTCTTGAGCCGCTGGGATTACAGGTGTGTGCCACCATGCCTGGCAAGGGGGTAGATTTGAGATTTGAGGTCTCTACTTCCTCATGTTTGGCTGCTTCATGAATAAAATGTCTTTTACAAAACTCATCATTCAGGAGTTGGTACACTGCCTGGTGTGAAAAATGAGTTTCATTCAGTAGCAGGGCCTTGGGGGTATGCATTTGAAGAGAGTCATCATATTTGTTCAGTAAAACATCAAACATCTATGCTATTGTGGAGAACTCTGGTTTATTTTCTTTCTTGACTCTCATAAGTCATTATTTTATTATGAAGAAGCTCATTGGTTCATCATATTCAGCCAGACATGACTAGGGAGTTTCAAGTCAAATGACAGAGAGTTTGCTATTAAATAATAAAACCAATTATTTCTTCTGAGGTCTCAACTCAAGAGTTTGATAGAGAGTCCAAAGGGAAGTAAGAAATTTTGAACAGAAGAAGTTCAGATTAAAATTTCTTAACATAAGATACCCCTGACTATATATCATAGTTCTTAAAAACCAAAAAGAAAATGCAAGCCAAGACAAATGAGAAGGCACCCATATTCTACCGCGTGGTTCTTGTGAAAAAGACAGGAAAATAGCAGTTTTTGATGGAAGTAAGTGCTAGAAAGAAGATTCACAACCCAGCTGTGATACCAGAGGTGGGATCTTTTGATTTGGAAACGAGAAAAATGAGACCGAGCCACATACTCTGAGTGCTTCGTTGGAGCCTCAGCTGAAGGGAGATAGCAATAATTGAGGGACCAGGCTGCTCCCCAAACAAAAGGAGATGTAAACTTATTATTGATTTTCTGTGGTGTTGTGGGAAACAGACTGGTCGAGAAGCAGCAAATGGCACTGGGAGAGAAGGAGAACTCCAAACTTTATTTTACACTGGCGGGACCAGAGGAGAACAAGCTCCACATTCTGAGCCTTGATTCACAGTTTCTCATAATATTTACAGTCATCTTAGACCTGTTGTATCATCATTTGTTTGTTTTTTGCTCTTAACAAAATTTCTGAAGACCTGGTGCATTATCTGTAACATGTTTACTGAAATCTGTCAAATCTCTAGCCTTGAAAGCCTTGGATAGAGGTGTTTACATTTCAAAAGGGAATAGTCAGACTCTTAGAGACAGTTATTCACAATCCAAAAGGTTGGGACCCATGATTAATTAGGTTTCCTGGCGAAAAACTGACAGAAGGGGAGGGGGACTAACCCTTTCCCTAGGCAGTGGTTTCTCAGGATAATGTGCCTGTAATTTCACTTTACAACTGGGTTTGGTGTTGCCATCTCAGTAGTGAGCTAAAGTCCTATAGTTTTCCACTGGCCAGGGACATGATTTCAAAAGATGTTACTTCTTGCTGGAGTCTCAGATTACTGGATGTGCATCACTAACTTTTGCTGAGTGACTTTTGTAGATGGTACCATCATCCGGTGCAAACTTCCTGGCCTTGCACCTTGGTATGATTGGATATGAGGCGTTCCCCAATAAGCTCATGTTCTAAGTGATATAGGAATGCTCAGAGGAGAAATGATTAGATTATGAGAGCCATGACCTAATCAGTGGTTAATCCATTTGATGGAATAAATATTTTGAAAGACTACTGTACTATATTGTAATTGTAGGCAGGTGGGGCATGGCTGCAGGAAGGAGGCCACTGGAAGGATTTATCTCCTCTCCCCCACTGCTTGCCAGCCACCAAGAGCAGAACAATTTTCCTCAACCACACCCTCTGCCATTGTGTTCTGTCTCACTGTTGGGTTAAACACTAACCAGTGCCTGGGAAAGCTTGCAGTGGGATAAGAAGGTCTCTAAAGAATGTGATAAGGAGGGAAATGGAGAGGAGAAGCTAGCTGCTTCCCTTAACTCTAGTTTTTAGGAGAGTATATAAGCAGAATAATCCTGGTTTTATGCCATTTGACCCACTCCTTGGTTTATACCAAAGGACTTAAAATCAGCATACTACAGTGACACAGCCACATCAATGTTTATAGCAACTCAATTCACAATAGCTAAACTATGGATTCAACCTAGGTGCCCTTCAACAGAGGAAGGGATAAAGAAAATTTGGTGTATATATTTAGACAATGGAATATTACTCAGCCTTAAAGAAAAATAAAATTATGGCATTTGCTGATAAATGGACAGAACTGGACAATATTATATTAAGTGGAATAAACCAATCCCAAAGAACCGAAGGCTGAATGTTTTCTCTGATGTGTGGATGCTAATTCACAATAAGGAGTGGGGGCGGGGATAGTGGTATTTTGGACTAAACAGAGAGTAGTGAAGGGAGGGGAGGGGCATGGGAGTAGAAGTGATAGTGGAATGAATTGGACATTATTTACCTATGTACCTATATGATTACAAGACCTGTGTAACTATACATCATGTACAACCAAATAAGAAGTTATATCCCATTTATGTATGATGTGTCAAAATGCATTCTACTTCATGTGTAACTAATTAGAGCAAAGAAAATTAAAACAACAACAACAACAACAAAAAAAAAAACACCCTAGAATAATCCTGGTTTTAAAGTAGGGAAATTCACCAGCACAATGGGCATGCAAACTATCCTACATATTCTTATATGTTGCCCTACTTGTAGGCATGGGCAGCCCTCCGTTATATCCTGGCCTGTGACCTCTGAGGAGTATGTTAGTAACAACATGTCCAAAACCTCTCCGTCAAGTTCTCAGAGTTCTTTCTTCAGGATTGGTAAACAGTATACTTGGGGCGTTTGCAGCACTAGGGATGAAAAATTGGCATAGTCGGCAGGATCCCAAAAGGAGAGGTATGGAGTTGACTCTAGAGTTGGGAAAGGGTGTGGATTCTGCAGGGGAAATCCTAGGGGGCCACATGCTTCAGTATGGTTTGAGGTGGCTCCCTGTTGGAGAGGGGGACCACTGCATGAGTATAGGAACATCCTGAAAATGCAAAGTGGGGTGCTGCAAGTGTTGGGAGCAGCATCCAAAGCAGTCATAGAAAAGCAAAAGGAACCAAAATAGTCAGAGGAAATGGGAAGGAGACAAACAGTGCACAGCATTGGCGGCACAGCCCTGCTGTGGGCCTCAGAGCAGGAGTTAACCACTCAGGCTCCACTACTCAGCATAGGGAGGGTCAAAACTCAAAAGCAATCAGATTAACAGATTAACAGCAGGGATCTGCTGTCTCAGCCTTTAGAGTTTACAGATGACTGCCTACAGGTCATGGCCTGCCATTATGCTGCACTGAGGAAACATCAGGGGCCCGAGTCCATATGGGATGTTGGTGACTGGTGAAAACTGGGACCCTCAGAAGTGAGACGCCACTCAGGGAATCCACTATTTCCAGTGATTCAGAAGTCAAGATAGAGGACAAAACTATTGTAGAATCTAGAATTGCAATGGTCCAAAAGTTAAAGACCCAGCAGGAGTGGCCCAAGGGGGCAGATCCAGACCTGCTCCTGGCTCCAGAGAGATATTTACAGAGCACTAGGAGAGTTAGGGGATCCACATTCAGACAGAAAACAGAAGAAAGCTTACCTACATGGCTGCTCAGCCTGTGAGGCATTGGAGCAGATGGAATAATGTTGAATGGTATAGAATTATCTAAAATGGCATTAGTAACTACTCGCCCTGCTTTGTATCAGTGGCTTTACTCAGTGACTCTGATGAGAGTGTGGGTTATAACTAGCTTGGCTGCTTCTTGCCTCTTGCAATAAGTAACCAAATTCAGGAGTATTGCTATGCCTAGAAGTACCTGAGCCTCTAAGAAAGAGCTGTTTCCAGGGACTGGGAATGAAACATGTTATTTTTGTGCTGCCTTTCCCAGGACCAGACAGAATGACATTTACTGTCAGAATGAGGGATGCAGAGTTACACGTGGTCCCTCCATTCATTTATGGTGCCATGGTATCAATATTATCTCTGTTAGCAGAGGATTCCCTCCTGAAAGTAGCACAATGGATAGCAGACCAAAGGGTGAAAGAAAGATTACGGCAGAAAACAGGAGTCCATAAAACCCACCCAAACTGGAAAGGCTTTTCTCTGTTTTTCATAGACAGATGTGGGTGGACTTAACAATAGGAGGACTGGATGAAAGGAAAACAGACAAACAACTTAATGCCACCCTGGTACAGTTATGGAAGCAATCACCAAAGGACAAGGTACATCAGTCATTACTTTGCAATAAGGGGGGAAAAAGGAAGGCAAAATGAATATCCACTCCAAAAAGAGACAAAAATAAACTTTTCCTGTTAGGAGATATAATGAAAGCAGAGCCCACTACTCCCCCTGAGGAGTCTTTGAGCCCTTGGGTATGGGATAACTAGGGGAGAGGTCAAGGTTCAGGGGTCGGAGTCATGTCTCTAGACCAGAGGCTATATATAAAAATGGCAATACATGGGCCTTCCAGAAATATTCAGCATTGCTGGAAACCGGAGTTGAATGTACACTGTATGTGGTAATCCTTTCACAGGTGGGGTTAACTGCTATCGATGAATACAAGGGAAAAACAGAGAGTGTCTGAGAGCCATAACTCTTCAGCTTGGATGGCTGCCACCCATTCCCTAACCAGTGTTCATGGTTCCTGTTCCCAAATATGTAATACATGTTGATATTTTGTGGGGTACATAGCTATAAACTATCATAGAGTTCTGTTTGCGTTGCTGGGAGATGAAGCATGGGTCATTGTAAACACAATATTAAGAGTGCATTCTTGCGCGGGGTGCTAGGATCGATCCTCAGCACCACATAAAAATAAAATAAAAGATGTTGTGTCCACCAAAAACTGAAAAATAAATATTAAAAATTTCTCTCTCTCTCTCTCTCTCTCTCTCTCTCTCTCTCTCTCCTCTCTCTCTTAAAAAAAAAAAGAGTGCATGCTAAACACCCCCTGATATTTGCCTGCACCCCACTGAATTGCACTGAATTGTTGACACCAAACAATATTGTCTCTAGGTGACCATCAAGAGATAGTAGAGGCCTTATGTGATATAGCGAAAGTAAACTAATTTGCCCAACCCACGGTACTTTTAACTTTTAACTTGCAACCACACAGGATAAGAAAGCAGGTTGGAATTTGGCACATGACAGTGGATCATAGAAAATTAAATAAGGTGTTTCTTCATCTTTATGCAACTGTATTATTCCTAACATAGCCACTATTCTAGAAGATCGAAGTACTCAAGTGGGAACTTATCACTGTGTATGGGACTTTGCTAATGCCTTCTTGTCATAGATAAAATCCTAGGATTCAAGCCCCATTTGTCTTCAGAGGGAAGGATGACTCCATAGCGCCACCTTGTGTCATGATATGGTACCAACCTGGTGTCCACCTTAGCAGGTGGTTCTGCTAACCATAATGATCATATGGTTCTCTTTCAGGGCTCACCAAAGCTAACCCCATATTTTTGACTCCTTTTCAAGGCAGAGGATGGACCATAAACCCCAACAAAGTGCAGGGCCCTGGCTTATTGGTGAAATTCTTGAGTGTTGTTTGGTCAGGTAAGACAAAGTGTATACCTCAGGCTGTAACAAAGTTTCCAACACAGGAAAGCAAATACAACAATCTGTGGGGCTATTGGGTTATTGAGGAGCTCTTGTCCCTCTGCCAGCTCAGTTATTATGACCCTTAAGTGATTTGTGTAGGAGGAGTACAGTATGGGACTGGGCTGACTGGCAAACTGAGGCATTTAATCAAGCCACATGAATAGTAAAACAGGCACAGGCCCCTGGGACACCAGACACACTGAAACCTGCTGAACTTCCCATCTATGTCACTCAGATGGCTTTGGATGGGGCTTATGGCAGAGGATAAAGGAACATAAGACTTTCATTGGATTTTTGGTCACAGTTATGGAAGGGGTTAGAAGACTGTTATAGCCAGTTGGAAAAACCACGTGTGCTCCTTATGCTTCTCTTGTCATGGAGCCTAACACCAAGAAGTATTAGTTAAGGTCATACAACTGGCAGATAAATAAAAAAATTGCCACTAGACTATTAAAGCTTGCAGGTTGAAAGATAATGTGGACAGCTGTGACACACTGGGGACTACCTATAAAGATGTCTAGTGTGGTTGCTGCATGCCAGGACTGTCTTCCCTGTTCTCAATGCTACCTGCAATGATTGTAATCTCATTTGATAAACTTTCTTGGTGGCATCCATCTTTGGTGTTGGCAGATAAACTACATTGGCCCTCTCCCATTATCAGAAGAGGCCAAGTCAAATATGCATTGACTTGGTTTGATGTAAGCCCTCCCCAGCAAAAGAGCCAACCAGACAGTAACTATTAGGAGACTAATCTGGCTAAGAGTCATATATGGCATACCACAGGTAACTGAGAGTGACCAAGGAACTCATTTCACAGGCCATACATACAATAGTGAGCTCAAGACCAGGCTATATTATGGATTTTCCACTGGTCTCCCTCTCTGCCTGAGGCACTGAGGACATTAAATGAGAAACTCAGACATCAGTAGGCTTAGCCATTTCTGTTGTCTCATCCATGACCACCAGCATTAAGGTTACAGACAAAGGACACTTTACTGAACATTTTCTTAAACTGAAAATGTTTAAGAAAACATTTTTTTCTTAAGTAACAACTTACTGCTGCTGGCTTCTCAAGACAAGGAGCAGTTGGCCATGACTATACAAGTAAGTCCCCAGGAGTTTACCTTATTGACCCCTTGGTTCAGGGAGGGAGAGAGTTTAAATGTATAGTAAGGCCTACTGTGTTGGGAACCTGGCCTTTATAAGTATGGTTACCCTCAGATGTCGTCACCCAAGGAACACTTTATGTCAATTGTATGTTTCTGAGGAATCTTATTTTTTTTATACTCCTGAGGTGCGAACAGATAGATTGGTCTGGAACACTTGCCTAGGCAAGTCTACTGGGCTAGCTACTTTACTAACACAAGGTTGTACAGTAGCCTGTGTATTGCCTGATGGAATTGCTTTGCCATTGTGGTATCTATCAAACATTTGTTTATTCTCCATATGTTAGCAAAAAGTAACTTATTCCTGGACTGGGTAGTGGAAATTGCACACCATGTCAATCAGACAGAGAATTGGATCTGCTCAGAACTCCCTGTGACTGTGGCCCAAGGACTCCCCTGGGTAGTCCAACCTAAAAATGATACCAAATGGAATTAGATAAAACAGAATTAGTTTTTTAAAAAAACACAATATCTCTCATGCTTTAGCGCAAGTGTCTAAACAAATTAGCACTACCTTAATTACCTTAACGTGCTTGCTGATAAGTTGATAAGTTCTTGCTCTTTGTACTGTTGTAAGATATGGATACAATGTGCCAACAGAGCCCTGTCCAAAGGGCTACATGGAACAGTCTTAAATTATGAGGGACCTAGAGGGGCTAATGAGGCACTGAATGGGGTAGAGTGTTGAGTTAAGCACTAATCAGTGTCTAGGAAAGCTTGTGGTGAGATAAAAATGTCTCTAAAAGATGTGATAATAAAGGAAAGAAAGAGGGGAAGCTGGCCATTCCCTTATCTCTACCTTCAAGAGAGGATCTAAACAGAATGACCCTGGTTGTAAAGTAAAGAACTGTACTCATAAAACATCTGAGGAAATCCGCCTGCATAGTGGACATGCACCCTATCCTACATATTCTCTTGCTGGTAGGCATGGTGGCTCTCCATTGTATCCTGGCCTGCCTGCCACCTAGGAGCATGTTAGAAATAAAATGTCCAAAACATCTCCATTGAGTCCTCCAAATTCTTTCTTTAAGGTCAGTAAATAGTATGCTTGGGGCCTTTGCAGTCCTGGGGTTGAAAAGTCATCTAGGGCCCAAAACAGTAGAGTAAATCAACCATGGACTGAACCTCTGAAACCATGAGACAAAATAATCTTTTCCTTTTCTAAGTTGTTCTTGTTGGGCATTTTGGTCACAGCAATGAAGAGCTGAATGACACAGAAATTGGTACTGAGAAGTGAGGTCATTGCTGTGACTAAACTAATTGTGTGGTTTCAGAAGTCTTTGGAACTGGTTTGCAGGAGGAGTTTGGAAATGTTTGGAGATGCAGAATGGAGAAGCCTAGAATGTTGTAAGCAGAGCTTAATGAGTGATTCTGGCAGGAGCTCAGAAGGCCAGAATGACAATAGGAATGCAGACAGTAAAGACTGTACTCATGAGGTTTGGGGACTCTATTAGGTACTGGACTAAAGGCCACACATGTTACATTCTGACAAAGAATTTGTCTATATTTTGCTCCTATCTTGAGAGTTTCTGTGAAGCTAAATTTAAAGGTGATGAACTAATTAATCTGGTAGAGGAAACTTCAAGGCAGCCCAGTGACATAGGTGTTGCTGGGAGCTTTTAGCCTGGTTTACTGTAAGAATGGTGCAAAATTAAAAAAAGAATATATATGAGAAACTTGCAAAACTTGGCCAGAAAAGTGCATGTAAATTGGGATCAAAATGGGTGTGGTTGTTAAAGAGATTACCACCTGTAAAGAGAAGTTACACGTTTTGCACAGAGATTATAGGAAAGATTATTTGAGGGCATCTCAGGAATCAACAGCACCACACCAACTGCAGGCTCAAGGGTACAGAAGTGAAAACTCAAGTAAGAGAAATTGCTTCACAGGGGGACCTGGGAAGCTGTTTCCTCAGAATTTGTTTCACTATGCTCAGTGTTTGGATGTGAGGTTCCCCCCTCCAAAGCTCATGTGTGAGACAATGCAAGAAGATCCAGAGGAGAAATAATTGGGTTGTGAGAGTCTTAACTCAATCAGTCTATTAATCCTCTGATAAGGATTAACTGAGAGGTAACTGAAGGCTGGTGGTGTGTGACTGGAGGAGATGGAGCATTGGGAGCATGACTTTGGGGGGTCTATATTTTGTATCTAGGGAATAGAGTCTCTCTCTCTCTCTGCTTTCTGATCATCATGTGAGCCACTTCCCTTTACTACACTCGTCCACTATGATGTTCTGCCTCACCTTGAGACCCAAGGAATGTAGGCTGCTGTCTATGGATTGACACCTCTGGAATCATGAGCCCCTAAATAAATCTTTCCTCCTCTAAGTTGTTCAGGTCAGGTCTTTCAGTTGCAGGAGTGAAAAATCTGACTAAAGCACTCAGTCACCCAGGCACTGAGAGGCCACTACCGCCTTGGTCTAAGGGGACCTGACCACTGCTTGAGCTCATGGGAAACAGGTTCTGCAGGAATGTAGGATGCTGGAGTTTAGAGGTCATGGAGGGTCCCACTGAGGTTTCAATGGAAGGAACTAGGAGGTCAGGCAAAAAGTAACTGGGTTTGAATCCCTGTGGGCAATCCCTGAGAGGAGGATGTGTGCAGCTGTAATAGAAAAGCCAAAGCTGGAATGCAGATCCCTGGGACTTAGAGATATACCTGTAACCTAGAATGTCTGCAAAGACAGCTGATAGCTTTGGAAAGAACCAGGTTAAGAGAGGGGCCAGATGGGCTGTAACTGGCAATGTCAGAGGTACAGAGTTACACAAACACTTTGGAGAGAATATCTTGCTGCTCTGGGCCCAATACTAGACATGGCTCTATAGAACTTGTTGGCCCAAATCGGTTTCAATCATGTTTTGGTCCCATTCCCACTTTCTATGCTCCTAATTCTCCTCTTCAGAATGGTAATGTTTGCTCTGTGCAACTCCATATTGGATATATGTTACTTGCATTTGATCTTTACAGAGGCCCACAGCCAAGAGTTTGCCTTGAGTCCCAGAGGAGACTTTGGACTTGGACTTTGGGCAATGCTGGAACTGTTAAGACTATGAGGAACTCTTGGAAGTGGACTAAATGCATTTTGCATTGTGAGATTGAGGTGAACTTTTCAGGGCTGGGGCAGCTTGTTTTGGTTTGGATATGAGGTGTTTCCCAGTAAACTCATGTGATGAAATGCTCAAAGATGAAATGATTAGATTATTAGCTATAACCTAATCAGTGGATTTATCCATTTGATGGATAATAATTTTTCATTTGTTTTGGTACTGGGAATCCAACCCAGAGGTGCTCTACCACTGAGCTATATCCCCAGCTTTTAAAATTTCTTATTTAGAGACAGGGTCTTGTTAAATTGCTGAGGCTGACCTCAAATTTGCAGTCCTCCTGCCTTAGCCTCCTGAGTTGCTGGGATTATGGGCATATGTCACTCTGCTCAGCTGATGTATTGCCCAGATGTGTAACCTCCAAAATCAGTCATTTTTAAGTTAAGAACAAGCAAAGCTACAAGGTTTATTTAGGTTTCTCCAGTAACAATTTAATCTATTCACTGAAGCAAAAATTCTGCTTCTGTGGTTTTATCAGGGTCTCACAATATGTCTGTTGGGAAGGGTACAAGGGTAGAGAGTATTTGTGCCAGGCTATAAGCATAAGAGTTTACTGTGCCCAGGGGTTCTTTTGTTGTCTCAGCTTATTGTTCTATCATAGCAGTTCCTGTCTCAGTCCTCCTTTGGAACCTCAAGCTTTAAAAAATGCTGATACAAGGATCCCACCCCTAGAGATACTGATTTAATGGGTTTAGGATCTGGCTGGGGTCGAGAAACTTTTAAAAATCCCACCAGGAGGCTGAAGTTGGGGCTCAGGTGTAGAGCACTTACCTGGTATGTGTGAGGCCCTGGGTTTGATCCTCAGCACAGCATATAAATAAATAAATACAATAAAAGATCCATTTACAACTAAAAAATATTTTTTAAAAATCCCACCAGATAGGCTCAAAAGCACTCTTCTAGAAAAATAATCATTCTGGTTTCATATATATATATATATATATATATATATATATATATATATATATACATACATATATTAGTTGTTGATGGACCTTTATTTTATTTATTTTTATGTGGTGCTGAGAATCGAACCCAGTGCCTCACACATGCTAGGCAAACATGTTAAGCTACCACTGAGCCACAAACCCAGCCCTCATTCTGGTCTTATTTCCTCTTTACTTTCCCATCTGTTGTTCTCTCCCACTTGCCCTCCTATATTTTTGCCCAGGCAGCTTGTTCCAGAGCTCAGGTGGGCTGGGCTGATGAGAGTAGAGTCAGCTCTGCCTGAGGTGCCCTTCTGCCCACCAGCACAGGAACTCAGGCCTGTCTTGGACCTCTGTGATGTGAGTGGAAGAAATGCCAATTGTCCTGCAGCAGATTGCATACAAAATAAAGCTCAAGGAAGAACGGTCCAGAAAGCGCTGTTAGTAAGAACAGCAGAAGAGAGCCATTTGAGGTATGTACAGCCAGAATTCATTTTATTTCCTATCTTCTCCTCATCAATAATTCTGTGCCCATAGTACTTGTCTGCTGCCATGACAGACTGAGCAGGTAAAAACAAAAACAAAATTATTGTTAATTCTTTGAAAAGCGAGTCAATATTCCTTCAGGCTCAGATGAACTATTTCTTCTAAGACCAATTTGGGAATATGGAAAAACTCTTCATAGAAGGGAACTGCTGCTGATCTGAGTCCTTGCTATAGCCATCTATTGTCTGGATTACTGTAGATTTTCACTTCCTGGAGAACTGATTGTCCTTTTAAAAAAATAGATGCTTTTAGTTTATACTAGTTGGAAATCAGCCATAGACATCAGAGGCCAAGAGATAACATTTCCCCACCTTTAAAACCAAACTAAAAGGACCCATCAGATTGCAATGTAAAGAGCTCTCATATCGGGCATGAATGGCATATTTGGTCAAGGTGGTCTTGATTGTCAGAAGTGCTGTTTGGGCAGAGCACTGAACAAAAGTCATGCTACTTTAAAATGTTAAAGCAGCCAGGTGCTATTAAAAGACAAACAGGCCGGGCACCGTGGTGTACACCTATAATCCCAGTGGCTTGGGAAGCTGAGGCAGGAGAATGGCGAGTTCAAAGCCAGCCTCAGCAGCTTAGGGAGGCCCTAAGCAAGTCACTGAGACCCTGTCTCTAAATTAAAAAAAAAAAAAAAAAAAATATATATATATATATATATATATATATATATATATATATAGAGAGAGAGAGAGAGAGAGAGAGAGAGAGAGAGAGAGAGGCTGGAGATGTGGTTCAGTAATTAAGAGTCCCTGGGTTCAATCCCTGTTGCAAAAAAAAAAAAAAGATAAATGGGTAAAGAAAATATGGTGTGCAGACACAACAGAATATTATTCAGCTATAAAGCAGAATGAAATTCTGTCATTTGCAGCAGCATGGATTAAATTGGAGGACATCATGTCAAGTGCCATAAGAGAGGAACAGAAAGACAAACACCACACATTCTTATATGCAAAAACTAAATAAGTTGGTTTTATGCAAGTGGAGAATAGAATAGTGGACCCTAGAGGCCAGGAAGGAGAGAGGAAAAGGAGAATAGAGGGAAGTTGGATAATAGGCACCAAAACCCAATTATGTAGGAGAAATAAGTTCCCAATACAAATAAATGATAAATGTTTAAGGAGAGGTAAGCCTAGTAACCTTTATTTGATCATTGCACACTGTGCAAGTGTATCAGATGATTACATTGTATCCCATAAATATGTACAATTATTATGCATCAATTGAGAGAAAAATTATGCTGCTTATTCATTTTAGAGCAAGTCAAGGTACAGTAGTCATACCTTTTAAATAAACTTAAAAAAAAAAAAAAAGTGGAGTTAGTTGTTTGGAAATGACAACCTGGGATGGGTTGGAGGCAGCAATGGGGAAAATTGTCATAAATTTGATTCTCTTTTTGAGGGTAGTCCAGGCTCCTGAAAACAGTGTAGAACACAGGTTCTCAGACCTTCATGTGAGCAAAATCCCTCTCAATTTCTGATTCAGTGGAGGCTGGTATGGGATCTTAGAATTTGCATATCTATTGAGTTGCTGGGTGATGGTGACTCAGCTGACCTAGGGTTCACAATTTGAGAGCCTCTGGTCTGAACAGGCAGAGACTGAACAGGCTTCTCCAATGCTGGAAACTATTGGAATTTAGCCCAAAGGCCTGTGTCCCTGGAAATCAGAATGGAACAGCTTTTTTTTTTTTTTTTTTTTTTTTTGGTACTGGGTCAGGACATCTTACCACTAAGCTACATCCTCAGCCCTTTTTCCTTTTCTTTTTTTCTCTTCTTTTATTTTGAGACAAGGGTCTTGCTAAGTTACTTAGGACCTCACCAAGCTGCTGAGGCTGATACTGGCCTTTGACTTGTGATCCTCCTGCCTCAGCCTCCTGGGTCACAGGAATTGTAAGTGTGTACCAGCCCACCTGGTTTACCTGGTGCAGCCTTTTCTTTACTTGCAAAAAAAAAGATGCCTTTTTATTTTCATCCAGGATTGATTCAAGCAAACACCACAAGAAGTTTTTTATTTGGCTAAAAATAAAATCCTGTTGGGGCTAGGGTTGTGGCTCAGAGGTAGAGCACTCACCTACCATGCGTGAGGCACAGGGTTCAATTCTCAGCACTACATAAAAATAAAATAAAAATATTGTGTCCACCTATAACTAAAAAATAAATGTTTAAAAATAAATAAATAAAATCATGTTAATAACTATAGTCCCTCTTTCTGTATAATCTTCCCACTCTGAATCCTTATCATGAGCCCATCACTAGTGCTCTGACAGAATCCCAATGTCTTGGTGAACAGGGACTTGAGGGTTTCGTTTTGTTCTGTTTAGTGATATTGAGATTGAATCCAAGTAGCAGATGGAGCAAGTGCTTTACTACTGAGCTCCATCCCCAGCCCTTTTAATTTTATTTTGAGCAAAGCCTTGCTAAGTTGCTGAGGCTTGTCTAGGACTTGTGACCCTGTCTTGGCCTTCCAAGTTGCTGGGATTGTAGGAGTATGCCACTGGGAACACAATTTGAGGTATATTAGCATCAAGAGTTAAACAGAAGTCTTAAGTCCAGGTTTGCCACTATGTTACATATGCACTCTCTGTACCTTAGCATCCTCATCAATAAAAGGAGAGGTTGGGACAAGACAATATTACTGGTGTTGATTTTTATAGCCTAATTGTTACTTGTACATATAACATCTCAATTAATCTCTGTGAAAGAATTTTATTTCCTCCCCATTTTTCACAGAGCAAGAAAAAGAACTGAAAGCACAATATTTTTCAAGAGCTAACACTTTTTGGAGGGAGTAGTACGAGGGGTTAAACTCAGAGGGGTTTTACCACTGAGCCAGAAGGGTTTTACTTTAAGACAAGATCTCACTAAGTTTAGATCCTCACTAAGTTACTGAGGCTGGCCTCAAATTTGCAAACCCTCCTGCCCCAGCCTCCAGAGCCTCTGGGATTACAGAAGTATGTCACTGCATCTGGCTTAAGAGACAATTTTTAAAAATGACCACATAGAAATTTCTGCAAAAGCATCCATTGAGAACATGATCCCTATGTTACTCAGTGTCCCTTATGTAACAATTTATGTAAGTAATTCCTTCTAAAAGTTAGTGCCTGATAAATGTTCCTCCAAAATACCTAATATATGTCATTTTAGAAAACAGAATCAACTTCTTAATTCTTTAGCTTTTTTCTTTTATTCTGGCTGCCAGGATGCTTGGAACTAATAATGCCAAGATCACTTAAAAAAACAAATCTCCTAGCAGTGGTAACATTATCTCTCATCTTCTCTAAATCCTAATGTCTTTTTGTTTTTGTATTTGTAGTGCTTGAGGTTGAATCAGAGTTTTGTGAGTGCTAGCCAAGTGCTCTACCACTGAGTTACACTGAAACCCCTAATGCCTGCTTTCTTAGAGACTATGTATGAATAGGGTGACTTCATAATTTACTATTGAAATGGGACTCTTCAAAGTGAAGGAGATTACTATTAATAATTATTCCAGGGTGACGTATATAAACCAGGACTGTCCCAGGCAAACAGAAATGGATGGGTATCCTACTTATAATTGGAAGCAGGCTTGGCAAATAGTACTCAATTTGGTCTTGCTGGTGCAGTACCTCGTGTCCTATTAAACTTAGTAAAATCACACACAGAGCAGGAGATAGGTTGTAATTCATAGGAAACAAGCACCGCAAGGCTTCCCAATGTGCGTGTGCATGGTGTGAAGGGCAGGGTGTACTTTTCCCACCCTGTGTTCCTAACCATTTTATTTCTCAAAGCCTCTGCCTTCTAAATACCTTGAATGTCATGTCCTGTAATGCATTGATGCTCTATAGTTCCTTATAGAAGGCTTAGGCAAGGCACCTTGTTAAGAGAAGAAGGAGAGGGGCTGGGGAACTTTGTCCTGCATTGTGTGGCACTTTATTGGAAATTAAGGGGAAAAGTGTGACAGCCCATCTCAAAAAATTGGGTGGTACTGATGAAGATGGTATGTCTCCAAAAGTCACAGTCTCTATGAAGTCCCTCTCCTTCAGAAGGTACATCATCCAATATATGCCCGTTTACACACCTCTCACTGCCACAACCAGTTGAGCTACCTCCCTCTCACTCCTGGCCAGGACAGAACCCAGGACCCTCACAGAGGCAGGAGGAAGCAGCTGCGCCTCTATCAAGAATGAACACTAGAGGCCGCCCTTCTCCAACATTAGACAAGGTTCCACCGAGGATGAGCTCCAGCTTTTGCTCAAGGTGCACCATGGGAGACGGGCCAATTGACCTGGTTGCAGCCACAGGAAGACCAGCATCCCAGGTGGAAAGGTGCTGTCCTAGAACTGCCACGAGGCTGAGCCCATCAACCTTCAAGGAAGGTCCAAGGTTGCTGAGGAGACGCAGAACTGGGCTGGATACATGGAGGAGGCCCACCACAGTCCTTTCTCCACCCAGTCACCTGTGTAGAAGGTGCTGTGGTCTGTGGGGAGATGAGTGCCTTGGGATATGGAGCTGATGGAAAAGACCAGGCCCTTTCCACAGAGGGTGAACTTCTAGCAGCAACAAAAGCCTGTGTTGTCTGCAGAGGTCATAATTAATGTGTGTGTAACACTGGAAGGAGCTACGCATGCAAAGGAGCTAGGCACCCACACCCATTTTTAATTGACCTATGATTCTTCACAGATATAGACACTGTATCAAGGGAGGCCCCTTATGGACCAGAGCAGCCTGGCTTTCTGTGTTTCTCTCTCTTGTTCTTCCTGGCCAAGCTTCTCTCATGGAGTCCTGGTTGTCCATGTGAAAAGAGAAAGTCCTTCCAGAAGGCCATTCTACAGTCTTCCATTTTCTTTCATCTGGAAGCTGGCAGAACTGAGGGTTAGAGGTTAAATGCTGCGCTGAAGCATTTAGGTGGACTAGCACCCTGGCTGCTGGCTCCTGGGGAACATTCCCACTGTACCTGGCTGCCTGTTTTACATGGGAGAGCTCCCTGCCTCCACAGCAAACCATGCAAAGCTGAATGGAAAACTCTTCCTGAGCTGAGAAATTGTCAAGGAGACAAGGACCTCAAAGTAAAAACAAAACACCACGCATTCAGCAAAAGCAAACATTCCCTGTAAGCCCTGTAAGCAACCTCTGCATCACTGAGGTAGGTTGCTCTGTCACCCGTGATCCCTCTGACTCTGGCCTTCAGAACAGGGCTAAGAGGTCAGAGGCTCACTCCCATAGCACCCCAAGCTTTCCTTAATCCCACCAATAGCAGGCCTCAGTGGGGGCTGGTTACATCAGTGCTCTGTGTGTCCAAAGTGGAGCACAGCATTTTGTGCTTTCAGCAGAACTGAAATATGCAAGCCGGGTGTGGTGGTATATACCTCCCATCCCAGTGACTCAGGAGGCTGGGGCAGAAAGATTGCAAGTTCAAAGCCAACCTCAGCAACTTAGAGAGATCCTGTCTCAAAAAATAAAAAGGGGTGGGTATGTGGCTCATGGTCACATGCCCCCAGGATCAATCCCTGGTACAAAAACAAAACAAAACAAAACAACAAAAAACCCCAAGAACTAAAAGATGCAGTTAAACCTAAAGCCCAAGGTAACCTGCATTTGCAGCCCCTAGTTCCCAATGGGAGGAAAGTGGGCAGCCTATATCCTAATATCAAATGAGATTGGGACCCTCCCTCAGCAGTCTCTTCAAACTGGGCATCCCAGGAGCTGTGTGTCGTACAGATCCTATCACACCCACGATGGTCTAGGTAATTGTGGAAGTGAAGAGTTTCATGTGTGATTTCATATCATTGTTGGATTTGCTCACCCAGCTGCACACTAGCTCTCACTACATCTGTAACATGGCTTCTGGAGGGCAGGAACTGTGGCTAATTCAAACCAGGACCCCCACAAAGCCATTCACAGGGATGTGGTGGGTGCTGAAGGATCTGTCCATCACACTCAGCCAGAGGAACCTCTTCACTGAATTGAATGTATCCCTGGGAACTCTCTTGGGAGACAAGGAATACAGAGAGCATCTTTAGATATAACCAATGGACATTTTGAAACATAAGAACCTTTAAAGTCATCTGTTGAAAAAATTTTAGGACACTCCTGAGGAAGAAAAAAAAAACACCTTCATTAATAGCACTGACTTCCAAAGAGCATATGGAATTATGTTTCTTCTTTGTTTCTCTCTCAAGAACAAAGAGTGTTTTCCCAAGAGAGCACCTCCCCGGTGGGTTTTACTGCTCTGGAGAGGAGGGATGTGCCAGAGGGAGGCCAGCCCTGAGAATAAACTTGACCTTCAAGATTGTCTTTAATGTGTCAAGGAATAACAAAAAATATTTGTGAGATACTTATGAATTTTCCTTGTTGATGGATGTAAGCAAGATTTTTTTCTATTATCAAAATGTCCCCAAATCCCTGCCTGTCACTATAAAGAAGGTTCTGTTAACTTAAAAGTCACAAGTTTATTTTCTGTTCCCTATCCCCACTGGTTGAGTCAGGATCTCAGCAAACCTCACCTTAGCAGCTCCCACACTTATTCCTGGGAACCCAAGAGCAGCCTCCGCCTGCTCAGGGACAGCTCCCTCCGTCTCCCTCTGGTGGGGAAGCCTCTGGCCACTCCCTCTTCAGCCAGGGTCCTCCCTGAGGGTGGCACTGAGTCTGTCTCCAGTGCTTCCAAAGTGGCCAGACTGGTAAGTGTTGTGTTCCCTACAAATTGCCACAGCCTCAGAGGAGTGGGAGGATGTTCCTGTCCCCAGGCCAGGGCTGGGTCTGACAGCTCTGCCTTTGCCTTTCTGTCTTTCTCACTCTCTGCGCCCCAACACACACATGGAACTGTTCCTCTGGACCCCTTTAGGACCACTCACTCACCGGGACATAGGAGTTAACCAGAGAGATCCCAGGGTGCCCTCAACGGGCACAGCCGATTGACTAAATCGACACCCAAATGAACGTAGCCCCCAAATGACCTCTTCCAAGGACTGCACCTGGAAGGGGGAGTTAAAAACTCGACCTTAATGACCCTGGCTGTACAGGCAGAATACTATAAGGTCGGGTCTGCCCCTGAGAGTGACGCTTCATAAATTTTACAACCTTCCTGCCTGGCTTGCCTCAACTGGTCCTGGCTCAGTTTCTCAGATCCATTTCCTCTGGTATGGAACCTCCCTTTTGGCCATCCCCGGCCTTCACCTCTAGCAACACCTGCTTCCAGGAAAGGCACTGCTATCAGCCACACGTCCCAAGGAGGAAGCACCTGTGTTCCCTGTCAGGTGTGCAGAAATGGCCTGGCCTGGACCACAGAACAACATGGCCTGATGCGGAAGCAGAGTCAGGACCCCAGAGCTCCACAGCCGGTGGCTGCTTGACTTTGGGGAAGTTCAACTCTCTGTGTCTTTGTTTTCTCATCAGTTAAATGAGAAATGAATACCAGATTTGTCACATGGTGGTCGTGACAATAAAATCAGATACCTTATTGGAAAGCACTCAATAAATAATGTTTTCCCATGTCAGAGGGAGGTGGGGGGTGTTTTTAGGGCAAGGGGTGGGAGTGAAGGCAGGAGTGGCAAGAGCAAAGATTTTTTTGAAATAAATTGCTGGATATACTTTGTTCCAATTATTGAAATGCTTCTACTTTTACACTACTAAATCTAAAAATTCTTAAACTCCTGCCTTCCAGTAGAGAAAGCTAATCAGTTTTGAGAAGGCAAAAGTAGATTTTAAAAATGTATGTATATGCTATAAGCTTAATTGGGTAAAATTGTACATGGGGAACTCAGAAAATGAACTGAACTTGGGGTAGGGACATAGAATCTAGAGTGAATTTTTCCTCCTTCTTTTTGCTTTCTATTGAAGCTGATTGAATTTTTCATTGTCTTTCAGAATTTGTCATCGGAGGATTATTGGATGGTGATGTGAGTAACTCAATTAGACCATCACTTGCATTAGTTCAGAGTGACAACTTGACATCATCCCAGACCTTATTTCCATGGAACGTCTTCCCCCGTGA
Organism: Callospermophilus lateralis; assembly: GCF_048772815.1. NCBI lineage: Eukaryota > Metazoa > Chordata > Mammalia > Rodentia > Sciuridae > Callospermophilus > Callospermophilus lateralis. The sequence continues at coordinate 51,381,391 of NC_135314.1, read as the reverse complement.
GCTGGTCTTTGTCCCAGCTACCTCCAGCTTCTGGAATCTTCTAACATAGACTTACAAAGCTGAGTGCTGCTTTTCTAAGTTCTCATGTTGGCCACATGATCATTTTAAAAACGTGTTTGTTAAGCTGAAGTTTATATGACAATTAAGCTTGCAGAGAAAGCTCTGGTTTGGTGCAGTTGCTGGGGAGAATAGACATCTCTCCCTCTTGCTTCCACCCCTTTCCTACTCCAAATAGAACTTGGTGTCTCTGTGGGTGGGTGTGTTAAGCACTAACCTAATCATTTTTCCCTCCTCAGAAATCTTTATCTGTTGTCATGGACCATTTCTAGCAGAAGGCTTTCAGTGCCACTGCTTCCCACAGGTAAGAGAAGGGCGTGAAAGTTATCCCCCTAGGGTGTTGGAGTCACCTTCTTTCAGATGCAAGAAGCTCTCTGGATGTCTCTCTGTTCTTTCTTAGTTCAGATTGATCAGGCCACTGTCCCAGCAAGCTGAAGAGATGCTAAGATTGCCTCTGGCTTAGAGGCCTTGACTTTGTGGGAAGCAGAAAGAGTCCCTTTCCTATTGAAATGGATACCCTAACCCTTCCTTATAAAAACAAAAACTGACCCATTTCTCTCTGAGAATAACATAATAATCCTGGATAAAAAAACACTTCGCACATAACCTACTTCTGTGCCCTAATAACAGAAGCACAACCCTTAATTTTTACTGATACTTGCAGGTGCTGCACTAAATGTTATGCATGTGTTATCGCAATTAATCTTGCTAACAACCCCACAAAGTGGACACTAATCTGCCCATTTTTCAGTGAGGGCACATGGAGAAGGTTGTCATTAATGGACATTTTCTACTTCATAATTCTGACCCAAAGGTTCATTCCAAGTTGGTATTCTAAGGCCTCTGTGGAGGCAATCGTCACCTTGGTCATGTGGGAGCCTTGCATGTGAAAAAAATTTCCACAGTTGTGTGGGGTGATGGGGGAACCAAGGGGGACCTTTCTTGTTCCTTCCCCTGCCACCCAACATTATTCCTCTTACAGGTAGGCTGGTTTTGGTATCCGCAAACTTCCAAGCTGAATAGGTCCCTCTCCAGGATCATTGACCCTGAATTTTCAGGAATATCTGGAAAGACAAGGAAGAACTGATGGATGACCCCGCGCCCCCCCCCCCCCCCAGCCCTAAGTAGGACAGAAGGCAAGACAGCCAACATTGAGCACCTAATAGGTACCTGGTGTTTCATCCCGTTCAACTCTCCTGGTGACCATGTAGAAGTCGGTACTAAATTCTCATTGCTCCCTCCCTGAGGCTCACAAGTTCCCATCGTGTGAAAGACAGTCATGCACCTGTGAGTGGCAGGGCTCCAAAGACTGAAGACGGGGACATCTTCCATCTACAAGGCATGCTACCCTCTTCCACAGGGCCTGATATCTATTTTGTTGTTTCATCTGCACTTCACAGAGCAGATGCCCTTATCACACCAAGTCACACTGCTCAGTGGGGACAGGGTCGGGGATGGGCCTTGACGCCAGGACTGCTGCTCTTGGAACCAACTCCTTGCGCACTGATCCCACAGTGTCTCCCCTGCTTTTCCTTCTCTTGCTTCCGGCCCCAGCCCCACCTCATTCCTTGTCGATTTTCCTCTCTCTGTTTTAATGAAAAGAATTTTGAGTGTGAAAAATGGACCTTACAGACTGGGATGTGGCTTAGTGGTAGAGTGCTCCCCTAGCATGTGAGAGGCCCTGGGTTCGATCCTCAGCACTACATAAAAAAATAAATAAATAAAATAAAGGTATTGTGTCCATCTACAACTAAAAAAATATATTTAAAAAAGAAAGAAAGAAAATGGACCTTACTTTCTGGTTTACCACTTTCTAACTGTATGGCCTTAGGAGGTCCCAGGGCTGGTTTTCCAGGCCTGCCAGGACCCCTAAGGCCAAGGACCAGGTGGGGCCCAGCAGCCCCACAGCCCTACCCAGGAGCTGTCCACTGGCCTGCTCTACTGCATTCTGAAGGGACGCCCACCCACCTGTAGGGGACACCATGTTGAGGTGTGTTCCTGCCCTTAGAGCTTTTGGGGATAGATTAAAAAAAAAAAAAAAAAAAAACCTGTCTCTACAGGACCCCTGTATTCTACAAGGCTGAATACAGTAAACACTGTAAAGAGGTCAGATGTTGCTTGCATAATCTTATGTAATCTTCAAAAAAACAACAACAAAAACAACAAACAGATATTTCATCATCACTTTGCAGATAAGAAAGCTAAGATTTAGAAAGTTACAGTACAAAATTCCCTCCATGACCCAAGCAACCACAGTTTTTCTTACTATTAGCATCTTTATATTCATGTGGCACATTTGTTACATTGATGACCCAATATCGAGGGCAGGGCAGGGTGTGTGAATGAAGTGCTCACCTACTGAAGCTCCATAATTATTTATGGCTAGTTCCTGATTGGATACTTGTTTTGTTACTTAGGAAGGGATGCATAAAAATGAAATTACTGTTAATTGATGTCCACAGTTACATTAGGTGTCTTTCTGTGTTGTATAGTTCTACGGGTTCTGACAAATGTGTGACAGCCATGGTTACAGACTCAGTCTCATATAGAAGAGCTTCACAACCTTAAAACACCCCTGTGCATTCATCTCTCCCCCAACCCCTGTCAGTTGCTGATCCTTTCACTGTCTACTGTTGCCCATTCCAGAAAGTCACATAGTTGTGATCATACAGCATGTAACATTTCTGTTTGTTTTCTTTGGCTTAGCATATACGCATTTAAGTTTCCTTCATATCTTTTTGCATTTTGATAGCCTATTTCTTTTGATCATGAATGAAATCCCATTGTATGGATGTACCGTAATTTGTTTATCCATTCACCTACTGAAAGATATTTGTCTTGTTTCCAACTTGGGGCAATTATTAATATAGCTGAGATACAAACATTTGTGTTTGTTTTCATGTGGACGTAAGTTTGCATTCTTTTGGATAGACACTAAAGAGCATGATTGCTGGATCATATGGTAACAGTATGCTTAGTTTTGTTAGAAACTATGAAACACAACAGCTCTATCACTTTGCATCCCTACCAGCAGTGAAGAGTTTCTGCTCCTCCATATCCTCACCAGCATTTGATGTTGTCATTTTTTGAGATTTTTGCTATTTTTTTTTTGCCATTCTAATAGGTGCATAGTACTATCTCATTACTTTAATTTGCAATCCCACAATGACATTATTTTTTACATCTTTTCATAGGTTGTGTCATCTATATATCATTTTTTGTGAGGCATTCAGATTTTCCACCCATTTTTTAAAAAATATATTTTTGTAGTTGTAGATGGATACAATACTTTTTTTAAAAAAATATTTTTTAGTTTTCAATGGACCTCTTTTTTTTATATATATATGGTGCTAAGAATTGAACCCAGTGCCTCACACATGCTAGGCAAATGTTCTACCACTGAGCTACCACCCCAGCCCCGATACAATACTTTTATTTTATTTATTTATCTTTATGTGGTGCTGAGGATAGAACCTAGGGTCTCACAGGAGCTAGGCAAGCACTCTACCACTGAGCTACAACCCCAGCCCTCCACCCACTTTTAAATTGAGTTTTTTTCCTTATTGTTGAGTGTTAAGTGTTCTTTATATGTTTTTAGCTAGAGTCTTTTATCAGATATTTTTTGTTCAAATATTTTCTCCCAGTCTGTGGTTCATCATTTCATTATCTGAACAATGCCTATCACAGAAGGCATTGTTTTTAATTCTAATAAAGTCCAACTTATCAATTTTTTCTTTTATGGGCCATGCTTTTGGGGTTATATCTCTAAAGTCATTGCCAACCCAAGGTCACTTTGACTTTAATCCACTATCTTCTTGTAGCATGCTACTTTTTCATTTTACACTGAAATCTATGATCCACTCTGAGTTAATTTTTATGAAAGCATAAGATCTATGTCTACATCCATTCTTTTGCATGTGAATGTTCAGTTGCTCCAGGAGCACTTGTTAAAGAGGTTATCCTTTCTCCACTGAACTGTCTTTGCAACTTTATCCAAGATCAGTTGGCTGCATGGCTGTGTGGGTCTATTTCTGGGCTCTATACTCTGTTCCATTGATGGTTCTTCTTTCACCAATATTGCACTGCCCTGATTACTGCAGCTTTACCGTAAGTCTCCAGTCAGGTAGTATCCACCTGCTGACTTTATTCTTCAATTATATGTTGTCTATTCTGTGTTTGGGTAGGATTTTGTGAGTTAGCAATGGAGGTGAGAGTCCTCAGGGGAGTCAACTGAGCAGAGGTTCAGTGGAGGAAAAGGGGAGATGCATTTAAGGAGCAGGGAGGGGTTTCAGCTGTCTGAACCCTGTTTTGTAAACATGGTAAGACTAGTTTCCACCAGGTGTCGAGTCACATGCCTTAATCCCAGATAGTTTGGAGGCTGAAGCAGGAGGGTCACGAATTCAAGGCCAATCTGTGCAACTTAGCAAGACTCTGCCTCAAAATAAATTAAAAAGGGTTGGAGGTGTGACTTAGTGGTAGAGGGCCTCTGGGTTCAATCTCCACTATTACAAAACAAACAAAAAGACTATATTTTTTAGAAAATGAATGCTTCCAACCATGGATGCACACTTTCTTTCCCATAAGGATTGTGAGTGTCCAGGCCTGGAGAACAAGAAAAACGGGAGCCACTAGAGGCACCTACTATCCAGCTGTGAAGAGTGTTCTGCCATCCATGGAGGCCCAGAGCCCTGGGTTACTAGGATGAAGGTTTTTTTTTTTATCACATGTCAGTCTTTCAGCCTGATATTAAGGCAGATAGAGAGTCCCCACAGGATTGTCCAGTTATAGGGGGTCAGTGATAAGTTGGGAAGACAGGATACCAATTGGATCAAGAGACCTGAGTTCCAGCTTGGGCTCTTTCATTTCTAGCCTTGGGGTGTGTCACAATTCACTTGACCCCTCCAGGCCTTAGCTCCATTGCTACAGTGAACATGATCATGGGTACCCTCCCCATCCTTATTGGCTCCCAGCAATATTACAAGAAGCAATTAGATAATATATATCCAAGCAGTTTGCAAGCTCTGAAGCACTACGTGAGTGTAAACAATTATGAAATTGAAGGAGATGATCCTTGAAGGAAAGATGCTACCAGGCATGTGGTATGTGGCCATGATATTTCATTTTTCTGCGTCCCTTCCTAAGTAACAAAACAAGCATCCAAGCAGGAACTAACCATAAATAATTATGGAGCTTCAATGGGGGAACACTTCACTCACACACCCTGCCCCGCCCTGGATTTGCCTTCGTATATTTCTAAGTTCCTCAAAAGCAAAGGACCTACCATTTCAGTATGCCCAGAGCTGAGCACCTATAGGAGACATTGCCAGTACTGGGAATTGAACCCAGGGACACTGTACTACTGAGCTGCATCCTCAGGCCTTTTCTTTTCTTTCAAGACAGGTTTTCACTAAGCTGCCTAGGCTGTCCTCTAGCTTGCAATCCCTTGCCTCAGCCTTCTGAGCAACTCGGATTACAGGTGGGTACCATGATGCCCTGCTATGATGCTGGCTTTTTAAAAACAGAATACAAGGGGGAGACCTCTCTTAATAGGAGTTCATATGATAAAATTAGCTGACCACAAGTTTATTTAGAAAAGACAATGTACAATGTCCAGTAAAGGATAAGATGCACACACCTAGTCATTCCAGTCACAGCTGCTGACTCCAGAGGATGCTTACTACAATATCATCTTCAAAAGAGAACATTGGAGACAACATCAATGCCCATCAAGAGAAGCATGAGTAAACACATTATAGAAAATTCAATGGATTGCTAAATAGCAGTAAAAATGAATCAGTATTGACAAATCTCAAAACTCTTAGAAAGATACATACAATGTATCACAATTTATATGAAGTTTAAAGCAAGAAAAACAATGCTAGCTTTATTTTTTTATTATTTTCTAGTTCCTACAATTAGACAACAAAAACATGCATGGAAAGAAACAACATCAAACTCATATTGTTTTTTTTCAGGGGAGAGGGGAAGAGTCGTGGAGCTTCAATTGTAGCTATGAAGTTGCATTTTCTTTAACAAAACTGAAGCAAATATGACATAATTTTAGATTGCCAGCACAGAGGCTAATTCTTAGGAGATCATTTTATTCAATATTTGTTATATATCTGATATGTTCCATAATTCTTAAAACTCTTTGTTAACAAAAGTAGGGTGAGAACATTTTAAAAGAAGTTTAGGCCACTTTAGTAAAAGCAGCATATCCCAGAAAGAAGAGTGACCAGTCTCTCTAGAGACTGTTGAGTGGTGGCACCACACTCCCCAGGGAGCCTGACAAACCAGAGCCCCACACGAGGGTCGGGGAAGGCTGAAGTGCTCAGGAACCTTTTCTCCTTTGGAGGGGAAAAAAAAAAAAGGAGCAATAGATAATTAACTTAAAAGAGAGATGGTTCTGAGGAACATGTGACTACAGCCTTTCAATATCTAAAGCAGGGCAGGGAGATGTGCACTGTGTGACCTGGGATAAAGGAGTGGGAGGAAAAGGAAGTCGCTTCAACTCTTCCTCACACCACATCTGCCACATCTGTTGGATAATAGATCAGGGCTGCTCTGGAGTAAGGAGGAAGAAGACCTGCTCCAAGCTCTGGGGATACTGGACGCACCATCCTTGTCCCTTGTCAGAGGCTGACTAGATCACTTGTTAAAAAGACTCTCAAACATCTTTGATGAGGAAACTTGGTGTATTCAAATGCCCATTCTCCCCAAATCAATCTATAGGTTCAGCACAATGCCAAAATCCCAACAGGTTTTGTTATTTTTGTGGTTGAAATTAATAAGCTAATTTGAAAAAAAATATAGAGAATTGCAAATAATTAAAGCAATGTTGAAAAGGAAAAACAAAGTTGGGGGATTTATACTATCTGACTTTGAACTTTACTACAAGACCGTAATCATCAAAACAGTGTGGTAGATCCTTACAAATCCAAACTTGTGTGCTCCTGTAGTTGTGAAACTGTAATCAACTTTTAGTGTTGAAGTGCCAAAAAGTAACAACAATAAGTATTATTCTATCATAGTTTCTCATATTTTCTAGGAGCTGGGCTCATTTTTCTTTCTTTACCTCGATTTTGTATGAGGATGTCTCTATGCTGCTGGTGGTTTTGCTGCATCTTTGTTAGTCTCTGTATTTCGTGTGGAGCTGGGGATGGAACCCAGGCCTCACCTGTCTAAGGAAGCGCTCTATCACGGAGCCACATGCCTAGGCCTTCCCTGAATCTCTTGTGTCTTTGCCCTTCCTTCCCTTCTGGTTCTCTGGTTCTCATTTTCTCCCTGCTTCCCAGAAACACTTCACCCAGAAACACTTCAACTCCTATCTTCTCTCATCTTTTTCCCAAGAAGCTTTTATTTCGTGTGTGTATGTGTGTGTGTGTGTGTGTGTGTGTGTGTGTGTGTGTGTGTTTCTCTTTTTTTTTTTTTTTTTGGTACTGAGGATTGAACCCAGGGCCGCACACATGGCACAGGCCAGGCAAGCACTCTACCACTGAGCTCTATCTCTAGCTCTTATTTATTTATTTTTATTTTGAGACAGAGTCTCACTAAGTTGCCCGTGCTGGACCCAAACTTTTGATCCTTCTACCTCAGGTTCCCAAGTAGCTGGGATTATAGGCATGCACCATTGTGCCCAGCTGTTCACGTAGATTTGTTTTCATCAGCTTTATTGAGGTGTTATTTAATAGCATAGCATTTACAAATTTTAAGGGTACAGTTCAGTGAGTTTTGACAGATATATTCATTTGAGAAGATATCACCACAATCAAGAACAGTTCTGTGCCAGGTGGGGTAGCGCATGCCTTTAATCCCTGCAACTAGGGAGGCTGGGGCAGAAGGATCACAAGTTCAAGGCCAGCCTGGGCAATCTAATGAGGCCCCCAGCAACTTATCAAGAATAAAATAAAAATTAAAAATATGTGCTCAGTGGTAGAGTGCCCCTGAGTTCAATCCCCAGTACCAAAAAAAAAAAAAGCAGTTCTTCACCCTGACAACTCCCCTCCTGCTACCCAGTCCCTCCCCTATCCTGGGACTCCCAGATCCACTGGGGATGTTGTAGAGAGAATTTGCTTTTCATAATATTGGGTTGTTTTTTTTTTTCATTTTCTAGAATTTCACGTAAATGGAATCATACAATATGTAGTTTTTTTGTGTTTGATTTCTTTTATTTAGCATAATGCTTTTGAGATTCATCTACTATTGTAAAAATCTCTAGTGTGTTACTTTTTGTGACTGAGTAGTACTCCATTGTATGGGTTTAATCAAAATGTGTTTATCTGTTCACTGATTGATGGATATGTGAGTTGTTTCCTATATGGGTCAGTAAGAATAAAGCTACTATCAACATTTTTGTAGCAGATCTTTAAGTGGACATGTTTTTATTTCTTTTGAGTAAATACCTAGGAGTGGAATTGCTGGGTTATATGGTTCACGTGTGCTTGGCTTCATAAAAAAGTTGTAAAACTATTTTCCAAGTTGCATTCCCACCAGCAACACATGAGCGATCCTGTGGCTCCATACCAGAACACTTAGTGCAGTCTTCTTAATTTTAACCATTCTAGTGGGTATGTAATGACATCTCATTGTGTTTTTTGTTTTCCTTAGTATTAATGATGTTGAACATTTTCATGTGCTTTTTAGCTATTTTGTATCTTCCTTAAGTGTCTAGTCATATCTTTTGCTCATTTCTTTGGGTTATATTCCAGTTACTGAATCATAAAAGTTCTTTCTACGGCTAAAGTCAAGGGATCTGCTGAGCTGGATTCCTTTTGGAGCTTTGCCTTAGGGAAGACTCTGTCCCTTGCCTTTTTCAGTTCATGAAATACTGTCATCACTGGTCCATGTAAATCCACCTCTTATTTTATTTATATGTTGCCTTTTATGTCAATTCCAACTCTCCTTCCTTTTTTGTCCCCTATATAGGTAAACATTCTAATGTGTTTAATGGGCATCTTTTTGTGTTCTTATAAAATATTTTTTATTGATTCACATATGCTTTCATTACAAAAATGGTAATATAGTTTTTATCCTATTTCGTGTACTTTTTTAAACTCAGAACTATATTTTGAAGATCTGTTTATGACATTATGCCTATAACTAATCTCTTGCTTCTGATTGCTTCCCAGCACTTCAAGATGTGCACAAACCATGATTCATCTTTCCATTACTCCAGTAACAGACACCTGGATTGCCTCCAACTCCACCAAGAACACTGCAATGAATATCCACTGCATGATCCCCCTGGGGCTGTATGAAATTTTCTTTGAGACATACTAGGAGAGGAATTGCTGAAAATGTGTAAATTCACTAAATCTTGATTTTCTTCAAAATGGCTGTGCTAGGGCCTCACCTCCCCAGCATTTCAGATTTCCTAGATCCACAGCTCCACAATACTTGGCATTATTCAGCTTTCTAACATCAGCCAACCTGGCAGGTATAAGGTGACATCTCCTTGTTATTTTAACAGTCAGTGCTCTGAGGACTCAGTCAGTTAGCCTTTTATCTCTGTGGCTTTCAGTGTTTTTTTTTCCTCTTGTGTATCCTCAGTTGAACATGTTTCCCAGGCCCTCTTCAGGGCTTCCCACAAGTATCATTTGGTCTTTCTGCCCTGTTGAGTATCATCACTGATGACAAGTAATCAAAGGCAAACTAATTCTTTCCTCCAATCCTTGGCTTCCATAGTGAGGAGGATTAGGAGCATGAAGGTGCCTGAATTTCAGACAGAAGCTACCAACAGCAAGACTCCTGTTACCATAGCACTGGTTTTATTTTTAACTGCAATACATAATTAAATAATAAAACTTTTAAATCACCATAGTTGGTGCTCTGTACTCAGGAAGGGAAACTATTCCTCTCTGAAGGTAATTGCTGCTTATGAAGAGCATCTAGAAGTCACCATTATTCTCCTTCCCACAGAGAGAAGCCAGATGTGGATGCATGGAAGTCTGCTAGTGTCCAAGGCTATGCTGTGAACCTGCATGGCATCCTGTGTGGAGGGCCAGACCTAAGCTGTGGAAGATACTAGCCCCAAAGTAGAATTTGGAAAACAATTCAAACCAGATTCAAATGCTCTTTCTCAGTAACAAACCAAATCAGAAATGATTAAGTACTCTAACATTTCTAACGCTTTAGGTATCATGTTATAATATTGCCCTTAGACCATCACCGGCCACCAGCACAAGTTAGGCAGCATCCAGATAAAGCTACCTAGATAATATAGGAATGATTTCTTCTAAAGCTCATTAGGGGGTCAGATTTCCCCTTATAGTTCCAGGTATTCATGTCACACAAAGTCCCAAAAATTGTTTTGCAACTATGGATCATCAATCCTGAGAAGTCGATCAACTGCTTTTCCATCCTAGAGGTTTTCTGAGTTCTACCTGTATTTCTAAAACAGTATAGTCTCCTTCTAGTCTAGGCCAGCCAGTCTGATCTGAACAGTGGCCAGATTTTGCTACAAAATGAACTACATTTGGCAAGAATGGTCTGATGCTTTACAGAGAAATCTCTTATCCCAGCAGCACCTCAATCACAGATGTATTAGAGAAAGACAGGCCATGGTGATTTTAGAACAATTCATTGGTGCCATTCCACTATTTATTGGCAGAAATAAGGACGTGTCCAGGGCTATAATATATGGCTATATTGTTGTGCAGTTTATGCACTGCCCAAAGCAGCCTGGCAGAGCCAGTGAATGGGGACCAAAATACAAGCTCTGTGTTTTGTCTCAGAATGAGTCTTTCCAGGAGAAGGAGCAGCAAAAAGGTGCCCTGTGGGCTACCAGAAGTCCCAGACATCAGTGTTGGATATAAAAGGCCAGACCCATGGCTTAAGGGAGGATGGAAATGGGCAGAGGTTTCTGGTCTGACCGCTGATGTACCCTGTGGAATGTTATGCTGGGAAGCCGCCTAAAAATTGCAGGCAAGAGCCTTCAGATTCTGAGAGAAATGGGCTACAATGGTGGTGGGGTGAAGTGGCATTTGATGATGTTGGGAGACATTCTTGATTATGATGACTGGGAGTTGATGAAAGAGAAACTAAGGGTGCAGCTCAACATCCTGCAATACAGGTTGAGAAACCCCAAATTACATGAAGGTAAGAAGAATGAGTTTCCTCATTCTTATTATTACATTCATGGGTGTGTAGATAATAATGTGGTTGCTGTTATAATCTTACACACAGGCAAGGAGCCATCTGAATAGCTTAGATTTTCCCTTGAGGTAAAGGTTCCTTCTCTATCCCCAGCCTAACCCAAGGCCCCCCTCATTTTCTTCCCAATCATTATCCCCTTCACTGCCCTGGAAGGACAGATGCTCAAAAGAGACTTTCATATGTAGTATTTGTGCGAATGTCCACATGTATGCTTTGATGTGTGTGTGAGATAGAAACAGATGGACCGAGAAACAGAAAATACTCAGATGGACTGGGGATGTGGTTCAAGCGGTAGCACGCTCGCCTGGCATGCGTGTGGCCCGGGTTCCATCCTCAGCACCACATGCAAACAAAGATGTTGTGTCCGCCGAAAACTAGAAAATAAATATTGAAAAATTCTCTCTCTCTCTCTTCTCCCTCTCTCTCTCACACTCTCTCAAAAAAAAGAAAAAAGAAAATACTCAGATGCAGAAAAAGTTGTGCAGAGAAAAGTGGGGGTGGACAGAGAGGACAGAAAGAGAAAAAGAAACAAAGAGAACTGATATGCAACTAATTTTTCCCCAAAAAATACATCAGAGTCTAGAAATTCAGCTATGAACAAGTCGAGGTCCCTGTCCTCACTGAGCCTACAATTTCTCCAAAAGACAGGCAAAGGTGGTTGTAAGGTGTGTGGGGACAGTGGAAAGCCCATGGTAAAAATACACACAGGGGTGACACAGAGGAGGGGGAGAGGCTGGCATTCTGCTGAGGGAAGGTGACCAGTGAGATGAGCAGGGAGAAGGAACATTTTGTCAGGTGAACAAAACTAAGAAGGATATTCCAGAGGTGTGAGGGTGCTTGGTGGGTGGCTTTGGAAAATGAAAGAGGGGTGACATGAGGATGCAGGAAGGACATGGGCAGTAGAATGGCCATGGTGGAAAGTGAGATTGACAAGGATGATTATGAACCCACACACCACAGGATTAAGGGTGGAGATTATTCTTGCACATCTTACTGCCAGTTTATAGCACAGAGCTCGGCATATGGTAAGTATTAATTTTGCATTAATGAGTAAAAGGATGGATGGATGGATGGATGGATGGATAGATGGACAGATAAATGGCAAATGGATTTATGGGTGGTAGATGGAAGGGAAAACATGGTAGCAAAGCAAGGGTGAAGGCAAAGCACCTGGACAGCAGGACCATGGCCCTCACCTGACAGGAGATGTTCCAATGTGAACAAGAAAATGTGAGCAAAAAGTGAGCATCTGCTCGTAGTCCCAGGCCTGTTCCTGGAATTGTAACTTGGCACTTTTCCCACAGGGCCACCAAGAGGTCAGAGATAAGCCATCTCCATTTCCCAGATCTTTGGTTTCCTCCTCAGGAAATGGGAATGGAAAAAGTCATGTGGGATAGCTAAATGTCCCATGCAAGGAAGCACCAAGGAGTCTCTGCAGCCTCTGTGGCTTTGGCAGAGCTGGAGGTAATTTCCTAAGAAATAAATTGAAGGAAGAAAGCCCTCTTTTGTAATCCTCTCCAAGACTCCAGGCAAAGGCCTGGATAACAAGAATTTTTAAGTGCTTCATGCAATAAACATTGACCTTTGAGCTAAATCTCCTCCAGCTCCTGCAAAGGGTGGGATGGTGAGCCCAGGTTGCTCCAGGCCTGGGCCTCTGAGTCCAAACGGAAGCCGGAAGCAGGAAGCCGCATAGCAGGCCTGTCTTTTTGCCGGAGGCAGGATCCTGGGCTGTCATTTGTCCCTGGAGGCTGTGGGGAGGCTCCCCTGATGACTGATTCTCAGTGTGTTTCTGCCCAGGATTCTTCAGGGAGCAAAGATTCTGACATACTTTCTGACGGGAATTTTAGACTAGGTGACCTTGATTGAAACTTTACATGTGCCATATTTATTTCCCTGTTGCTTGAATTTCTGTTATTTCTTTTGCTGTCCTGATCCACAATAGATAATTTCCTTTATGTCAAGTAAAGGCCATTAGCAACCAAAGTGAGTGGATTATAACAAGGACACACTAGAGGCCATGATATCTAAGACTCTGCTAACTCTGACCAGACTGGAAGACTAAGGAACAATATCATTGTTAAAGGGGACAACTGAGACTTTTGCTTGGGTTCATGTACGTAAAAACCTGCATAATTGAAATTTGTGAAATGTTTGCTATTTATTCTCCTTGGAGTAAAACAGAAACTCTGGGCATGCTGACTCAGGAAGGAAAGGTCAGATTGCTGGGCGACTTATGAACTTTCAAATAAGATTGAAGCCAAGGATTTTCTTCTTATGTTTTCTTTACAGCCCATCAGCATGCCAGCACCTAGCTAGGGGAGATTAAAGCAAACTGGAACAAGCTGACAGATAGCACCGGGAGCTCACTGAAATTTCCCTGAGAGCAAAACAGTAAGGAGAACTTAGAGTTTCCAAAACATGGTATCATACTTGTTTTGAAAGCAATGTCTTCACATGATAAGTAAAGGGCTTTTTAAAATCTGTTCCTCATCGCACTGACCTCTCTCCTAGTTTTTTATTTGAGTTCTTCCTCTCATACGCACACTTCCAAACTTAAGGAGCACAGTTCTTCCAGATTTAAGACCAAAGAATGTGGAAGCATCACAAGAAACATTAAAGAAGACCCATAAGTTCTCCATTGGGGTCTCTGTATCCTGAGTCCACACTGCAGACCCTAGGCTTAGACGCTGTAGAAGCAGGCCTGGTCCAGGTGGAAAGCTTTGTGCAAGGGATCAGTACGTACTGAATCTCTAGCTGGACATTCGGCCCTTTATTCAGCGCTGTAAGGAGACACAAAAGGAAGAAGTTCATGGTCCTTTCAGTCTGATGACAAATTATTCCAAGGCCACCAGGAATTCCTGACCAGAAAACTGATTCAAATGGGGAGCAGTTCCAGCTCCCTTGCTTAGGTAATGCTCACAGTGGGCAAGTAGATTTACCACAAGTTCAGAGGCAATGTCAGAAAATATGCAGAGCTGTCCCCTCCCTTGTTGCCCCATCATGGGCTGGTTTAGTAGGTATTCTGCACATGTGCACACATACGCTCACACCTGCACCAGCCATTTGTCCCAAGCATGTCCTGCATGTTCTTTCAGGATCCATCCTGCATCTCATCCCTCACCTGATTCCTATCTTGAGAGATTTTTGATGGCACACACTCTTAAATAAATTATTATATAGTCTGTTAGAGTGAAGGATATGCTTTCCATGTATTTCCCCCTTTCAATGTCAGAACAAAACATCTTCCATTCTCCACGCTGAATCTTTTTCTTTTCTTTCTTTTTTTTTTTTTTTTGAGACAGGGTCTTGCTATGTTGCCCAGGCTGGCCTTGAACTCCTGGGCTCAAGGGATTCTCCTGCCTCAGCCTCCTGGGTAGCTGGAATTACAGGGGGTGCCGTGATGCCCAGCATCAAGCTGAATCTTGTATTATTGACTCTTTCCTCTGAACATAGGTCTCTTAGACATCTAGCTTCAATATATACTCATATTCCTTTTAAGAAATACTCCAGAGTGGTTTCTAAATGAATGAATATCTCTCTAAAGAATGCTGCTTCTTAATAGGTCCATATCCTTTTGACTTTGTAATATTTGAGAATATGTGTGATAAAAAGTTCTTTCCCATCCATCTTATCTGCTCCTAACCTTCTGTTCACTCTGGCCCATTCTAACTGTCACGCGGCCCCACTCATTTTTTTTTAATTTCTATATTTTTTTTACTTGAACTTTTGCCCTGTCTCTCCCCACTGAACTGTAAGTTCCATTAAGGCAAAAACTGTTCTGTTTTCCACTGTACTATCTGCACCTGGCAGCACATCTGCAGTAAAAATATCTTGTTAAAGTGTTCATTGAATGAATAAATAAGTAAGGTAGAATATTCATCTAAGTGCTATGTTATGGTTTTCTTGGCTAATTGGAAGTGAAATGCACAGTGCGGCAGGGTGGGGATGAGCAACACCAGAAAAGTGAGAACAGGGTTTTAGAGAGTGCAACAGAGTGGGAAGGCACTGCAGGGCTGACCAGCCAAATACCAGTTCCTTTTGTGATAGAGATTTACATGCCTACAGCTGGCCCCAGGAATTGGAGATCCAGGGAAAGACGGAGCAGTTTCAGGCCTGGTCACTGCTTTCTTCTGTGGAGGCCACCAACGAATAGATGACAATGTGTGTAAGCTACAGTGTGAGCTATGAATAGATGCTGACCCTTCCCTGCTCCAAATCTTGCACAAGGATCCTTCTGTAGACCACTCTAACATCCAAGAGCACACAGGAAAAGAAATCCTGGGAAATGTGATTCAACCTAGCCAAACTGACATATGACAAAGCCACTATAGGAGGCTTATTGAATACATGCATGTGTGAATGAACAAATGAATGAATGAACTGGGCCAGCAACAAGGGGCCTTTGGCCATCTGGCCCCACTATAACGGAAGCCTGAGAAGGATGGAAATTTTGTCTGTTTCAGTCTTTGCAGTTTCCCCAACATCAATAATGGTGCCTGGCACAAGTAGGTGCTTTTGTAGTTGTTGTTTTGTACCAAGGATTGACCCCAGGGGTGCTTAACCACCAAGCCACATACCCAGCCCTTTCTATTTTTTATTTTGGGACAGGGTCTCACTAAGTTTCTCAGGGCCTCACTCTGCTGCTGAGGCTAGCTTTGAATTTGTGATCCTCCTGCCTCAGCCTCCAAGTCACTGGGATTACAAGCGTGAGCCACCACACACAGCAAGTGGGTACTTAATAAGATCTTTGTGGAATGAATATGGAATGGACCTGGTCCAAAGTCTGATCCCCGTGCAGGAACATTAGAAGATGCCACCAAACAAAAACTTTGCTTTTGTGTAGTGTTTGGTAAATACAGACAGGGGCCATTTTACACATGTAGCATCAAGAGGCATAAAATAGAACAAAAGAACAACTGTATTTCCTTCTCTCATAACTGTCCTCAAAATATAAAACTGGTACAATGATAGCAGAGCAAATATCATAAATAACAATTACAGAGAAGCTTTGGCTACTCAGGGCCGAAAGTCCTGGTCAAGGGAAAAAGAAGAGAGGGAAAGTTACCTAGGAACATCCTATTTACATCCTTCCTCCAGGTCCACGTTGGGAGCTTTCAAAGCAAGGTAAATCCTAGAGGGGGCTTGAGCGGCTATAACACCTCAACAGGCCACGGACATCCAGGAAGAGAAGACCATTAAACTAAACCAGGCTATACGCGGAAGTTATTCAGAAGGTCAGACTCCGAGAACCGAGTCTCAGGAGGTCTCCAGGTACAGCTAGATCAACTTTTCCCTTCACCATCAGAGGTTTGCAGGATCTCTGATATAATTGCAGCATCTCTCTCACTTTTTGGTCTACCTGTCCCTCCATAATTTTAGGAATATCCACTGGAATTTCTCTAAATTTACTGGTTAACTCTGGTAAATTCAATTCAATACAATTCTAAGAGAGGGTTGGTGGATGGCTAAAAGGGAGGTGTTGATAAAGAGGACAATGTTTCAGTTAGGATGAAGAAGCTTTAGTGATCTAGCACTGAGGTTAATAAATAATTATGCACTTTATATTTCAAAATTGCTAAAAGAGGAGATTTTAAATGATTTTGCCACAAAAAATGATAATTACCTGAGGTGAAGAATTTGTTATTCTAATTTAATCAGCCCATATTATAAACATTTATCCAAATATTCATTATATTCCAATAATATATACAATTGTTTCATAAATAAAGTAAAATTCTAAAAAATTTATTTTTTAATAATTAAAAAAATCCCTGTGTACAGTGAATCAAAATACATTCTGCTATCATATATGCATAACTAAAATGAATTAATTAATAAAATAAAATAAATTTTTAAAAATCCCAGTATATTTTTCCATAACCACTGCCCAATTCTTAACCACAGTTGAGGAACCTGACAGGAAGAGCTTTCTTTTCAAATGTGACTTGATTTGGGGTTACAGATAAAGTCTTTCCTTCCCTATATACTCTTTTTTTTTTTCTTTTTTAATTTGTTCTACTTAGTTATACATGACAGTAGAATGCATTTCTATTCATCATACACAAATGGAGTATAACATTTTAATTCTCTGGTTGTACACAACATAGAGACACACCCTTTGTGTAATCACACCTATACCTAGGGTAATGATGTCCATCTCACTCCACCATCTTTCCTGCCCCCATAACCCCTCCTCACCCTCCCCTTTGCCAAAGTTCCTCCATTCTTCCCATCCCCTCCTCTCCCATCATAGATCAGCATTCACTAATCAGAGAAAACATTGGGCCTTTAGTTTTTTGAGATTGGCTGACTTCGCTTAGCATAATATTCTTCAACTGCACCCATTTACCTGCAAAAGCTATAATGCTGAGTAACAGTAATATTAATTAATTAATGCTGAGTAATATTCCACTATGTTTATATACTACAACTTTATCCATTCATTTATTGCTGGGCATCTAGGTTGGTTCCACATTTTAGCTGTTGTGAATTGAGCTGCTATAAACATTGATGTGGTTGTGTCACTATAGTATGCTGATTTTAAGTCCTTTGGGTATAGACCGAGGAGTGGGATCGCTGAGTCAAATGGTGGTTTCATTCCAATTTTCTGAGGAATCTCCAGACTGCTTTCTAAAGTGGTTGCACCAATTTGCAGTCCCACCAACAATGTATGAGTTGAAGCAAAATGAAATCAAATCCCTATACACTCTTTTAAGAAGTATTCTTTAAAAGACCAAAGTGAAAGGACACAATCTTACAAAACTAATTTTTCCCCTTAATTCTTTTCCTACCTTATTAACGACCTTTTTTTCCACCACTACTGAAAATTAGAGCAGAGGAAACTTATTTTTTTTTTTATTGGTTGTTCAAAACATTACAAAGCTCTTGACATATCATATTTCATACATTTGATTCAAGTGGGTTATGGACTCCTATTTTTACCCCATATACAGATTGCAGAATCACATCGGTTACACATCCACGTTTTTACATATTGCCATACTAGTGTCTGTTGTGTTCTGCTATCTTTCCTATCCTCTACTATCCCCCCTCCCCTCCCCTCCCATCTTCTCTCTCTACCCCATCTACTGTAATTCATTTCTCCCCCTTGTTTTTTTTCCCTTTCCCCTCACATCCTTTTATATGTAATTTTGTATAACAATGAGGGTCTCCTTCCATTTCCATGCAATTTCCCTTCTCTCTCCCTTTCCCTCCCACCTCTCGTCCCTGTTTAATGTTAATCTTTTTCAAGAGCAGGAGGAAACTTATAAAATAAAATTTACCTCTTTGAAACCAAGGAGGATCTTAATCTTTCATATCCAACATTATAGTTGAACTGGGCTAACACATGCCCATATAACTGGTAAAACATTGTGTGTGTGTATGTGTGTGTGTGTGTGTGTGTGTGTGTGTGTGTGTGAGAAAGAGAGAGAGAGAGTGTTTCTGAAAGGGATGAGCATTTGAGTCAGCAGACTGAATATAGCAGACTCCCATCAGGGCAGACACTTTCCAATCTGCTAAGGGCCTGAACAGAACCAAAGGGCAGAGGAAGGGCACATTTTCTCTTCTTGAGCTGAGATGTCCACCTCTCCTGCCACTGAACTTCGAGCTCTTGGTTCTCAGGCCTTCAGACTTGGACCAAAGTACACCATTAGCTTTTCTGGGCCTGCAGCTCTTGTGTCCCCAGGAATTGTCAGCACCACCTCACAGTCCAGATATTCAACTCTGTTCTCCTTTCTCAATTCCTGGTTCAGTAACTGGAAGTTCTGATGGATCTAAGTTTCTTCTACTTTGCTACATTCTCAAAAAGGGTCTACCTGAGCCCAGCATAGTGCACACATGTAATTTCAGCAGCTCGGGAGGCTGAGACAGGAGGATCCTGAGTTCAAAGCCAGCCTTAGCAAATTAGCGAGGCCCTGTCTCTAAATAAACTCAGTGAGACCCTGTCTCTAAATAAAATGCAAAATAGGGCTGGGGATGTGGCTCAGTGGTTGAGTGTCCCTGAGTTCAATCCCTGGTACCAAAAAGAAAAAAATATTATGAAATATTATGCTAAGATGGTCCCTGGAACTCTTGAGTTTACATGGTTCTTAACACTAGTGAACTATTAAAAAAAAAAATTGCTGAAAGAGTCAGCAGACACCCCAGGGAGTACCGGTTTGTCTGGATGAAGGGTTGTCCCCATAGGAATACTCTGAGTGTCCAGTTTTGGGACATCGGCTGCCCTTCAAAAGGCAGGTACGGTTTAGAGTCAGTCTTACCTGAACCACATGGACTGAGCAGATTATAAAAAATGGAGAAAGCAAGGGGTCTCAAAGGAAGGAATGTGGAGCCATCAAGAAGCAAGCTCCTTTCTGACCTGAGCCACAACTCTGGTCTTCCCCTGCTTCTTCTCTCTTCCCAGGTTTCAAATTTGACCCCATATTCAGCTGGTGCAGCCCTGCTCAGTATGGGGACTACTCACTGTCCCTCCATTGTTGGTATTCAGGCCACCTTCTGACACCAAGGCCACCCTTGGGGAGGGGCACAAGAGGAGAGACAGAGGGAATCAGGGAAGGGAGCCTGAGAGGTAGGAGGAGGGGAAAGCAACAGCCTTGTGCATGGGAAGAAGCCCACCACCACTGTGTGCACGCGTCTCAGTCCCAGCTCTGCTTTGACCTGCATGAAGGGCTCTCCTCCTCATTCCCCCGGATCATCAGGCACTTCTCCCTTCCCTCTCCACAAGGCTCAGGGCTCTCATTGAACTCCAAGGCTGGTTCCAATCAGATGACAACAGGCTCATCACCCAAGGCTGCTTTTCTTCTGGAGTCCAAGGGCTTCAGCTCTTAGATCACCAGCAGCACCCCAAAACACACACACACACACACACACACACACACACACACACACACCACACCACCACCACCACCACCAAGGCTATATTCATCAGTGATCTGATGAAAGCATCAGGCCACTGGGATCATGCAAATAAAACTACTCCCTGGTATCATGCAACATTCCCTTTCTAAACCAGCCATTTTGTGCCGGAGAAACTGGCCTTCTATTCACCAAGTGTCCACTAGATCGAGTGCTGGGCAAGCTCATGGGGTGGATCACATAAACAACACATGGATGAAATTCTCTTGTGTCAAAACAAGCTCTGAGGACAGGATGCACTTGGAGTTGGAGTGCATCTCTTCTGCCTGGTGGTGGGTTACTACAGTTCATGGGGAAAACTGTTTGGAATTTGCAAAACCTCCAAATCCTGCCTTGGGGCGTCTGTGCCTCTTGGCTTCTGCACAGCTCTCCTTTGTGACCATAATGTAGTTTGATAATCACACTCTGGGTTGCTCAACCCTTATTATTCCCACCAGAATAGCCTAATGCAGAAAAGAGAATCTGTGTTTTCTGTGTTTGGCATTCTCTCTCTCTCTCTCTCTCTCTCTCTCTCTCTCTCTCTCTCTCTCACTTTTTATTTGTTCTTTTTTGTTATACCTGACAGTAGAATGTATTTTGACATATCATACATACATGAAGTATAACTTATTCTACTTAGGATCCCATTTTTTTGGTTGTACCTGATGTGGAGTTACACTGGTCGTATATTCATTTTTTTTTTAATTTTTTAATATTTTATTTTTTTAGTTTTTCGGCAGGCACAACATCTTTGTTTGTACGTGGTGCTGAGGAACCCGGGCCGCACGCATGCCAGGCGAGCACACTACCGCTTGAGCCACATCCCCAGCCCCAAGGTCGTATATTCATATATGAACATAGGAAAGTTATGTCCGATTCATTCTCCTGTCTTTCCTATTCCATCCCCCTCCCTTCCCTTCATTCCCCTTTATCTAATTTAAAGTCCTTTTATTCTTCCCTAGCCACCCCTTTATTGTGTGTTAACATCTGCATATCAGAGAGAACATTCAGCTTTTGGCTTTGGGGGACTAGCATATTTCATTTAGCATGATAGTCTCCAGTTCCATCCATTTACTAGCAAATGCCATAATTTCCTTCGTCTTTATGGCTGAATAATATTCTTTTGTGTATATGTATACCACATTTTCTTTATCCATTCATCTGTTGAAGGGCACCTAGGTTGGTTCCTTAGTTTAGCTATTTTGAACTGAGCTGCTATAAACATAGATGTGGCTGTATCTCTATAGTGTGCTGACTTTAACTTCTTTGGGTATATACCAAAGAATGGGAAAACTGGGTCAAATGGTGGCTCCATTTCAAGCTTTCTGAGGAATCTCCATACTGCATTCCAGAGTGGTTGCACCAATTTGCAGCCCCACCAGCAATGTATAAGTGAACCTTTTTCCTCACAACCTCACCATTTGTTTGGCATTTTCTGATCCAGATAAACAGCTTCCTCTGAAGTCAGCAGCAGAAGCTCTTCACCAGGGAGTGTGGTCCCCTCCTGGTCCTGAGGCTGGAGGGCCTGGGCCACAGCTGCAAAGCAGAACACACCCCCCACCAGCTCCTCCCTCCTTCCTCACCACCCCACACACACTCACTCTGGGCTCTCCTTCCCCATGGCAAGGGCACAAGAGGATAAGAGATGGGAACCTAGGAAGTTCTGGTAGTTTCCAGGAGGCCCACAGGCCCTGTTGAGAGCTGCTGGTGTGGGAAGTAGAGCAGCCAGGGCTCCGGACCCAGTAGGGATCCAAGAGCTCTGTGGTGCCCAGCTAGTCAGGCCCTCCCCTCACTTCCTGTCTGACCCACTGCCCTGCTTGGGGTCCTGCCTTCCTCCCATGCCACTGCCACATCCCAGTCACAGCATAGTAAAGTGGCAAGAAGGTGGCTGCCGCTTTGATCTTGGCACAGCTGGGCCTAGGACCTCCATGTCCTGGTCCACAGGCCTGTGCTCTTCCCATGGCTCTCAGGCAAGAGGCCTCTAATTGAGATCCTCACAGACTCAGTCCCTTGCTGTAAGTAATGATGACCTGTCAAGGCATCAAAATGGAAACAGGACAAAATAGGACAGGACCTCTTTAGCTAAAACACCATGCAGAGGAGACTAGGAACTGCCTGGTCCCCAAGGTCTCAGGGGATCTGAGTAGGCTCTGGTTTCCTGGTGGATGTGTTCAGTCTCCTGAGTGCTTCCTCCCCCGCTGCCCACCCAGGGGCCACTCACAGCATGAATTGTCCCTGACACTCTTTAACTCTGGATCTCTATGAAATCATAGGTGCCCAGGAAAAAAGAGGTCCTTATAGAGCACGCAACCTACCACCTCCCTGGGTGTGTGGGAGATAACGTGTGTTAGGCCCAGATGTGGGTCTGGGGCAGCTTGCTGATTTCAACTGCAGCTGTGTAGGAAGATTTCAGGGAGGACTGAAGATCTGGCAGGTATCGGAGTCTGAATAGTTAGCAGTTAAGCTCTATAAGTCAAGCTGGAACCTTCTCTATGCCAGTGGAATTCATCGTTTGGCAGTCTGCACTGCAGGGCTCCTGGAGGAGGACCAGAAAGTGCTCTCCACTTTTCTCCTCATACATTTCCAAATCTCTGCGTGTATCCCTCTGCTCTGCAGGATGTCCTAATGTGTCATTTATTCCCTGGACATTTTCCCAGGCCCATACCCTCCCTGGGTCTGAGATGGGCTTCCTCATAGCCCAACACTGATGCTGTGGGAGGCCTGGTACAGTGACCTTGGCTGGGCTGACCTCGCCACTCCATGTGCAAACAGGGACAGTGCTTCCTTTGTACTATTGTTTGAGTTTTTGTTTTGATTTTAGGGTTTTTTTTCCCCCTTTTCCTTCCCCCCAATTCCAAGCCCAGTCTCATAGGACCTCAGTGGAATCCCATCCGCCCCACCACAGCCTGCAGCACAACTTTAATTATCCCTAAGTAGGAACTTGGACAGCTTTTCAAATGATGCTCCTAAAATGGGAGTCCTGGGAAATCTAGTCCCTTTTCCTGGACTGGAGGCACCAGCCTCTGGAAATTTTCATAGCCCTTATCCTTGCTTGATGGATGAAAGGAACAGAGTAGGGAGGGATAGTGAGGTCAAAGCCTAGATCTTTAGGTCCTTTGCTGGGTTCATTTGTTGTTGTTGTTCTTTTTAGATATACATGACAGTGGAGTGTATTTTGACATATTCTATGTACGTGGAGTCTAACTTATTCTAATTAGGATCCCATTCTTGTGCTTGAACATGATGTGATTTGCTGGATTCTTTTGGGTGAGTTAGGGTAAATCTCAGGGAAGTGAAATTTCAACCTGGAATAGTTACTATGACAACCTAAGGACCATCTCAGACCACACTGTAGAGAAAGGGAAAAAAAGAAGAGAAAGTATGTATTTATCCCTTAGTGCTGTGGGGCGGAACCTCCCTCAGGCCCTGCAGCCTTTCTTCACAGGAGCCCCTTCTTGGCCCTTCTAACAAAATCACAGCTCTATTCATGATGGAAATTTTCCTACTTGAAGCAGCTCCCCTGAGCCGAATCCTTCTTATACACATTTTGCTTTTAAAGGTCAAATTTGTTTGTTTTCCTGAATGGTTGTTGTTTCTAACTATAGCAAAGGAGTCCAGTTCAAAGAAACAGAAAATACCAGGGGAAAAGATCGTCAAAGGCAAAATGTGTGTAAATCACGTATCCTTGCGAGACCATGACGTCACAGTTAGAAAGAACCCTGCTATCACTCAGGTCAACAGGCTTTCTGTCCTGGAGACCAGGGCCCCCCAGTGGTATATTAAAATACAATTCCATCCAACTTCCGATAGGGATCCACAGATTCCATATCATAAGCCCCTAAGACTTCAATACTTGTTTTGGTAACAAGTTGTCAGAGCGGCACACTGAGCTTGGTGCCTAATATGTAAAGGCACCTCATGCCTAATCCTTTGCTTGGGTGGAGGGGGCCAGAGCAGTGAGGTACATAAGTCTTATCACAGGCAAAAAGCAGTTGCCCAGGACACTTGAGGACAAGAATCAGGACTGCTGAATCTTCACGAGTTTGGCAAATGGCCATGTCCACCTTGTGTTATAAAGGCCAGACAGCAACCCTCTGTTCTAGGCGAGAGAGAGATCATTCCCTAGGCTGTAGACAGGAGGCCAAAATGACTATTAAGAGGGAAAAGGAGCTAGAATGACAAACTCCGCAAGGGCAAGGAACTTATTTTGTACATCACATCTTTCTGGTGTCTAGGAAACGCCTAGTCCTTTGAGGAATCGCTCAATACTTGTTAAATTAATAAAAAGCTGATTTCTGAGAACAGGACTGGGGGTGGGGGAGACAGAAGGAAGTCTCAGGGAAATATCTGCAAGTCTCCAAATTGGCTCAACAGAGAAAATTCCTTAAGTACAAGACTCAGATTCACACACCACTCCCACCCAGGCTGTGACACATAGTGTGAGCTTAGTGAGAGCTGTATCTGCTCAGGTCAAATCAGATGGAGGCCTGAGCTAAGGCACTGTCACCAGGGAAGGGGAGATGGGTGGAAGTAGAAATTTAGGAAGTTGGATGGACAGATGTGGATTCTGACAGCATGCCGATGTTGAAGGAAAGTGGATCAAACTTGAACATACTATAGGGACAACACCATGACCCAGGGCTGCTGGAAGGAGGTGACACAGAGCACCTGGGCAGTACTTGAGCACCATTCAGCAGGTTAATAGAAGATGCTTTCTCCCTCCTCCTCTTTCCTTTCAATTTTTGTTTGAGGTAGAAATATTCCACCTGGAACTTGGGTGCCAGAGGCTCTGCCACCAGTGTCTTTATGTGAATATCACAACTGGATTCCACAACATGCTCCTATTTTCTTTCCAGTGCTGAATCAGGAGAACCCTGAAAGCCATTCTCATGGACAGAATGTTTTCTTTGTTCCTCTGAGAAAAAACCAACAACTCTTTGGGGGACAATGAGGCTGCCTGAAACAAGCCAAGCAGGCGCTCCAGGCTGGGTGATAGTCACACAGTGGTGGCTGGGGCTGCAGCCCCTGAGACTTCAATACTTGTTTTGGTATCAACTGTGACATCCCATGAGAGGTCTTTTTCTCAATGGAATAAATGTTTTCTGTCAGGTTCATGTTCGATACCTCCTCCCCAGAATTTATTTCAGCATCACGCTTTGCTGTCAGAAACAGTGTTCAGACATGGAAATGACACAGGGATTAGACGGATGTCCAGGTTTCCATCCTCATCTGGCTGCTATTCTCTTCAGGCCTCTCTCTTCTCTCTCAAAGCAGCACATGGCTTTCAGACATCTCAGGTTGCAGACTGCTGCTGCCTCTCAGTGGTGGTCCCCAAATCCATGTAGGAGTGTGTGGATGCTGCAGCCCTCTGCTCAGACAATGGTAGCAGGTGAGACCCAAGAGCTTGCATCTCTCCCTCCACTGGCCTGGGCCCCAGCACATATGTGATGGCCCCATTGCTTCCTATTCCTCAACCTCTCTACCCTGTATTGGGAGACTCCCTTAGCTCCTGCACACTCAGATGGACTCGCTTACAAGAAGGAGGTTGAGGTCCCAGAGAGTAAGTTACAATTCAAAAAATGACCCCAGAGATCTTCTGGCAGGGTTCATGGACACCTTTAGCCTTGGAAAAAATAATCCATAAATGCCTAGGAGACAGAGGATCAAAATGGAATTCAATTACATTAAAATACAATTCCATCCAACTTCCGATAGGGATCCACAGATTCCATATCATAAACAACCTATTGGCCAAACCTTCTGCTGAAAGCTGGGGAAATTTTTTAAGTTTCCTGAATAAATAAAAGGTAGGAACAAGCTTTATGTCTCTATTGCTGGTCCTATTTAGAAAACTGAAAACAAAACAGAAATCTCGCTCCTTCTGCATTTAAAAAGTCTAACTGAATTCTGTCCACATGAGAAGGTGTGGAGGTAGCTCTGTTGGCCCTCTGGGTATTCATAAGACCTGACTTTGCTTTCTACAGGAAAGGATTACCGGACAAAGACTATTTCCCAGTAAACATCTGGAAAAACTTAAGGCCACAAAAACTTGACTGAGAGTTCAATCAGTGAATGGTAAACTGCTTGCAGATGTTGCAGCTGCTAGAACTTGATGGCAGTGGGCCCAGTTCCTCTGCTTTGGGGTGGGCTTTGTCAAGTTTAGAATGCTAGCTTCCAAGCCTGCTACAGAAAACCCAGCCCTTGCTATTTCTCAGGAATTACTGAGCAGTTCATATCACCATTGCTCTGCTGAGGAGGTGGGCAGGTATGTAACCTAAGGGCGGTGACCCTTGACCAATCTCCTAGCTGATCCCTTCTCTCCCTTTCTCTCTTTGCTGGGACAACAGAACATACTGGTTAAGTGTATGATTTTGTATTAGGGTTTAAATTTTCACTGTATCCCTTGAGAAAAGCTGTGTGACCACTTTCTCTCCTTTGCCCCTCAGTTTTCTCGTCTCCTGCCTTTCAGGATGTGGTGACAGAAAGCACCAAGCCAGCATCTACCTGGTGTGCATGTTCCATAGTTAGGAGTTATTGTTCTCATCAGCTCTAAATTGAACTCTGTGCCTTACCCACGGAGGCCCTTATGAACCAAGTAGATGTTAAGGCAGGTGTGAACAGCCCAGTGGATGTGTTCAGGGAAGCCCACCCACCGTGACCAGAGCAGACTGTGTCTTCAGCACATCTCAGTAAGATGAGCAACTGACTACCATCGCATGAAGAGAAAATCTTGCTGCTTCCTTCCCCAGACCTGCATCTCAGCACCTACTCTGCCTCCTCTTTTGTTTCTATGCAGAACCCCCTTTGTTTCTCAGAGTCAGTGCCTCCTCCACCTGAGCTCTGGATCCCATCCCCGCCCTCCCACAGTTTTTCTCTTGCCTTCTCTCTGGAATGGTCAGGGTTTTCTCTACTGTACCACCCTATCTATCCCCATGCTTGCTCTTAACCTCTCCCTTAACCTCCATGTCTGCTTTCATCTACCAAGTATTTTCTCTCTTTTCCTTCAACTTCAGAGAGTATTGCTGTCTCCTCTTTCCCTCTTCAAACTACCCAAATTTGGCTTCTATCCCCATTACTCCAGAGACAACTGCTGTCAAGGTCACCCCTTGTTGTTCAATCTGACAGTCACTTCTTTGAACTTAAACTCTTTGACTTCTCAATAAAAGCTGATTATTCCTTCCTTCTTCCCTTGGCTCTTTGTGCTCAACATCCTCTCTCCTTTCTGTCTCTTTTACTGACTCCCTGTCCTCTGCTCAATTTCTAAAGGTTAGAAAGTACTAATCATTTCTTTATGGCCCCCCTTGGTGACCCCATTGAGTCCCATGACTTTGTAGACCATCTATGTTCTGATGACTCCCAAATCTCTATCTTCAGAATTTCCATCTTCCATTCAACCTAGAAATCGAGGAGTCCGTCTTGAGTTCCCTCTTTCCTCATCTTCCACATTCAATCCATCAACAAGTCTTGTCTACTTGGTCTCCAAAGTAATCCCAAATCCATTCACTTCTCTCCATTTCTATTACAATTGCTCTAGGCCAAACCACTGTTTGCTGTCCCCTGAATAATTGCAATAGCTTCTCAGCTGATCCCTCTGCAAGTATCCAGCAATCCATCTTGGAACAAGCTGAATGATCCGATCGTGCTCTTGCTTAAAACCTCCCAATGGTTCCTCACTATACTTGAAATGAAATCTAAATTCCTCAAAGCAAGATATTACCCAGCTCCTCCCCAACTTTCCACACTCATCTCCTCCTTGCATTCTCTATGCCAGACACAATATTCTTTCTGTCCCTTGAAGACATAAGGTCTTTTCCATCTTAAGACCTTTGCACTGGCTCTTCTTCCTGGAATGCTTTCCCCATTATCCTTGAATGACTGGTTCCTTTTTATCATTTACACCTCAGTTGAAATGTCAGTACTCAAAGATGCCCTTCCCAACCACCAAACTGGGATCAACCACCCTTCACTGCTGACCAGTCACCATCTTCTTCCATAGATATTCTCGTGTATGCCGGTAGGTCTGACTGTCCTCTGTAAAGTAAGTGCCACAAGAAGTGGAACTTTGTCTATCTTCTTCATCACCACAGGACTTGAACAGTGCCCAAACATGTATTATGCACATATTGCATTGCGGAGTATTGTTGAATGAGTGAATGAATGGATAAATGAGTTAGTAACAGAGCGAGGGCCAGGACCCAGGCCTCCTGCCTTCCTGTTCTTTTCTGTGTGCCTTATCAGGTTGCTGTTTTCAGCAGTGGAATTGCTTCCTGTTCACCAGATGGTTGGCACCACCAACCCTCAGCTGGTTCCAGCTCCTAGTGATACAGGAAATGACCACAAGGGGGCGGGAGGGAGAGGAAAGAGGACATCTGAATAAACCATGAAGTGCATAATATGAACTAAAGGGGAAAAAGGGGGGTTGATGCAGAGGTCAAAGGAAATAGACTGGTTTAAGAAACAATGAATTGCAGTTGTGGTACACCGATCAGGGCATCCCTGAATAGTGGCCAATGTAGAGGAGTTTTTCAGGGGGGTTATTACCATGACAGTGGTTTTTAGAGGCAGTTCATTGGTTGGGGGCAGAAATCCTGAATTGCAAACCCATTCTGATTGGTGAGTGAATAAGGGTATTCCCAGCTGAGAAATGTTGAAAGCCAGAGGTCACTGACTTCTATTATTCATCCAAATCTTCTAGAACATTCTGCAGCTTAACCTTTAGCAGGTGCAGGTGCCATCCTCTTGCAACTTCCCAACTCAGAAAGATTCAGCATTAGTTACTTCATTTTCTTTCACAACAATAGTCCCTTCAAGTTCCGAGAATTAAACATTCTATTATTCATTGAATCATCTACACAATAGCAGTAAATACTGGCTACGTTCCAGGTGTTATGCAAGGTGCCAACTATCCGATCTGAAGAACCTGACAGTCTCCAGGAGGAGATGGGAGCACTAAGGTGATGCCTAACACTGGGTGCCAAGCTGAGGACAGAGCCCCGCCTGCTATGAAAATGCAAAGTGGAATGAGGAGTGCTGCATAGGGTGTGCCAGACTCCAGAAAGACCAGAAAGCAGATATGTGATCTGAGTCTCAGAGTTTGAATATGCATTTTGGAAACCTTGCAGGGTGAGATTTCACATGAGAAGTACCACAGTGTTTCCCTTTTATTTTTTATGTATATCCTATGTATGTATGTATGTATTTATTTATTTTGGTACCAGGGATTGCACTTAAATACTGAGCCACATCCCCAGCCCTTTTTTGTATTTTATTTAGAGAGAGGGTCTCACTGAGTTGCTTAGGGCTTCACTAGGTTGCTGAGGCTGGCTTTGAACTCAGGATCCTCCTGCCTCAGCCTCCTGAGCTACTGGGATTACAAGTGTGCGCCACCTTACCCAGCTCCCCTTTATTTTAACTGACAAAAGAAAAAAATCACTTTAGAAACACATACAAGAGAACTCTGGTAGTTGAAAGAACCACTTATTAAGAAATAGAGAAGTTTTCATTAGGGAGCATTTTTTTTTCTGTCTTTCTTTCTTTTTAAGAGATCAGATAGTTCTCGATTATTTGCCACAAAAAATTTTACCAAAATAATTTCATCTTCGCTGCAGGTCTTACAGTGAAAGCACCGAGGCAATCATCTATATGATGAAAGATCACCCAACCAAAGAATTGTTTTCCTGTAAAGCCATAGGCTGTCTCCTTAAAAAAAAAAAAAAAAAAAAAAGTAATGTCAGGAAAAAAGCTAGGTTTTGTAGCAGGTAGAAGACTGAGGTAGACCCATGTGTATTAATATAGAGAGATGCACTGTTACATTTACAAAGCACAGGTTCAGAACACTGGATATTATTGCTATTAGGATATTAGGATCTGTACAGTAGACCTAGAAAAACAAATGCAAGCACAACAATGGTTCTTGCTGAGGTGGGGGATTATGAAGCACTCATGCTTTCTGAAGGAGTCCTACATTTTGGTATTTTCTGAAGGAGTCCTACAATGTTTTAATCATTTAGAACAAATGTTTATTATTGTGGAATTTAAAAATAAAGACTTGCTTAGAACATAGCTCTGTTAGGGGACAGACAGATGAAGATGGTAGTAACACAAGGTTAAGAGAATAAGTCTATAAAATGGACCCACTGTGCAGACCCCCACATCTTTCATTTTCAAGAAGAAATTTACCTGCAGCCCTGCCTGGCTTAAGTGGACAGGATATGTCACATTCCTTAGCGAACTACCTGTTAACTGCAGAAGAAATGCAAGCCCAAGATAATGTTGATGGGAGGAACCCAGGAGACTTTTGTGACCAGATCCTGAAACTCTGGGAGATAAGGATAGATCCTCCTAACCATAAAATCTGTAAGAATCCAATTAGAACCAGTCAGCATGGGCCAAAGTAACCTAGCGTTGCCATGACAGTGGGGATTTGAAAGTCTGATGTCACCTTGCTGTCAGTTCAAAGTCAAGAGGTGGACCTGGGCAGAACTCTCCAGAAACTTTTCTGGGATTCCCCCACAAAATTGAAGTACATTATCCCTCTCCACTCTGAGAGGAACCACTCTCTCCCTTGAGAGTGTCCCCTTTCCCTTTTCCTATCTCTTCAATAAACTCATTCCGTTACTCTGAGTGATGTGTCTGAAATTTTTCTGATTTGATCACAAGAATCAGGATTTGAAGAGGGGGGTCTTCACATTGCCTCAGTTTTTAGGAAGCCCCCAGTTCTGTAACAACATCTATTTGTTTATGTTACTTGTGACTTAGTTCCCAAAACGTGTGAAGAGAGGATTTCCCTCAAATGATACCATTTACCAACAGTTACAAGAAAAATTAAACAGATACCTAGAAAGATATGATTTTTCTCATGCTATGATTCCTAATGTCACTAAACCTGGCTCCTTTTCCTGCTATTCATTTTATCAACCTTCAAGTGACAAGTTTTGCAGGAGAGTCACAGGTGGCCCAATGTGAGGAAGAGGAGCACCCAGACCCGAATCTATCTCCCTGAGTGCAGTATTTGGGGTATTTGTGGGATGAAGAATGAGCGAGGTCTGAGGTGGGGTGGGGAGAAGGAGTAAACACATGCATAAACAAACTTCATGGCTCTTCAGAGTCACTGGCTAAATGGGTTCTTGTCTCCATCAGAAGAATCAGATAAAGGCACAACTGCACCCACAACACTCTTTATTGAACTTTTTGCTGGAACAGAAGGGAAGCAGCACAAACCAAGGGTGTCAGGCTGGCTCAATTAAAAAAAAAAAAAAAAAAAAAGGGTAAAGGCATAAAGCTTTTAAGGCTTTTACAGGGAAGACAGGAACTTGGTTTCCTGGTGTTATCACATGTAGAGGAGGAACTTTAGTTAACACCTGCACTCTTCTTCATCCTACCTCTTCCTGTGTTGCAAGTCTTTTTACCATTTTAAGTCTCTGCCTGGCGTTGTGCATTGTACTATGCTAATGAGGTAAAGGTATAGTTTACTTTAGTGACTGTTCCACACAGGCGCCCTCTCCACCTGGAATTTTCTCCTTATCATATGGGAAAGTTCCTAACTGGGATTTGGAACAGGGTAGATCATTGCCCTTCCTTGGTGGGTTTGATTTTAATGATCTTGTTTCTCTTGGCTCTGGCCTCTTGGTGTCTCCACTGACCACATAGTCTTTGAAGGCTGAGCTGACTTCCTAACCTCCTGTCTCCTGGTGTGTTATCTTAGTTTAAGGCCTTTAAGATTGGTTTGCTTTTTAGTTCCTAATTCTTAGAGCTACCTTGGCTGTCTTATTTCCCCTGAGAGTTTTTATCTTTTAATCCTAAGGACCTCTGTTCCTATGGGGGTCACCACTGTTGGTAGATGCATGTTCAGAGAAAGTTAACTTGATCTGAGGGTGGAGTTTGGGGCCCTTTTGATTCAAAAGGTTGACCACTTGACACTAATGCAGGCCCAAGTGAAGGAGTCAGAGGCTTCAGCCAGTTTGAGCTGGGCAAGGTTATCTCAAAATCCCTTTAAAAAAAAAGAAAAAGAAAAAACACAGTTGTTCCCAAGGTGATCAGGCACCAGAAGCATTATCTAAGGAAAGTTAGCAGGGGTCTATGAATTTAGTGTTTAGTTAAACAACTTCTATAATCTTTGATAAAGCTAGAAGCTTTGTTCAGATTTTCTTTTGAGTTAAAAAAAAAAAGTGCTCTGTTTTTTAAACTTTAGGAAGAATGGATCAAGCCTCTTCAAAAAAAAAAAAATACATTAATTATTTCATTATGGGGACTTGGTTACACTAGTCTAGTATATACGCTCCACAAATGCTGACACTCTGAGGGGTAAGATAAACATATAGAAAGATGAGCAGATTTCATTTTTGGAAACTTTAGCAGCATCAGTTTGTTGAAAACTATTTGGAGTTGTTAAATAAAATTTCTAAGAGGCCTTGGTTCAGACTGAGAGCCTAACTACTGGGCTCAACAGACAATACCAAAACAGAGTTACTCATTGTTGGGGCAGGCCCCAAATAGCTATAGTTAGGCTCTCTTGCTGAAGCTTCTGGCAGGCATGTTATGTTTTTTTGTTATGTTTTTATTATGTAGCCATGAACCAGCTATGTTATGGTTAGTGTGTAACCAAGCTCAGAAACACTCTGAGTCAGTGTATATACTCAAGGTTGTAAACATTTGCTGATAAGCGTGCACTCACTAATGTAATCCCTTGGCAGTGTGCCTTCTTTCTTTGGACTGTATATAAAAACGGGATTAAATGGAACTGGTTTGGGGCATAATGGAACTGGCTGGAGCTAGGGGATGGCTATGGGCTACCCCCAACACCCCCAATAAAGGTTAACTCCTATCCCAACTATG
The DNA here is from genome assembly GCF_048772815.1 of Callospermophilus lateralis. Classification (NCBI taxonomy): domain Eukaryota; kingdom Metazoa; phylum Chordata; class Mammalia; order Rodentia; family Sciuridae; genus Callospermophilus; species Callospermophilus lateralis. The sequence goes on along the minus strand of NC_135314.1, from coordinate 51,348,451 downwards.
TCTTGCATCTTCTACCTGCCAGGATCTTGAATCTGCTTTCTGGGCCTGAGCCTCACCCTTCAGGATGACCCCCGGTGTAGTCAATAGAATGTTCCACAGGTGAGAGATCCATCACTCCAGTGGACAGAAGGGGCCTATGGCCACCAAGCAGCATGTAGCACTTGGTTGCCAACCCCCTATTAGCATGGACTCATTTGTAGAGTTGGGATATGGTGGAAGGGGTCCCTGTGAGCATAGAGACTTCTGATTGCCCTGCAGTGAACATGGACTTGGTAGACTATGAACTGAGCAGTGGAGCCCAGGGGCTGGCCCACAACCAAGGACAAAGATGGCAGTAGAGGTAGAGATGAGATGGAGAAACCGCCTGAGGAGCTGCACACACAGCCCCTGGGGCTGTGAGATAAATGTTTCTTGTAACTTTGAGAGCAAAAACTAATGCAACTTTAACTGCCAAGATGAGGGAGTTACAAGATAAAGAGGACTCAAGAGCCAGAGTATGGTTGCTGAAGGAGGATCTTCATACCTTGAAAATACCCCTCGGCCTCCTCTATGGCACTGATGGTGTCTGAGGAGGAGGAAGAATAACTCCTGCAAGCCCAGACAGTGGTATGCAGAAAATGAAATGGCAGCAGCTGGTGGCTTGATGGGCAGCCACTGGAAGGGCCGGCCCAGGTAACCAGGCATGATCTGCCTATAGAGCAGAGTTGATAGACTTGGGAAAATAATTTGGACAGAGGCCAAGAGAGCCCTTGGTGGCTTTGTGGTAGCCTGAGAGATTTAAAGTTACCAGGAGCTGACAGAGGCAAGATTCCCCATGTGTTACATGTTATTGATCATGCACAATCTTGTGACTAAGATGTGCTAGGAGCCAGGAGGGACCAAGAGACTTCAGGAGATGCTAAGCCCATAACCTATATAGGTGAATGTAGTTGAACCTGAATCAAGCCCATACGTTGGAGGTAAGGCACCTATACTGTCCAGTGTCTGTTACACTGATAACTCCAGGCATGGACAACTGCCTCTGTGAATGGCAGTGGCTGTGGAGCTAGAAACAGACACTGTCTAGTTTGTTACTGGTGCAGGACAAAGTAGCCTGCGAGCTGAGCTGCACACTGTCTAGATGTTGATAGCAAATGAAATATCCCCACAGTCATATGTACTGATGGTTGTGCTATGTATTGCGGGCAAACTCTGTGGCAAGAGCCTTGGGAGATAAGCCACCAGGAACAGGTGGTCATAGCATATCAATGGCCATGACTCCCTGACTAGCCCAGGGAATGATGAAGCAGATGCTATGGCAAGGATTCACTGTTTAGAGCAGGTGCCTCTCACAGACTTGGCAGTCGGGTGCATTGCTGCCTATGGCATGCAGGTCCGGCATGGAGGTATGAAGACTGTGGGGCCTGCCTTCAGTGTAGGATGCCCTGGTGGAGGTCTGCCAGGCATGTGCGGTTTGTGCTCAGGAGTGTCCATTTGCCAACACCTTGGAGCCACGGATGGCCAGGTAATGCGGAGACAAAACCCTTTGACACAATGGAAGGTTGACTACATTGGCCCTTTACTAAGGTCAGAAGGGGCCACCTGAAGGCAGGGGATACAGCTACAGGCTTGTGTGCCTGGCCTGGTGGTCAAGAGAATCAGCATACTACATTCAGCACCCTGACAGTGTTGACAGTGTGGATGGCTGACCCATCACCCTAGAGAGTGACCAAGGGACTCATTTTACAGGTCAGTATGAACAGCAATGGGCAACTCAGTTAGAGATTCAATGGAAGCTGCATTCTCCCAGGTGGATGTGATTTACCTGTACTAGTGCCTGTAACTGCTTCCTCCTTTTGTTTCTATGTCCTCTCTTTCATTATTGTAAACTGGGTACATACCAGCGCCAAAGTAGCAAACACCTCTTCCTGCTGGGTTTGTACCAAAGTACCTGTGAGTTCTGCTGCTGGACTGCCAGGCAAATCCAGACCATGTCCCTGAAAAAATGGACATGGCTGGGAAAAGACTTTGATGATAGGACTTGTCTTTTGGTTGTATGTTGTTGCACTTGTATTGTTGTGGCCTGCGGATTCAGGTCTCTGCTTTCCTCCCTAAAGGATCATTGCAGAAGACTTCAGAGGCATAGATCATAGAGTGAGGAATCCTAAAAGGATGGATTTGGGGGGAAAACCTCAAATGGCTACAGTTAGGCTCCCCTGCTGAGGCTTCCAGCAAACTATGTTTTATTTGGCAGTCTATATTATATTTGGCGGGCTATGTTATGTTATGTTTTATGCTATGTTTTTAGTATGTAGCCAAGGCCATGAATCAGCTATGTTATGGTTTGTGTAACCAAGGTCAGAAACACTCTGAGTCAGTATATGTACTCAAGTTATAAATATTTGCTTGTGAGCATGCGCCCACTGATGTAACACGTTGGCAGTGTGCCTTCTTTCTTTGGACTATATATAAACAGAGGACTAAATGGAACTCACTGGGGACTAAATGGAACTGGCTTGGGGCATAATGGAAATGGCTGAGGGCTGAAGCTGGAACTAGAGGATGTCTAAGAGCTCTTGTCACCCAAAATAAAGGTTAACTCCTATCTCGACTGTGTTCTATGTCTTTTTCCACCTGCCAGGATCTTGAATCTGTATCCTGAGCCTGAGCCTCAACCACAGCACAACATTCATGCAAAAGGTTCAGGTCACCAAGCTGAACTAAGTTGTTTATCTAACTTTCCAAGAAATCAGGAGAGAGACACAAGCTATCAAATTCCCAAAACAGGCCAGTATTAGCTGGCATGATAAGGAAATCCCTTCACCTTCAACTTTTACAAGAAAAGTTACTTTGAAACAACCACTCTGCTTTTTGTTGTGTTTCTGCTTTCCTCAGCCCTTTTCTGTCTATAAAGCCACCCTCTTCTGCTCAGCTCATTGACACACTTGTTCTATAAAACAGAACTCTAGGATTGCAGATAGAAGCTGTGAATATCTTTGAATTTATTGTGATTTTTGTCTTTTGACAAAGCTGAGGGAAGTACTTTTTCTGTGGAACTAAAGAAGGCTGATCACGTGTTCAACAACCCACAATTCTTAGAGACAAATGATATTTGGATGAAAAGACAGAAATTTACAGGCTAGTAAATTCCCAGAAAATCAATTCACATAGAAACATCCAGAATGTTATCTCTAGTTCTTTTTGTGTATCTTAGAATACCCATGAAAATCTTTGTTAATGTGCAGTCAATTTACAAATACTTATTAAACCACTTGGAGCTCCAGCCGGGACACAGCAGGGAGCCGTTTGCACTCAGAGCTTCTTTAGTGGGAAAACACAGTAATAAGAAAACATATAAAAAAAGAATTGTAACTTTCAGGTAGAAATATAATGCGGATGTAATGAAGCAGGCAAAGTAATGTGACCAGGTTGCTATTTTTTGAAAGGTCAGGAAGGCCATTTAAGGAACTGCATGTGACATCTGAGCTTGGATTTGCAGGAAGGAAGGGGGCTGGGATGAGTCCTGAGGCAGGAGCACAGCAAGAGCAGGGCCCAGCAGCAACAAGAACTCCTCGGTATTCTGAGGTAAAGAACATCCCAAGGAAAGAGCCCAGAATGTTTGCTGCACTGGGGTCTCACTACAGTGGCCGCAGTGGGGACGGTTGCTCTGTTTATAAGGTCCAGGGTCATAAATTTCATTCAATTGCTCACAAACTTGAAAACCTGAATTTTGTTTTAAAATCTAGGCCTACCTCAAAGGTCTTCTTCTCCCACAGCGTGGGGAAGGAGTCAGTCCCTCCTGAGTCATAGGGATCGAGCAAATTTTTAAGAATATGGAGGAGAGGTTCTCCAAAACAGGGATGTGGGCTCAACAAGATTCAAGCTCACTTCTGACCCCAAATCACAACTCTGTTCTTCCTCTGCTTCTCCTCTTTTCCCAGCTCTCTTCCTCATTTTACCCCAAGCTGTGTGCGTACCACCAAGCAAATTCTAGAGCCTTTTGATAGGAGAGGCTTGGTGTGTGGACTGCTAACTGACTCTTTGTGTCGCTTATTTCTGGGCAACAGTAGGTACTGAGCACCAAGGCCACCCTCGGTAGGGCATGCACAAGAGGAGATACAGGAGTTAGGGAAGGCAGCCTGACAGGCAGGAGTCCGGAGGAGCAGCAGATTCATGCATGGGAAGAAGCCCACCACCATTGTGTGCATGCATCTCAGTCCCAGCTCTGCTTTGACATGCTTGAAGGGCTCACCTCCTCCTCCCCCAGAACAGCCTGTCAGGAGCATCAGGAGCTTCCCCCTTCCCTCTCCACAAGGCTCAGGGCTCTCACAAGGCTGGTTCTAATCAGATGACTACAGGCTCATCACCAAAGGCTGCTTTTCTCCTGAAGCCCAAGGGCTTCAGCTCTTAGATCACCAGCAGCACCCCAAAACACACACACACATACACACACACCACCACCACCACCACCACTAAGGCTTCATTCTAGTAAAAGCATCAGACTAATGGGATCTTACAAATAAACTTCTCCCTGGAATCATGGAACATTCCCTTTTTAAAGCAGTCATTTTGTGCCAGAGACACTGACCATCCTATTCACCTAGGGTCCACTAGATCTGAATGCTGGGCAAGCTCATGGGGTGGATCACATAAACAACACATGGATGAAATTCTCTTGTGTCAAAACAAGCTCTGAGGACAGGATGCACTTGGAGTTGGAGTGCATCTCTTCTGCCTGATGGTGGGTTACTACAGTTCATGGGGAAAACTGTTTGGAATTTGCAAAACCTCTAAATCCTGCCTTGGGGCATCTGTGCCTCTTGGCTTCCTCACAGCTGCTCCTTTGTGACCATAATGTAGTTTGATAATCACACTCTGGGTTGCTCAACCCTTATTATTCCCACCAGAGTAGCCTAATGCAGAAAAGAGATTCTGTGTTTGGCATTTTCTGATCCAGATAAACAGCTTCCTCTGAAGTCAGCAGCAGAAGCTCTTCAGCAGGGAGTGTGGTCCCCTCCTGGTCCTGAGGCTGGAGGGCCTGGGCCACAGCTGCAAAGCAGAACACACCCCCCACCAGCTCCTCCCTCCTTCCTCACCACCCCACAAACACTCACTCTGGGCTCTCCTTCCCCATGGCAAGGGCACAAGAGGATAAGAGATGGGAACCTAGCAAGTCCTGGTAGTTTCCAGGAGGCCCACAGGCCCTGTTGAGAGCTGCTGGTGTGGGAAGTAGAGCAGCCAGGGCTCCGGACCCAGTAGGGATCCAAGAGCTCTGTAGTGCCCAACTAGTCAGGCCCTCCCCTCACTTCCTGTCTGATCCACTGCCCTGCTTGGGGTCCTGCCTTCCTCCCATGCCATTGCCACATCCCAGTCACAGCATAGTAAAGTGGCAAGAAGGTGGCTGCCACTTTCATTTTGCCAGGAGAGTGTGTTGCAATGGCCAGGTGAGACCACAGCTGGGTCTAGGACCTCCTTGTCCTGGTCCACAGGCCTGTGCTCTTCCCATCGCTCTCAGGGAAGAGGCCTCTAATTGAGATCCTCACAGAGTCAGTTCCTTGCTGTAAGTAATGATGATCTGTCAAGGCACCAAAATGGAAACAGGACAAAGTAGGACAGATCCTTGTTGGCTAAAACACCATGCAGAGGAGACTAGGAACTGCCTGGTCCCCAAGGTCTCAGGGGATCTGAGTAGGCTCTGGTTTTCTGGTGAGCACTTCCTCCCTCCCTGCCCACCCAGGGGCCACTCACAGCATGAATTGTCCCTGATGCTCTTTGGCTCTGGATCTCTATGAAATCATAGGTGCCCAGGAAAGGAGAGGTCCTTACAGAGCATGCACCTCCCTTGGTGTGTGGGAGATATGCATGTTAGGCCCAGATATGGGTCTGGGGTGGCTTCCTGATATTTCAACTGCAGCTGTGTAGGAAGATTCCAGTTGAGTGGCTGAAGATCTGGCAGATATCTGAGTCTGAATAGTTAGCAGTTAAACTCTATAAGTCAAGCTGGAACGTTCTCTATGCCAGTGGAATTCATCATTTGGCAGTCTGCACTGCAAGATCCCTAAGATAGAAATGAAACACTCTCCACTCATCCAATTTCCAAATCTACTATTCTTTGGTATCTTCTGTGCTCTGTAAGATGTCACAAACTGAAAGTTTCCTTGGGTCTAAATCCACATCCCACTCTCTACCCAGACAATATCTGGCTGCCTAGAATGTAGCTGAAAGGGTCATACAGTGCACAGAGAGGACACCCTGACTGTACTTGACTTTAGCCCCACTTGTTTCAGAACCTGTACGTCCCTTACACTTCCATTTCTGGGGAGACTGAGGCCCAGACAAGTAGGAACCTGCCGTGGTTCACATAGTAAGCTGATGGTGATTCGGTGATTCATAACCTGGCTCTGTTACCTGAGCCACATTCCAGTCCAGGGACTACATGGGGTGGAGTCCCTGCTCCATTTCAGGAAATGGGATTGTTGATTTTTCATTTACACAAAAATGAAAAATAAATACCAGATGTTTGAAAGCATATTACTACTCATCTTGCCAGAGCTAAAAGTGCATTCTGAATTGAAAAAAAAATAAATTAAAAAATCCACAAAGCCAAAAAGATGTTTTGAATGAAAATGCTCTCTCATACACACACACACACACACACACACACACATACACACAAACACAAAATATCTCATTGTTTCTTCTTCAGGGAGCAGCTGTGAAGGAAATTGGGGGAGGGGCTGGACACAAGGTCCCATCTTTGTGTTTCATACAGAGCTAAGCTTTTAGGCCAGCCTTCCTGAACTGTAGGGGGTGTGGCATGCATGACGAGTCAACATCAATGGAAGCTTATAAAATAACGGGTGAAGCCAGTCACAAAGACAGGCACCTCAGTTTGGGTGATTCTGCATGTGGAAACTGCCTTCGTCTTGATTTTTTTAAATAAGGTATGTACGATAGCTTTAATTTTCACTTATGATAAATAATGCTTAAAATAGAAACAGGCTTGACTTTCCATTGCCCCTTTTCAGTTATAAAGTATAACTAACTCTGACCAAGATCTTGTGCAGAACCTTTACAGACTTGATTTCATTTTTCCTCAAACTTACAAAGTAGGTAAAATTAGTGCCATTTTTCAGGTGAGAAAATGAAGGTTCAAATGTGCTAAGCAACTGGCCTATGAGAAGACCAAGCTCAGGGTCAACTCATATACCAAAGTCTTCCCTTTCCCTGTGCCCTCCTCTATGAAATGAGACAATGGAAATTAATTTTTGAGGAAAAACTGCATTTAGTAATAGGGTACAAAAATATTTTGTTGAAAGATGCAGTTCTTGTTGGATACTAAGCTAAATGAGTTTTAAAGACTTATTTACCTGCAAAAACACAGTTTATTTTATCATATGAAATCTCAAACTCTTATCCTTAATGTTCTGCAGTTCCTTGAGATTAGGGCTATATCCAGAATGACACTCGGGTGCTCTTAGGAGACTGGAGCTTAAATTCTGGCTCTATAATTTACCAGGCAAACTGACCTCATGGGGTACAAGGAGAATGTCAGCCCAAGTTGCTTCCAGATGATAGGGTACAGAGATTCAGTGCAGAACAGGCTCACCCACGGAGGCCAGGTTTCCCAGGAAGATGTTTGGTGAATGTGAGCAGCAATTCTTCCACAGTCAGTACCTGATCCAGGATGGATGCACAGAAACCTTACAAGAATTACTTTTAAATTATTTAATTTATATTAATATTTAAATTTATTTATTTGTTTTGGTAATGGGGATTAAACCCCATGGCTCTTTATTACTGACCTACATCCCAAGTCCTTTTCATTTTGAGATAATGTCTTGCTAAGTTGCCTAGGCTGTCCTAAGAACTTATAATCCCCCTGCCTCAGCCTCCCAAATTGCTGGATTACAAGCAAGTGCCAGAGTTTTCATCTCAAATTATACATATTTTTAGAATTAAAGTTCTCATTAGGATAATCTTCCTATGGGTATCAGATGAAGATCCAAAAACATAACATGTCACAAATAATCTGTGTTTTACCCAAGATCATGCATATTTGTTACCAATATGGTCAGTGTTAGAGAATCATAATGGAAGGAACATGGAAAAACATGGTGGATGCTATCAACCCTTCCTCCCTTGAGAAGTTTTAATCACAGGAGCAAAGCTCCTGCAACCAAAAGGAGTCTTTGGAAGAGATTTGAGATCAAGGGGAGTTAGCCTCTTTCTGAAATCCTCCTACAGAGCTCCAGAATATGTTTCAGCCCACAAGAGAACTTTTTGTAATAAGACATTTGTCACAGTAAGACAGGAAACTGAATTTTGTCACAGTTGCATGGTGAAGTGACACTCTCCAGGTCACAGAGGCAAGCAAGCCCAAAGAGGTAGGCAAGAGAGAGCATGGTTCAGGTCCTGCAGAGCTGGACCATGTCCCAGCTCTGCCCTCTTCTGGTCCTCAGCTTCCCCATCTGTACATCTGGCAAGGAAAGGGTAGGCCCTGTTCAGTTTGGGGCACCTTATAGAAAGTGCATACCGTGTGTCAAATGTTGCTCCAGGCAAGTTCCCTAGTTGGGCTTCTGGTAGAGCTCCTGAGGTTCCAAGAATCTCTTGAAAATGGATGCAAACATTTGTGGGTTTCGGCCAGCTTTCTACAAACTCTCCATCTTCCAGAGGTTAGAAGACAGGTGCTATTTACACAGTAGTAGGAGCTGATGGGAAATGGAGCCTCAAAAACCAAGGGAAGTGGTCCTGCCGCAGGCTTGCTCCAGGGAGCCTCAGCAGCCACCCCTCCCATCCTACCCCAGCTGGCAGCTTTCACTCATTACATAACTGTTCTTTTGAAAAACCAGGCAACAAAAAGCCTCCAGAAGAAAAGCTATTGATTATTAAAGTTATTTGGAGGTTTAGAGACTCATAATAAAGTGGTTATAATTATTCCTGTATGACACATCCTTTTAAATGCTCAAATCTGAGAACATTTTGCTTACATTGACTCAGTTCTTCACAGGGAGAAAGGCAGAGAGCTGGAAATAGCTCATGGCAGCTACAGGCAAGGAGTCACATGGAAGGGAACAGACCCAAAGCAAGCCAGTGAAGGAAGCAGGGATGAGCCCCAGAGGCCCAGAGCTTGCACAAAGGGAGCCAGTGCTCCTTCTGCTCCCCAAAGCCATCCTCTGCCACAAGAAGATCCTTTGGTAGAAATGCTTGGTGCATGATTTCACATCAGCTAACAGTCCTTCTTTGGTTAGATGCCCATCAACTATGAAAAACACTCAACATAATATTTTTTTAAAAAAATATAGTGTAATAGGATCCTTTTTCCACTCTCCATAACCAGCATTTGTTGAGCATGTACTTTGTGTAAGACATTGTCTTGCGTACTCTCCCTATATTATCTCATTTAATTCCCACAAAATTTTATAAGATAGGCATGATTATTATTCCCACTTTACAGGCAAAGAAACTAAGGCATAATTTGGACACAATTATACTTGGTAGGTGGCAAAGCCAGAATCTAAACCAGGTCAGAGCAGCCCTGGAGTCCCTGACAGCTGCTCCCTGTTAAGATTTTCAGACCGCTCTTGGGTTGGTAGAGCAGCGCAGTAAGCTTGGGGCAGAAACTGGATGCGGTGGCTCATGCTTGTAATCCCAGCCACTCACAAGGCTGAGGCAGGAGGATCTCGAATTCAAAGCCAGCCTCAGCAAATTAGTAAGGCCTAAACAATTCAGTGAGAGCTGTCTCTAAATAAAAAACAAAAAAGAGCTGGGGATGGGGCTCAATAGTTAAGTGCCCCTGAATTCAATCCCCAGTACCAAAAAAAAGATTAGAAAAGGCAAGGGTCATGGGGATCCCTTATGAATCTCATAGGACACCTAATGTTGCACATGGTTATGTTGTTTCGGTTTTTGCCTCCACAGGTGGTTCAAAGGCTTCAATCTCCCCCTTTGCTTATCTCCCCCCACCCTAGAACTTGTCTCTGTTCATTCAATAAGTACCTACTGGGCCTGACACTTTGAGGTCCTAGGGATAATTCTAAAGAGAATCAAACATTCTGCCCACCCTGGAAACGCACAATGAGGTGGGGGTGGGGTGCAAATCAATCCCAGTTCACTCTCAGACAGGCAGGAGGTGTGTGCGTGGAGGTCCATGACGCAGGCAGAAGGTCTCAGCTCTGAACAATCGAGAGGCTGCCCCTGAAGGATGCAGGCTTAGGAGGTGGAGGAGGAGGGGGGCTGCCTCCTGAGGGACCAGCCCCTGCCCTGGTGCCTCCCTGGAGGGTACAACTGCTCTCTTTCCCCCAACTCCAGGCTCCCTCTGCAGCCGCCAGCCCCAAGATGGCCAAGATGCTGTTGCTGCTTTCTGCACTTCTGGGTCTCTTCTCTGCGGCCGAGGGACAAACATTCCATCTTGGGAAATGCCCGACTCCTTCGGTGCAGGAATACTTTGACGTAACTAAGGTGTGGTAAATGGCTAACCTCCCATTTGGTCTGCTCTGTCTTGTTTGAATAAGAAGCATCCTACAAGGTTCAGTTGTATTATTCTGCTTCAATCTCCACAGCAAGGTTTGGAACAAGTACTTTAACTTATTTGGGGTTTCCCCATAGCCAACTCTTGAGGCTAGGACAGGGGACAGGGAGTTTTGACCCATGATTCCAGGAATCACAAGGAAGCACGTGGGAAAGTGCTCTCAGATGGCAGAGAAGCAATAAAGGGTGAACAACAGGGTTTCCATTTTGCTGGTGATCCTCTGAGGAAATCAATAGAATGCATCTTGATTTGTCCCATGAATGGATGCCAGCAGGCCGTAGGAGCTCCCATGGCACCAGTCAGGCCCTCTGGGATAGTGAGTTGTTCAAGGCAGCTGAAGAGAACCTGCCTTGTGGGGCTGGGAGGATATGGGTGGAGCATTGACTATGGTGCTAAATACTGTTATTCCTGTTCTACAGAGATGCTCCCTCCCAGGCAACATAGCTAACAAATACAAATAGGGTTCAAAAGTTGACTTTCCATAGGGTAGGAAACCCAAGCATTACTCAAACAGGGCCCAGGAAAGACCAGAACTCCCCAAGGGGCTTTCTTTCTTTCTTTCTTTTTTTTTTTTTAAGAGAGAGAGAGAGAGAGGAATTTTTTAATATTTATTTTTTAGTTTTCGGCGGACACAACATCTTTGTTTGTTGTATGTGGTGCTGAGGATCAAACCCGGGCCGCACGCATGCCAGGCGAGCGCTACTGCTTGAGCCACATCCCCAACCCCCCCAGGGGGCTTTCTTGTTACATGCACTGAAAAGATATTAATATAACCAGCTCCCCCTTAAATGGTCTCTCTTCCTGGGATGGGGGCAGAAAGAGCAGCAGAGAGAGGAAGCTAGCGTAGGAGCATCACAGTTTCAAAAAGTCAGCCTCAGCAACTTAGTGAGGTCCTAGGCAACTTAGTAAGACCCTGTGTCTAAGTAAAATATAAAAATGGGCTGGGGATATGGCTCAGTGGTTGAGGGCTCCTGGGTTCAACCCCTGGTACCATCCCCTACAAGCTACACATTTAGTATGAATAATGCTGAAGTCACCATCAGTCATGGGCAACTCAGTGTCAATGCATATTGGGACCTACGAGGGATGGATTAGGTGGAGGTGAGAGAAGAGCTTGAAGCCTGAGAGGGTTGGGCAGCTGCACCATCAGCAGGACTGACAAAGCTCCCACAGGTGATGTAGGCAGGGGGGATGGATTTGCTCCACTAATATTTTAAGGGTTGATCTCTTTGTTCATGAAACCCTGGCAGACTACAAAGAAGCTTTACAGAAAGATCCAGGAAATCTGAGTTACATTTTAATTTGGGGATAAAAAGTTTGAGACACTCTGATATTTATAATTGATCTATATTTACAAAAGTCCTTTGAGAACGGAAATAGAATTGTTAAAAGATTTTGTTGAGATTAGTTCAAACACATTGTTCACTTGTTAAAAGTATTTTTTCACTTTAGTAGTTTTTATTACATTCACAATTGCCCAGTCATCATTATAACCAATTTTAGAATGTTTTCATCATTCCCCACCAAATCCATTAATGGTCATGTTCCCTTTCTCCCCAGCCCTTCCAGCCCCAGGCAACAAATAATCTACTTTCTGTCTCTGTGAATTTGCCTCTTCTGGACGTTGCACAGAAATGGAATCATACACTATATAGACTTTTGTGACTGATTTCTTAACACGTTTTCAAGGTTCATCCATGTTTTAGCATGTATCAGTAATCCATTTCTTCTATTGCAAAATAATATGCAGTATATGGATTATAGCATATTTTATTTATCTGTTCATCGTTTGAGTTGTTTCTACCTTTTTACTATTATCAGATGTATGATTTGCAAATATTTTCTCCCATTCTGTGCAATTTTTCACTTTATTGAAAAATTTTCACTTTATTGAACCTTTGAAACACAAAGGTTTGTGTATTGATGAAGCCGATCTATCTACTTTCTTCTTTTGTTGCTTTTGGTTTTGGTGTAATACCTAAAAATTCACAGTCTAGCCCAAGATTATATAGATTTACTCTGATACTTTGTTTGGAGCATTTTATAGTTTAATCTTACATTTAAGTCTTTGATTCTTTTTCAGTTAAATTTTGTATGTAGTGAGATGTAAGGTCCAACTTCATTCTTTTGCATGTAGAATTCAGTTGTCCCAGCATGGTTTGTTGAAAAGACTATTATTTCCCCTATTGACTATTCCTGGTATCCTTATTGAAAGTCACTTTACTGTATATGCAAGTGATTATTTCTGGACTCGCAATTCTATTCTATTGATCTATATGTCTGTATTTATGCCAGTACAACCCAGTCTTGATTACTATAGTTTCGTTGTTGTTGTGTTTTATTTTTGTTTTTGTTTCTTTCTTTTTTTCTTTTCTTTTTTTTTATTGGTTGTTCAAAACATTACAAAGCTCTTGACATATCATATTTCATACATTTGATTCAAGTGGGTTATGAACTCCCATTTTTATCCCATATACAGATTGCAGAATCACATAGGTTACACATCCACATTTTTACATATTGCCATACTAGTGACTGTTGTATTCTGCTATCTTTCCTATCCTCTACTATCCCCCATCCCCTCCCCTCCCCTCCCATCTTCTATCTCTACCCCATCTACTGTAATTCATTTCTCTCCCTTGATTTTGGTGACCCTCATTGTTATACAAAATTACATATAAAAGGATGTTTTTGTTTCTTTATTTTTTTTTAAAGAGAGAGGGAGAGAGAGAATTTTAATATTTATTTTTTAGTATTTGGCAGACACAACATCTTTGTTTGTATGTGGTGCTGAGGACTGAACCCAGGCTGCACGCATTCCACGCATGCCAGGAAGTTTATCCCAAAGTACTGTACCTCTCTATCCCTTTTTTATTTTTATTTTGAGACAGTGTCTCTAAGTTGCCAAAGCTGGCCTCAAACTTGTGGCCTCCTGTCTCAGTTTCCAAAGTCGCTGGGATTTCAGATGTACACCATCATGCCCAGCTGTTATAGCACTGTAGTAAGTTTTAGAATCAGAATGTATGAGGCCTCCAATTTTACTTTTAGGACTGTTCTGTATCCCTGGCATTTTTAATGTAAATTTTAGGATTAGCTTATCAGTTTATACAGAAAAGCCATAGAGATTGCATAGATATTAAAGAACAATTTAGGAGTATTTCTATCTTAACAATATTAAATATTTTGATTCATAAACATAGACTATACTTCCATTTACTTAAAATTTGATTTAACAATATTTTATAGTTTTTCAGAGTATATGTTTTGTATATCTTTGGATAAATTTGTACTTAAATATTTTTTTTTATGCTATTTTAAGTAAAATTTTCTTAATTTCATTTGAATATTATTCATGGCAAACATATAAATACATCTGATTTTGATAAATTGATTTTATATCTTTTTAACCTTGCTGAACTCATTAGTTGAAAAGTGTATTTTGTAAAGATTCCTTAGGATTTTTCTATACAAGAATATGTCAACTGTAAACAGAGTTTTACTTCTTTCTTTCTTTCGAGGATTCTTTCTAAATGTTGAAAACTCCTTATTGATAGAAAAACTTCCAAAAGATTAAGAGGACTTCTCAGAAATAGTATGAAATCATGCAAGCACAACATGAAAATCAATTTCTCATCTCTGAACTTCTCTTTTGGAGAATCATGCTTCTTTAGTTTTAATTGTGGAGCACTAAATTCACTTGAACAATAATACAACTATTATAAATGTGCAAAGAAATGAGAATGCTCAGGAAACCAGTTGACCTTATTCATTGATTCTTTAAATGATTGTTAGGTTCAGTGACTTTAATTGAAAGTTGTGGTTTAATAAATGAATGGGAAATTTATGGCCATAAATGTGGGCATATATTTGAGCAGAGAGCCATGTGACTGAAGCAATAGTGCCATCTGTTTGCAGGATGCTCTCTTTTCATGTTCTGACTTTTTGAAGGTTAGTGCATCTCTCTAATTTTGTTATTACACTCTTAAATTTCTAAAATAATTTCAATGAATATTTTGACTAGGTAAATATATGCACCCGGTTCAAAATTTTTAAAGTCCTAAAGAGTATACAACAAAGTTTCCCTTCTGCCTTTGTGCCTTGGTTTCCCTTTCCAAGAGCAACCAGTAAAAACTGTGTATTATCTTTTTGCAAATAATGTATATGCAAACCAAAAAAAAAAAATACATGTAAAACTATAATAGACAAAATAATAATTTCCAAAGATGTCTGTGCCCTAATCCCTGGAACCTGTGTATATGTTACTTTCATGGAGAAAGGGATTGCAGATATGACTAAATAATGACCTTGAGATAGCCAGGTTAGGGCTGGGGATGTGGCTCAAGCGGTAGCATGCTCGCCTGGAATGCGTGCGGCCCGGGTTCGATCCTCAGCACCACATACAGACAAAGTTGTTGTGCCCACCAATAACTAAAAAATAAATATTAAAATTCTCTCTCTCTCTCTCTGCCTCTCTCTACGTCTCTCTCTTAAAAGAAAAAAAAAAAAAAAGAGATGGCCAGATTAGCCTGGATATCCAAGTGGAGCCAATCTAACCACATAACTCCTTAAAAGCAGAGACTTTATTTCTGGACTCTCAATTCTATTCTATTGATCTATATGTCTGTATATGCCAGTACCCACCCAGTCTTGATTACTACAGTTTTGTTGTTGTTTTGTTTTCTTTTTGCTTTTGTTTTTACTGAGCCATGATCAGAGAGAAGTTTGATGAAGGAATAAGAGTTAGAAAAGCCATGGGAAGGATTTGACCTGCTTTAGCTGACTTTGAAAATGGAAGAAGAGGGTTCCAAGCCAAGAAGTGCAGGCAGCCTCTATACCCTGGAAAAGACAAGGAAACCCATTCTACTTGGAACCTCCAGAGGGGAATGTTGCCAACATTTTGATTTAGCCAGTGAGATTAGGGTCTGACTTCTGGCTTTCAAAACTATAAGATAATAAATCTGTGTTTGAAGCTTATTGTAATTTATTATAGCAGCAACAGAAAGCCAACATAATAAGCTTTCTCCCTTGTTTTTATACAAAAGTAGTTGAACATCATTTTGTACCTGGTTCTTTTTAAATTAAATGTCTCTTAGAGATCATTGAATATCACTCTTTTAAAAGAGGATCATAAAATTCCATAGGACGGACAGATGCCCCGCCATTCATTCATCTAGTCCCTTAATAATACTCTTAGACTGTGCTTGTCTTTTATTGTTACAAATGGTACTGCAATGAATAACCTTATACATGTATCATTTTTTTTGAAATAGTAGGAGATGTATTCCCAGAAGTGACTTTGCTGGGCCAAAGAGTATGTGTATTTTTAGTTTTGCTAGATAGTGCCAAAGGGCCCTCTGCAGAGGTTGTAAATTAGTACAGTCTCTATCAAGATGGGCCTGAAAGCATAAAAGTGTCTTGTACCCCCTCCCCTCTTGGGCACAGGGGCTTTCTTAAAGTCAACATGTTGTACCTGAAGAGGATTCATGTCTTACAAATCCTGAGCATTGCCAGAGGCTTTGTGACCAACCCCCTGTTCAGGGTCATGCGAGGAAAGAGGAGCCAACTCTGGAGTGTTAGAGTTCCACAACCAACACTTCTACCTTTGCCCAAAATTCAAAGATGCCTTGGAGAATCATAAGACAAGTCCACCATCCAGACCAAACCCTTTTATAGAGTTTAAAATTTCACTCAGATTTTGGCCAAATAGGACAGACACTGAGAACATATCTAAATAAAGAGCCCTTTAGGAATAGAATGTAGTATTCAACCAGAATCCACACATCCGATGCGCTTGTTCCCATTTGAATCAATATCTTGCTCAGTTGGCGCTGGGAACAATGCAGTCCATTTTTCCTGGTTTCCCCCAGGAAAGGGCTTTGCTTCTGAAGGCAACAATGGGGAAGAGCTCGCAGGTCTCCAGAGAGCCACAGGGTTTTGCTCTGCTTGTTGTCTCTGCAGTATCTTGGAAGATGGTATGAAATTGAGAAGATCCCAGTGAGCTTTGAGAAGGGAAAGTGCATCCAAGCCAACTACTCGCTAATGGAAACCGGAAAAATCAAAGTGCTAAACCAGGAGTTGAGGTAAGTGACGGTGCCAGGCCAGGACACTGTCCTGGAGTGGCCGGTGCTTATGCAGTTGGATGTGGGGAGAAGGGACCATCTCTGGGGCCACACAGGGACAGTTAGAACTAGAATACACTCATTCCTTTCCTTAACCACTTGCTGGGCATCTGTTGGATGCTAGACACTAGAAGAGACACTAGGGACTCAGGAGTAAACCCAAATGTCAGCATCCCTGCCCTTGTAGCAAAGTAGAAATTCTGGTAGCAAAGGATATTGGGACCACCTGTCTGATCTTGAAAGCAAGAGAAAAACCTTTTCTTTACCAGCTACTGACAGGGCACCCAGCTTTGCTCAGATACTTCTGGAAAGTGCCCGCTCATTGCCTTCTGTCACAGTTCATCCCATCTCTAGGCAGCTTGGTCTATTAGAAACTCCCTTATGTGCAAGGCACTATTCTGTGCATGTGTACATACAGCATGTGTATATGTCTGTTTGCAAATGAATATATATTCATTTGATTCCTATAACAACTCTGAAATAGGTCCTATTATTAGCCTCTTTTTTATGAATGAGGAAACTTAGGTACAGAGAGGTGAAGTAACTTGTCCAAGAGCCACACAGCTGATAAGTGATGAAACAGATTTGAACCAGGAGAAATGAAATGGGGAAGGGAACACAAGACACAGATGAAAGAAGAGCTGGGAGTGAAGGGCTGTCCTTCTGTTCTCTAGAAGATCTGAGAAATGTTTCACCTCCAAGAAAACTACTGTAACCCAGCCCGGAAGAGCCTGGGCTCACAAAGGCCTTCTGTGGTCATCCCAGCCTCTATTGACCTTCCTGTGAGCCAGGACTCAGCTCTCACTCCCTGACCTGCTAAACCAGAGAAAGAAAATAGGGATCTTGAGGGCCACAAAGAAAACTCTATCTCATCTCAGAGCCCTCCTATGGGACTTGGGGTACAGATGCCCAGAGACCTCACAGGAGTTTTATGGCCCTGTATAAGTCACCTGTCCCTCACCAAAATGCAATTGCTAAGGAAATTGACTTATAAAAATAAAAAAATATTTTGGCTCATGGTTCTGTCCAAGATCTAAGTGGCCCCATCTTTGGGCCTCTGGTGAGTATGACGCATCATGGTGGGAATGTGTGACAGGGTGAACTATTCACCTCAGAAGTCAGGAAGCAAAAAAGAAAAACAGGAAGAGACCAGGGTCCCATAGTCCCCTTCAAGGGCATGCGTCCAATAACCTAAGGATCTCCCACTAGGCCCCACCTCCTAAAGGTTCCACCACCTCTCAATAATGCCATCCTGAGGACCAAGCCTTTAACACATGGACCTTTTTTTTTTTTGAAGGTAGGGGGATTGAACTCAGGGGCACTCGACCACTGAGCCACATCCCAGCTCTATTTTGTATTTTTATTTAGAGACAGGGTCTCACTCAGTTGCTTAGCACCTTGCTGTTGCTGAGGCTGCCTTTGAACTCTTGATCCTCCTGCCTCAGCCTCCGAGCTGCTGGATTTCAGGTGTGCGCCACTGCGCCTGGGCTAACACATGAACCTTTGCGGGACACTTTCCCAAACTATAGCAGGCCCCAAAGTTGTTAAGACCTCAGTTTAAATATTTTGGCCCATTTTAAGGCCAAGAGTCAGACAATGACATGTATCCCAAACCCATGGGCTTTCCTTGCCTCTCTTCTGGAGTTGGCCTGGAGTCCTCTTCAACTGCATCCTGAGTATTAGGTTGCTTCGCCTCTAGGGTTACACCTGTTTAAGACACAGAACCCGTGGAGCAAAGTTTTTAGTTCAGGAAATTGGTACAATTTCTCCTTCTAAGAGGGCTGCAAATGTGGATAGCCATGGCAGAGGGTCTCAGCCAGTATCAGGGACTCTGAAAGCCAAAACAGTTGGCACAGCATTGGAAGATGAAGAACTCAGGCTTCGGGATTTAGCTGTCTGGTTTCAAATCCTGGTTCTTCCAATTAGTATGTGATCTGGGATTAGTTAGGGTTGTTCTTCAGGCAATAATAATAGCACCTACCTCCATGGGGCTATTTGAGCATTAAATGATGTGGCACCCATAAAGCTCTTAGAACAGTGTGGGGCATGTAGCAATCATTTGATAAACACTATGTCTCATGGTAAGGCTGCCGCTACATCCTTGAAAATAGCAACGCATCTCCCCATGATTGAGCTGTGAGTTTGTGATCAAAGACCCATGTTTTTGAAACTGTTCTGGAGCAAAACGCAAATGAAGGTAACAGGAGCAGACTGGGAAGAGCCTGGTGTGCTGCTAAGTTACCATCCACAGATATAAGGAGACCATGTTCTCCAGCTCCCTGAGTTCCAGGTGAGAGAGCAGGGTATGGTCTCTGGCCCTACGTGGTGACAGGCAGACAATACTGCAGGAATATCAGAGTACATGTCCCAACCTCCCTTGCCGCCACTTGTTGCCTGATCTCTATGACATCCGTCCCCACTAACCATCTCAGTAACCTACTAGTGTTTTTTTTTTTTTTTAATATACATTTTTTTTTACTTGTAGTTGGACACAATACCTTTATTTTATTTATTTATTTTTATGTGGTGCTGAGGATCGAACCCAGCATCTCACAGGGGCTAGGCCAGCGCTCTACTGTTGAGCCACAACCCCAGCCCCTAACCTACTAGCTTTTTAACACATACAACTGCTCTATTTTTATTCTGCCTGCCTTCCTCAAGGACGGATGGAGGGGCAGCTGCTCTGCCAGATCCCTGATGCCTGAGCACCTTCCCTTTTCTGGCCCCCCCCTCCCCCCAGCTTCATTCATAGGCCATTGGGAGTCATCCAGAAATGGAACAGGTCCCTTCATAAGGGTGAAACTATTTCATTCACTCTAAGGCCATCACTTTTAAGATATGCCACCATTTTATATACCAATAAGAAAGAAATGACACTGCCAATGATAAGCATCAGGTGGCATCAATTGTAAGAAGTGCATTTCTTCAATTTAGAGTCTCTGAGATCTGGGCTTACCTGAGAATCACCCAGGTGAGTCAGTATCTCCTGGCAACATGCTTTACTGCCCGTAGTATCAGGTCCCCACTCACTCTGGCACTTGCTAAAGTGGATGGGGTTTCAGGCCCCCTGATGGGACAGTGTCACATGACATCACTGAGGCCCAAGGAGAGAAAAGCTGGTGGAACTCAGACTCCCTCCCCTTTTGCATTATTTTCAGTGATCAGGTTCCTCATTTGTAAAGAAGTGAATCTTCTTTGTATGATGGGTCTCATGATTTGTGTTTCCCTTCTCTTATACTCAGGTTCTCTTTGGAACCTGGGAGAGGAAATGGCCTGAAAGGCAAATGGCAGACAGTCCAAAAGAATTGAGAGGTCCTAACACATTATCCTGTCCCAGAGCATTTCCACTGTCGCTTCTTATCACTCTACCACTGTCAGCCATCGCTGGGTCTCAGATAGTCACAAAGGAAAGGGCAGGAAAATTGCCAGGATCTAGCCACCTCTGAGAGCCTCTCACACCAGAAAGCACCATGTTGGCCACCATGGTCCGTAATAGCACAGATCTTGCCTTTTGTTGATTTTTGGATTTTAATGAGTTGTCTGTTCTTTCTTTCTTTCTTTCTCTTCTCTCTCTCTCTTTCTTTCTTTCTGTCTTCCTTTCTTTCCTTCCTTCCTTCCTTCCTTCCTTCCTTCCTTCAACTCATTGCAGATATGATGGAACTGTGAATCAAATTGAAGGTGAAGCCACCGTGTACAACCTCACAGAGCCGGCAAAACTAGGAGTTAAGTTTTCCCAGTGTAAGTATCCACTTCTCTCAGGAAGTTTCAGGGACAGGAGATATGCAAATTGAAGGCTAGAGCCCTGGGTTGGAATACTCTGGTCACATTCAAGTGTCATCCATAAGGATTGGATAGATAATAATTTCTTTAGCACCTACTATATGCTATAAGTAGATAGTAGCACTGAGAGTAGGCACTGAGATGCAATGTAGACAAAGAGTACATTCCAGTGTGGATAGTGACAAGTATTCTGGAGATTTCTGTAAAACTATGGTCAGTGTTCCAGTAGATAAGGTGCAAATGGAAAAAATAATAGGTGTGAGCAGTTGGAGACCCAATCTAGTCTTGTTTCTCAGAAAAAGACTGAGGTCTCCAAATTAGTAGTTGTTAACAGAACAAGTAGCATGCCCAAAGCCTGGAGGCAAGGGACTGCAAGAGTCAAGGCTATTTTGAGTCCTGGCTCTGTCCCTTTCTAGTCACATTGTTGGGACTCTCAGAGATATTGAATCACAGGCTCTGCCCTCTGAGTTCTGAGCTAATTGGGGAATGGACACAGGCTGCAGAGCAAATGCCAGATGTCAATATTGTTGCTGATGTGGATACCCCGGAGAATTCAGCTCAGACTTAAAGGTTTTCTAAAGCTGAAAATACTTGGGGGCCCTTCTTTCTACCTATAGAACTGACACCGAAGTCACCAGTATAAGTATCCACTTCTCTGTAAAAGAAGTCATTATCACTCCCCACCTTTGCCAACCCTCCCCTCCATACCAGCCAAGTCCCTAGAGTGGGGCAGAGAGGAAATCCTTATTTATAGACCAAGAAAGGAATGCTAGGAAGAGAAAACATTTCTTCCCACACACAATTAGGAGCAAATAACTTCACATGTATTAAACGGGAGGCGGGGGGGCGGGCGGGGAGTGCGGACTGCCCAATGCCATGAAAAGAAATCGGATTGTGCAGGCTCCAGAAACTTCCAAGGGCTGTGTACATTTTCATTCCTCTCCTCACTTTTACAAAGGAAGAAGTTGCAGGGAAGAGGGCTGAGTGATGTGGGCAGACACTGAATTAATTAGAGGTAGAGTCTCCAAACTCTCAGTTGAGGGTTTTTCCCATGACATGATTGGGAAAGTGATGGGAGTTGGGGATGAAGTTTCAGTCTCATGCCTACAATCCTCATGAAGAAACCTGGGGCAGGAGCTACGGACCAGGGAAGATGCAAAGGATAAGATTGATTCTGGCTGGAGAGGTTAGATGTTTGCACAGGCCTTGTGGGGTATATGAGAGATTATGGGAAAGGTTGGAAGGGAATGGTGTGAGAGATGCCTGGATACAGAAGCCTAGAGGGGGAGAGAGCACACAGAATGGGGGAGAGGGCTCAGGAGGCCCTTGAGTGCATTGCAACACCCTCAAGCAACAGGAGAGTGTCAGAGTTCTCTAACAGAAAGAAATGTGGAAGTTTCTTGTGCTGAGAAGAGAGATCTGGACAAATTTATTCTTGAGCTCTCAACCCTGTAAGAGGAAGACAGAATGTCCATGACAGGGTATGTGCAGGTGGGACAGGATGCTGTGCTGGAAGAGGTGGGTGGCCTGTTTTTCCAAAATCAATCAGTGCTGACGCACTTGGTCCAGCCAGGAATGTGCAGAGTGCTTGACCCTCACGGTAAAGGTTAGATGAACATAACTCTCTCTGGGTGAGTGAGGCGGGCAGGCAGGCAGGGCACCAACAGTGCTAGAAAGAAACAACACTCAGTCCGAGCTCCCATGGAGGCTTTTTCCAAACATCCTTCTGTTGCCAAATTTATAAACAGAAAGCTGGTCCTCTGGCCAGCTCTCTGTTTTTCCTGATAACTTGCTGTGTTCTTGACACCCGGACAAACTCTACCCACTACACAGCACCTCCTTCAACCCGCAGCTTCTCAGGTCATTCACAAGTGCCGAGTTCTGGTTTTGATCTGGCAAATAAGAATTATTTTTGAGTGGAGAAGCCGGGATGCTTGGAACTCAGGAAAGTGAATCACCCCTGACTGCATGTGTGTCCAAACCTTTTATGTTTATGAGGTCAGCACATAGCTTTCTCCCACTTGACTGCATTCCAAAGCTGAGCTATGTGGGTTTTTTTTTGGCTTGGACCTTGACTGTGGAGGTCAAGTTCACAGAGGGAGTTTCTAGATCTAGATGGAGAGGATAAATCCTCCATCTTTCCTCTTAAGGACCCTGTTCATCTTGGGTTCCAACACTTACAGATGTTAATCAATGAATCTTTATAGGTATTTTGAGAGGAAAAGCTCAGAATATGTTACCAATTGGCTTACTATATTTTTAGGAATAGAAAGATTTGTGAAGCTTATACTAGAAGAAAAAAACAAAAATGTCAGCCTCAACCTCCTCCCTTAGGCAGTCTGAGAGGAAGTTGGGTGGTACAGACTCAGAGCCTGGGGATTCTTGGCCTGAGATTCTTGACTCTGCTCAGCTAAGTGGTACCTCCATGTATGTTGGTGCTAAGTGCAGCCTGTTGGTCCAAGGGGTCCACCCAAACACCTTGTTCACCCCTGCTACTGGAGAGAATGGCCATAACAATAGTTCTTAATTCTGCCTGCACATTAGAACCACTGGGGAGCCTTTAAAGTAATGACCACCTGCATGTCTGAATCCAGAGACGGGCAGGGGAAAGTGAGCTTAGTATCTTTCAAAGCCTGCATATGATTCCCTTAACTGAAAGTAGTTACTATCCACTGACTTAAAGAAATGCATCCCCAGAGACCCATTCTGGAGAGGAGGTTTCTCTCACCCTGGCCCATCCTGATTGTGCCTTCTTCTGGTTCTCAGTGATGCCATCAGCACCGTACTGGGTCCTGGCTACCGACTATGAGAACTATGCCCTCGTGTACTCCTGTACCACCATCATCTGGCTTTTTCATTTGGATCATGTTTGGATCTTGGGAAGAAACCCATATCTCCCCCAAGAAACTGTGACCTATCTAAAAAGTATCCTGACCTCTAATAACATCAGTATTGAGAAAATGACTAAGACAGATCAGGAGAACTGCCCCGAGTTCCTGGGAGGAGGCTTTTAAGTGAGGCTGCGTGTATTCCAGGTTACTTCTTTTGCTTTGCTTTCCTGCTCCCCTTCCCACCCCTCCCCTCGTTAATACAAAGCAACCATCCATGACGAGCTACTGCAAATACCAGAAGGGACATTTGATTGCGGAAACCAATGGAGGGAAACTCAAGGAAAGTTGGTCCAAGCACTGCCATGCCCTACCCTGTCACCTTGCCAGCCCAATAATAAACTTGTTGCTGACCTGCTGTGCTCACAGTGGATTCTGAATTGGATTGATTATTGTCGTATTTTCACTATAAACATGTATTTATCAGTGATAGAGCATTTGCCTAGCATTTGCAAGGCCCTGGATTCAATCCCCAGAACTCCCAGAACAAAGGGTGGTGGATGGGGAATACACACACACACACACACACACAGAGAGAGAGAGAGAGAGAGAGAGAGAGAGAGAGAGAGAGAGAGAAATCTTTAACCAGTCATATTGAGAAAAACCAAGCCCTATACTGCCCTAGTTTAAAGGTAGCAATCCTCTTCTGGAAGGGGAGATTTGATGGCTAAGGCATATTCTAGTGACCTGGATCAGGGTGCCCCCATTCTATAGCAGATGCTCCTCTGGGGGAATGATTTGGGTTTCTGAGTCTTTGGTAGGCAGTTTTCTTGAAGCTTTTACTTTCTCACCAGGAAGTCTTCAGAGCAGACTGAAAAATGATAATCCTTGGTTGGGTCTGTGCAAAAAAAAAGGTGAATCTGTGATTGAGAAGATTTTTTAAAAATAAAATGATATTTTCTTTTGTGTATCTTTCAGTTGATATTTTCTGAGGCCCAGCTTTATTGAAAGATACAGAACTATGCTCTTCCCATAGGAGCTCATAGTGTAATGAGAAAGACAAGTAAAGATGCCATTATAACGTAAGGCAAGGAGGGCAAAAGTAGAGGCCTGTGGAAGGTTCTAGAAAGTTCTTATCCCTGCACAACACAGACAACCAAGGTAATGCATCCTTCTGGGGCTGTTCCACCAGGGAGGCAACAACCACCTTGACTTGGGTTCTTTTACCTTGTGACTTTTAAAACTAGAAAGACCTCATAATTATCATCTTGCAATTTCACTCGGCTGACATAAATTTTATAATCTATTAATGTTTTGGGAAATGAATAGAAACTAAGCCATTTGATTCCATTTTTGCTTCTTTTTAACATGAATATAAACTATGAATTTCCTTGATCATTTGAGACTGTAGTGCTTTATATTAAAGGTCCCAAAAATTCCAAGGATCTTAATATATACAATTTTCACTTAGCTAAATAAATATGAACTCAAAATGTAGCTTCCAATTTGAAATTCCAAAAGGCTGGAAACATTGGACAGAAAAGCAAGGAGGAGGTAGCAGGAGGTAGAAGGTAGCTCTGCCAGCTGTTGCACCCTGGACTTTTTACCACACTGCCTGCCTCACTTGGGCACTTGGCACTACTTCTAAAATGCAGTTAATCCTCAGAGTGTGAAGCTGCCATCTGTCTTTTATCTTATGGTACAAAGTAAGTTGTGATTTCATTCCTCTTAACAGCCATCTGGTCACATCAAAACAAAATGACTACACTTTGCATTTCTTTGGGGTCTTGCCCCATACATAGGCTTAATGATTTTGTGTGAATGAATTACTGAACACCTGGATAGATGGATGGACTTAATTTTTTTTTAATATTTATTTTTTAGTTGTAGTTGGACACAATATCTTTATTTTATTTATTTATTTTTATGTGGTGCTGAGGATCAAACCCAGGGCCTTGCATGTGCAAGGCAAGCGCTCTACCACTGAGTCACAATCCCAGCCCGGACTTAAGTTTTTTGATAATGAAAGAAAAGAAACCTAAGAAGCAGGTTATCAGGAGTAATGAGCCTGAAAAAAGTATCTGGTATCCCAGAGGGCAGCTTGTGGGTACCAAGTATCTTGAGGAAACATGGGGAAAGATAACAAAGATCCAGAAGAGGGAGAAAGAAAAGGGAATTGGAAAGTCAATAGCACAATAGAGACAATAGTACATAACAAATCCCCTTGTGCCCATCATTGGCTTCAGCAGTCATCAGCGTGCCACCTGTCTTGCTTCAGATATCACCTACCATGAACCAATTGTTTTCCCTAGAGTGCTTTATAGCAAATCCCAGATTTCACATCCTATTACTTGCCCATAGATACCTAAGTGTATATTTCTTGCAAATATGCACTTTTTAAGTTAAAAATTTGCAAGTTATGTTTTATGTCCTTAAGTTGCTCAGAGAATGTAATTCCTGTGTAATTTTAAAAATATCTTCCATAATTTAGATGAAAGGGAAGATGACAAAGAATGGTCATCAAAGTTTAACTTGTAGCAGTCCCTCCAAACTGAAAGAAGCCAAACTAAAACTAACAGCAGAAAAATGGGATCATAAATTATGGAACAGACCTTTGATGCCATGTCACATATTCATTAAAACGTGAGGACTACAAAGCTACACGAGAGTTGGTGTCTACCCCCACACACTCACTACTGGGAGAGCCCTGTTGGTGTCCTTGTGCTCCTGCAGAGTCTGTATCATGTGATTCCACCACCATGCCTGGTTGGACTGGGTGTGTTCACCTGAGCTGGAGACAGCCAGGGCCACAGGCTGAACAAAAACCTTTGACTTTTGTGGCCTAACTGACTGGGAAAGATAAAATGCAATAATCACATTGGGATTTGACTTTAAAAGATCTTGTGAAAGGATGGTTGAAGATTCTGTAGCTGTAAGGTCATATAGTTAACAGTAACCATTATTGGTGATGTTATAACTAAAGTTATAAGAGTGTGGACAGAAATGCAGAGATAAGCAGAGTCCCTACCCAGGCACGAAGACCTTGGACAGAGCAACTTCACTGACTGATGGCTTTCCATGTCCTAGTTCCATTCCTGTGGAACTTACTTATCTTGGGTTCTGCCTTTGAGTCTCTGCAAGATTTGATACAAGTTGGTTTCTGCAAGTTTCTGATTTGGGTGCACAGGCACACATTTTATTCTGAGATAATTTAACTTGATTGAATAAATGTTCCTTGCAACCAAAATAGCCCTAAGACAAAGGTGTTCGCAACATAATGTTGAGTGAAAAAAAAAAAAAAAAAGAATACAGCATTTTAATTCTGCTGTATTTATAGCTACATGAAATGATGGCATAAAATCAAGTGCTAAAAGTGAACAGAGAAAATGAAAGCAATTAATGTGTTATGTTAGAGTGGTGGAATTATGGGTGATATTTTTTTCCTTTTACATTTTTGCTGCTGCTGTTAATAGTAGGCATTAAAATATATACAGACCCTAAAACCTCCCTTTACTCTACTCTGACCCTCTGGTAAAGTCTAATGCCACACTCCCCAAAATAGGCCTCTTCTTCCAACAACTATCTCAGATTTTGAGGCTTTCTGAACCATTCTCCCATCCCACCATACCCATAATCTATCTGAGATAAGAGCATAATTTGTGAATATAGGATATGTTGTAGTTTAAAACTTCCTATTAATCAGAATATACTACCAACAAGGTTCTCTATGCTTCTAAGAGACATAAAAGGGAGATGTTACATAATTTAGAAAGTATTTTTATGATTATCTAAACATTGTCTATCTCCTAACAGACTTCCCCAAACAAGCAGTCACTAACTGTGAAGATTTTTCAAATGTGTTAATTATGTTCAACTTTTATGATCAAATTACTATTTTGACTATTTATGATAGTAAAATAGACTCAACATTTACTAATTCTTCCAGCAGAAAAGGTGATGTGAACTAATTGGAAATGCCAAGGAGTAGTGTGGCAGGAAGCCAGGAGATAGAATAATAAAATTTTGCTGAGAGGAGAGTACCTGTACCTTTTAAGGGAAAATAAGCCATAAATCTACTTATAATACCAACCCTTTATATTATTTTATGTCTCCTTCTAAACCTTTCATTATACCAAAATAATGTATATAATTTTTCATTTTACTCACTTTACGTGTCACGCTCTATAAATGCATTGGAAGTATTACACCTTATTTTCCCAAGTTTTCAGTCTGCTAACTATAATTAAAATATAAAAATGACATCCTAAGCCAACTCTTCAAAATCTTCAGTGCATCCAGAGATCCAGGGGGAGTAATAGCTGGTTGAATTGTAAAATGACTCTCTCAGTGACCAAGGTTAGAAGGAGCCTGGAGACAAGAGCTACCAGAGGCTGCAGCTCAATGTGTGCAATCAAACATGCAAACTTTATACCCAAATCTCTTAGCCTGTGAGTGCTGAAGTCCCAGCGATACCTCTGGTTATCTGTAGAGGGAAGGTACTCAGCTTCTGCTCAGGGAAATTTTGTGCCCTGATTGACATGCTCCCTCTGCCCTGGCATTTCATCCTCACTGTTTTGCTTTCCTGCCTCCTCTCCCTCGGCTCCTTCTCAGGCACCCAGTCTACTGTTCTCAGCCAATTCATTCCACAATCCCCTGAAGGGAATTTATCAATTTCTTGGGGAGACATCCCAGAACAGGGAGAGAGTAGATGACAGATTGCAAAAAACTCCCTCAGGTGATTCATATTTGCTCAACAGAGAACCATTGATTTTTCTAAGAGAACCAAAAGCTACTCCCCACACCTCCCATCTTGGCACCTTTAGGAGAATTGTTCCTTTTATTGAAATGTCCTGCTGTCAAAATCCAACCCATCAAGTGTTCATTATGAAGTTAGCAGGACATGATGGCACAGCAATCCCAGCAATTCAGGAGGCTGAGGCAGGAGGATCACACATCCCAGAACAGCGTGGGCAACTTAGAGACACACTGTCTCAAAATAAAAAACAAAAAGGGCTATGATATATATATATATATATATATATATATATATATATATATATATAATAAAATTATCTTCTCTGATCAATATTCTAGAAGTACTTATGCACATGAGCACAAGGAGACATGTACAGAAATGTTTATTGTAGCACCATTTTGAAAGACTGAAAAATTGATAACTGATATGTTCACCAACAGAAGAATTTATTTTAAAATTGTGGTATGCATGTGCACCCAAATGGAATATTACATAAGTGTGAAAACTAACTAGAGCTGTGTACATCAACATATATGTCTATAAAACACATTGGGAAAAAAGTAATATATGGAAGGATTCAGTTTGATTATATACAAAATGATATTATTTCAGGATATGTACATAATTAATCAAAGTGTAATGGAAGTCAGGAACTAATAATCATCAAATTCAAGGTCTTGGCTACCTCAAGAGAATGGAGGGAGGGAATTGCAACTGGGCAGGGGATCACAGGTAGTTTTTGCTGCAACGGTAATGTATTAGTTTCTGTAGCTATTGTAGCAAATCATCACAAACTTGGTGGTTTAACACATCAGAAATTTATTTTCTCATAGACATGGAGGCCAGAAATTGAAAATCAGTATGACTGGTCCTCCCTCTGGAGGCTCTAGGTGAGATTCCATTCCTTACCTCTTCCAGCTTTTGGTGGCTAACAGCAGTCCTTGTTTTGTGCTACTTTTGATCTTCATACCTCTTTTTGCTCTCTCTCTCTCTCTCTCTCTCTCTCTCTCTCTCTCTCTCTGTGTGTGTGTGTGTGTGTGTGTGTGTGTGTGTGTAATCTCCCTCTGCCTCCTTCTTATAAAGAAACATGATTACATTTAGGGTCCATTGCATAATCCAGGATAATCTCCCCCTGTAAAGAGCCTTAACATACTCATATCAGCAGAGACCCTTTTCCAAATTAAATATTTACAGATTTTAGAGATTAGGACCTGACATCTTTAGAGGGGCATTATTTTTTAGCTTACTTGTTTCATTTCTTCACTGAATGGAAGGTAATAACAGACATAGGCTCCAACTTGGGTGTAGCAAATTCTGCCACCAACCAGGAGGTGACATGAGAATACACTTTTACCATTTGCAAAGTCATCTATAGAGTGAGCATCAAGAAACATGCTCCTCAGGCCCCCAGAAAGATCCACGAAGAGATGAGGACTCCAGATGTGCATATTGATACCATGCTCAACAGAACTGTCTGGGCCAAAGGAACTAGGAATGTCCCATATCACAACCAAGTGTGGTTATCTAGAAATGTAATAAGGATGAAGATTTATCAAATAAGCACTGTGCATTGATTACCATCTACCTTCACCACTTTCAAAAATCTACAGATAATCAGTGTGGGTGATAACTCACCACTGATTGTCAAATGAAGTTATAAAATCATCCCTAGACCCCACTCGCAATCATGGCCCTCTACCTCTTTTCACGTGTCTTATGACAGACTGTGAGCCTATCATAGAAAAAGAAGCTTCCAGGAAGCTGAGAGCAATGTAATGGTGGGGGGAGGTGACCCAATGGGAAGTTTGGAAGTCTAGGAGCCATGCCCTGAGCAAGGGTATCTGAGCTTTCCACTTCCGAGGTGGGGTGATTCTGGATGAGATGAGGTCCTGGATTGAGATGACACTTGTAACCTGATTCTTGTCATTTTTAGAATCTTTTAAGTTGCTTTTAAGATAATAAGTTACAATGTTTAACAAGTCACCTCCTCCTCCAAAAATTTGGATTAATAGATGTGTTAGTTGGCTTCTCATCACTGACCAAATACCTGAGATAAACAACCTATAAAGAGGAAAGGTTTACTTTGGCTTAGGGATTCAGAGGTTTCAGTCCATGATTGCTTGTCCCTTTGCTTTGGGCTTGTGGTAGCATAGTACATCATGGTGGGGGCTAGTGGTAAAGAAGGTTGCTTACCTCATGATAGCCAGGAAACACAAAAAGACACACACACACACACAGACACCAGCATTCCAAAGTTTTCAAGGGTACACCCCACTCACCTTTCTACTAGGCCCCACCTTCCAAAGGTTCCACCACCTCCCAATAGTGCCACAGGCTGGTGACCAAGTTTTATACTTGGTCCTTTGGGGGACACTCCAAATCCAAATTATAAAAATCAATGGGAAACCTAGAGACAGCAACAACAACAACAACAACCCTTTCCAACTAATAAATAGTGGTTTGTTTCCATGAGACCAAAAAAAAAAAAGTCTGGTATAAAGTCAGGGTCACATCTGGCAAATTAATAATCACTGCATGGGCCAGATGTGGTGGTGCACGCCTATAATCCCAGCCACTCAGGAAGCTGAGGCAGGAGGATCAAGAGTTCAAAGCCAGCCTCAGCAGAAGCAAGCTAACTTTTAGCAGTGGCATTTCAAGAATTATGGACAAGTCAGTGGAGAAAAATTCTAGTCATGTTATATAGGCAGCCATCAGTTCCACCTGTTTTTATCCAAGCCTTTGGTTTCACACTCCTTCCATGACAAAATTGGGACCAGTGTTCTCTGAGTTAAGTTCTATCCCTGGAGATGACAAATGGGCTCAGGAGCGCCCTGGCTGGCCTGAGCAGAGCTGGAAGAAGTAGGTGGCCCCTCCTTTGCCAGCACAGCTCAGCTGTGACTAAGTGGGTTTTTGTTCTTTGCCTGGGTAGCCTGGGTCAAGCTGAATTGGTGAGAACCAGTGTGTGCATCAAAGAATCAAAGGAGTCAGAGGAAGAAGTCCCTGCTTCCTCCCTTCCCAAGTGAGGGAGAGGCTGCAATAACCAGGACCAACCCACTGGAAGATGCTATGGAAATGCACAAAAGTGAGGCTGACATCGGAGCATTTTGCTTAAGGGCATTTTGTCAACAAAGGATACTGTGTATTGGAAACAGTCTAGATGGGTCATTTTTGCACCTATAAATTACTAATAATTACCTTGGCAGGCTCAGAAGTTGAGGTTGTTGGCATTTCATTTTAAGTCTCAGCTCAGATGGCATTTCAGGAGGCACCTACCTAAGGTGAGTGCCCCAGTTACTCTCCATCTCATTTCCCTTTTTATTTCTTTCTTACCACTTCTCATAATCTTCAATCGTCTTGCTTACTTATGTGCTTATGTATTTATTGTCCATCTCTTCCATTAGAATGTAGGCTCTCTGAAAGCAAAAACCCTTCCTTTTTTATATGCTTTTTCCTCAGAGCCTAGGACAGTGTGTGGCACATAGTAAGACCTTCAATAAATATTTGTTAAATGAATGAATGAACAAATGAATTAGTGAATTCAGAGACTTAATAAATGTCCCAGGATCCAGAAAGAATCAATCGTAGAAGTGAAAACAGAACCCAGAGGTAAATGTCTTACATCCATGTGCCTGAACATATTCATCTTAGATTATTTCCCAATGTGTTATTTCTGGTATGTTCCCATATCTGACCACTGGAATGTCACCCCCTCATATACACATTCATTTTCCAAAACTGAAACTAAAAGTCAAATGAAGTGTCTTGATGAAACAATATGCTTAGTTATAGTTATGACTTGAACTTGGACCCTGATTTCTATTCGAGAAGTAATTTACTCATAGGATGATTTGGGTCTTAGTTTTTGTTTTTTTATTTTCATTTTGTTCCTTTACCTCTCAAATGAAACAAAACATATCCTATAAGAAATAGTGGTTTGTTTCCATGAGACCAAAGGGCAGAGGTGGGGCGGGGGGTGGAGTGGGGAGGAAGCCATCTGGTATAAAGTCAGAGTCACATCTGGCAAATCAATAATCACTGCATGGGCCAGGTGTGGTGGCGCATGCCTATGATTCCAGCCACTCAGGAAGATGAGGCAGGAGGATCAAGAGTTCAAAGCCAGCCTCAGCAAAAGCAAGGTTCTAAGCAACTCAATGAGACCCTGTTTCTAAATAAAATACAAAATAGGGCTGGGGATGATCAAATGCCCCTAAATTCAATCCCCAGTACCAAAAAAAAAAAAAAAAAATTACTGAATGCGGAGGGTTTATTAATGGAATAATTAAGAAGCCAACTTGAGCTAAGCTTGACGATACTTTATGCTATTAGACATGAGTGAGAGGAAAACCTCCAGCTCTCCAGGGCCACCAGGTACATGAGATGATCAACATGGAAGTCTTGGACTCAAACTCTGGTTATTTTTAGCATGAGGGAGATATTGTTTCATATGGTAAAGGGACAATTCTATCAGGAAGAGGGGAACTGAATGACTTTGTGAGTGTCCCAGCTCCTGGGAGCTTTCTGGGTAAGGCAGCACAGGAAGCATGAAGAATGAGAGCTTCCAAAACCCACTTCCCCCTCCTCCCATGAGACTATGCTGCCTCCTTGTGATTTGAGGGGTGAATGATGACTCTTGTACTTAATACAACTGAAAAACATTACTGTCTTCTTAATCAGTGAGTTTTCTGTGTCCAGTTGTTGTGCTTCCTATGGAAGTTATAGAGAGTACCCCAGCTTGGTTATTCATCCCTTCTTCCTTCTTTCTCCTTGAAAACGTCACCCTTTCTGAAATCTATTTTGAAACAGAACAAAAAAGTGTCTTTATATATTTTTTTTTTATATTCAGCCTGCTACTGAATGGAGAAAGAATTTTTTCATTTCAAACAAATAAAAGCCCTGAGGTGTCATATCCTCTCATAAGTAAGTTCACTGCCAACCAACAGCAAAGAATTATGCACAGTAAGGGGTGATGGATAGTGACATCCCTCTATGAAGATGAGTGATTTGCCAAAGAGTAGTCTATCCTAGAGGACCTTTCCCAACTCTCTAGCAAACCTCTTTATCAACTAATATTATTCATTAATTATGTTTAGTATTGCCACAGCTACTTTCACCACCATATTACATAAAAGCATCTCTCTCAAAGTCACAAAGACCAACCAATAAGTTGCTTCCTGTTATGATTTGGATCTGGAATGCCCCCCAAAGCCTCATGTATTACAAGCTTGCTCCCCAATGCAGTGATGTTCAGACATGGGACTCTTGGGAAGTGATTGGATTGTGAGGGCTCTGACCTTATCAGTGGATTGATCCATTGGTGGGTTCATATCTGACAGCATTATTGGGGGTGATGGAAACTTTAGTTAGAAGTTTGGTTAGAACTTCTAGAAGTTTTGGTTAGAAGAAGTAGGTCACAGAGGTGGGGGTGGATACATCCTAGAAGGTTAGACCATGTTCCTGGTCCCTTTCTCCCCTATCCCCATACCACTCCTTTTCTCCTTTCTTCCTCTCCCAACTTCCTTCCTGACTGCCATGA
Organism: Callospermophilus lateralis; assembly: GCF_048772815.1. Lineage (NCBI taxonomy): Eukaryota > Metazoa > Chordata > Mammalia > Rodentia > Sciuridae > Callospermophilus > Callospermophilus lateralis. The sequence continues at coordinate 51,314,925 of NC_135314.1, read as the reverse complement.
GGTAAGCAGCTTTCCTCTGCCATGTCCTTTGCCATGATGTTCTGCCTTCCACAGGCCCAATGCAGTGAGTTGACCAACTGACAACGGACTGAAACCTCTGAAATCATGAGCCAAAACACGTCTTTCTTCCTTTAAGCTGTTTCTCTCAGGTATTTTGTCACAGCAACAAAAAGTCGACAAACACTTCCTAAGAGATAACTATCAGCACAGAATGATGAGTACCAACATGTTGAATACCAAACTGAAAGAAAAAAAAAGAACAAAACAAAGCAATTTAAAGAGGAAGAATGATCATTTCAGAACAATAAAAGAAGCTCAAAGGAAACTATCCAGGTAAATAGAGCAACTCTCTAAAAACAGAATCTATGGAACATCCCAGAAAACATTGCATTAAACCACCAAATTCAATACAATCAAAAAATAGTATGGAAGTTATCTGCCTGAGGGACAAAGATTAGTACCCTGTTCAATATTTTCAGCTTTCTGCTCTGATTCTGCTCTGAGGATTGGTTTGACTCATTATGTGAATTATCCTTAAGAACTCCAATATGCATATATTAGTTTTGGCATGAAGGCAGCTAGTTCTTGTTTTTAGAATTACTACCTCCAAAGATAAATCTGATGTATGTGTGTCAACCCTAAATTATTTACATAAATTAGCTGGGGGTGTAGCTCAGTGGTAGAGTGCTTGCCATGCACATGTAAGGATTTGGATTCTTTCCCCAGTGCTGAAAAAAAAAAATTATTTACCTAAATTATCTCCCTTATTTTTAACTGTTGATTTGCTGGCCTGCCTCTCCTGCTAGATGGTGGGCAGGGTCTCTGTCTTATTCACCTTTATACAACCCACTTCTGATTCAAAGGAACGAAGTTAGTGCACCTTTGGGTATAAAGGCTGGCGTAAGCATCCAAATGCCTCATGGATAGTTTTAAAAATATGTTCTCTTTGTTTATATCCTTTTGGCATTTTAGGCTTTCTAAAAATATTATGATCAAAGTCACCTCAGAATTTTTATTTTAAATTAGCTCATAACAGATTTGCAGCATTTATGAATTATGGTACAGGTTAGTTCCTTTATGGCTGTTAGTCTTCCTTTATTTACTATTCATTAAGACCTTAAAAATCACACACAAAAATAACCATACTGGGATATAATTTAATATAATAATATATAAAAATAATATAATTATATTATTCAATACTAATCATACATACTATGATCTATAAGTACTAATTTATATTAAATATTATGAGTGACTAAAAGCAAGTTATTTCAAGCATGGGATCCACCTACAACAGCAGTCTTCAGAGTCTCCTTGTAATCTCAATCTGCTCCCAGCTGCTTGCTAATTGCTCCTTTCCCACCACATTCAGGCCTGGCTGCTTAGCATCCAACACGGGTAACTGTGAACACTACCTCTTTGAAGGGAAATGCTTAGAGTCCACATTTAATGTCTGTGGAAATCCAGCAATTCCATCAAGAGGAAGAAAAAGAAAAATACTAAATATTAGGTAAAAAGGGTGCGGGAAGCACAGACTATTCCCACCAATGCTGAAAGGGGTATTTTAGGTACACTGCTTTTAGGAGAATCAATCTGGAGTCTAGTTGAAATTGATCACAGTCTAGAGGAAAAAATAAACAAGAAAACTAATCAATACAATATAGGATTCAGAGACCACATATGATTAGGAAGCTGTGATCAGGGCAGAATGGAAGATCATAGGAGTGCAGAGGAGTGCCACCTGACCCTGCCCTGGAATAGGTGGAGAAGGCTTCCTTCAGGAGCAAATCAGAAATTGCATTTGGAAGAACAAGCTGAGGTTAGCAGGGAAAGGCAATGTTCTGTGCTGAGAATATTGAGCAATGGCTCTGGCAACAGAAGAAGATGCTGGGAAGCAGGGGCCTGAAAGTGGGAGGACCTGAGAGTGGACCAGGGCACTGATTTATGACACAGTGAGGGCCTGGAATAGGCAGTGGTGATGGAAGATAAAGGCAGATTTAGGAGACTCTTAGGAAGCAGAATGATATGGATTCAGAGATCAACTACAGGTGGGAAGTGATGGGGAAGCAGTAGGAAGTGATGGGGAAGCAGGAATCTCAGATGACTCGTTGCCACCAGCCAAAAAAGAGAGTAGAGGAATGCAGGAACACTTGTGTGGGGACATGACTAGATCCATGACATGGCTCCTGCACATTTTAGAATTATCTCCTGCCGCATCCTTTATGCCTGCCAGGCTGAACCACTTGCAGTTTTCAAAGGTGCCATCTTCTCAGGCCTTAGTTCATCAGTACAGGTGGTTCCAGATGATGTGGCACTTTTCTCCCTCCCCGACTCGATGACTCCAATATGCCCACTCACCAAGTCCATCCACCCTGCCTTCTCTGGCCCTTCCTTTGTTTCCCTTCCTACCTTACTACTATAAGCTGACCTGCATCCCCCCAAAAGATATGTTGAGATCCTAACCCCCAGTGCCTGTGAATGTGACCTTATTCGGAAACAAGGTCTTGGCAGATTGAAAATTAAAACGAAATCTTTAGGGATGGGCCCTAATACAATATGGGCCTCATACAAGGAAAACGCCACTTGAAGACAGAAGCACACAGGAGGATACTACGTGATGACAGAGGGAGAGACTGAAATGGTACAGCTGCAGGTGGAGGAATATCAAGATCTGTGCCCTCCAGAAGCTCAGAGGAGAGAGGAAGAATTTCACCCAGAGCCTCAGAGGTAGCAGGGCCCTGCTGACACCATGATTGCACACTTCTGGATTCCAGAACTATGAGAGAATACATTTCTGTTGGCTTTGGCTACCCAGTTTATGCTATTTTGTGACAACAGTCACAGAAAACCAATAGACAACATTTCCATATGTTTCTAGCTGTATGTGCATTTAGGCACTTGCCACCTAGTGTGGTGAGTCCTCATTTTATATCTGTTCATAAATTGTGAACATATATTTAAGGTCAAGAATCATGTCTCATGCAACTTTGTACATGCAGCAAACTGACACAGTAGATAATAGATATTTCTTAAATGAGAAAAAGAAAGAACCAAAGTTCTTGATGAAATTTAGAGATTGACAGGAGTCTACTAGATGGCAGCAACTGGACTGGAAGGGGCAGACAAGATACAGAGTTAGTTGACATGAACCTGAAGAAAGAGTTTTTACCATAGTGGGGGTGGGGGGGTGGATCAGGATGGGGAGAGAGATAACCAAAGAAGCCACAGCTTTGGGAGTCAAGAAGAGAACTCAATTCTTTCCCAGCTGTCTGCACCATGACCCATGGGTATCTGTCAGCCACTATGAAAAACCAGAATGGTGCCAAGGTGAGGAGTATGGGCAACATTTGGGGGTCTCAGAAAAACTGACAGTAAGTGGATACTAGTTGACAGTACCATTTGTAGGCAGTCACTCTCCTGAGCCATTCCTGGGTCTCTCCAGTGAGTCCCAAACTAAAGAAGTAATATCCGGCACAGCAAAGGCCTTCTCCAGACCTGCATGAGGCACCTTCTGATCTCCGTGGTTGGGGCAAGCCCATCCCCCTCTTGTTTTCAAGTATTCTGAGCATGGCTTTGAGTGGATGCGGTTTGTATGTGAGGAATGGAGGCCAAAGTGCACAGAATAAATGACCGAGGCAGCACTCAGAGGCTGTGCACGATGCTGGAGAAGGAGGCTACATGTCCAGGGGACTGAGGGTGACAGAGATGGGAAGTCTAGTGACCGAACCCGCCCTGGGTGTGAAAGGAATTGTCCACCACACCACTTGACTCCTGAGAGCTGGCTGGGCTGACCTAGTTGGCTCCTGAAAGCAGCTGTCCCAGGAGGCAAGGGCTTGGCTGGATCCCAGAGCCTGGAAAGATTCAAAGTAGAGTAGTTCAGAGCTTGCAGTAGGAAGAGCAAAAGACATTTTTGCTGAATTTTATTTAAAGCTATTCTAACAATGACTTAATTGCATCATATTCTAATCTTTCAAGAAGTATAATTTCACATTAAATAAGTATGCTAACTTAATTGGGAGATTTTGTTCTTGTTCATTGATGTAAATTTTCTGTGGAGGAAGAGAAAACATGAAACAAAAACAATTAATGTTTTCGTGTGTTCTCTGTGACCCTGAAGCCTTTGTTCATTGCTGCCCTCTGTGACGGGCTCCAGAGAGATCAAAGTGAGTTTCATTTGTGGTTACCCACAAAGCTCCACAATCCTGCTCTGCAGCCCTTCCTAACACAGACATGCTTCTGGACTTTTGAAATGTGGAAATGGAATTGCCTTTGACAAGCACAGCTGAGCAGTGTATTTAACAATGTCAGGATATTAGGAATGTGATAAGCCTTCATAAAATTCAAATAAAATTTGTGTTGAATAGGGGTCTGTTTTACACAAGGCTGGACTTCCAAGTTAGTAAACCATTAATGACAGGTGATGAGAAGGTACATTCTAGTTGGTTAGAAAACAACAGTATGGAGGGAAAGCTAGTTTTCACTTTGGATTTCTTTTCCTTTTTTCTTTTTTTTGGAGAGTGCTGAGGATCCAACCCAGGACCTGCGCTGCTGAGCACGTGATCCACCACTGAGCTATACCCTACCCCCTACCCACTTTGGTTTTATTTTCAATTCATTTTCATTCAAGATTCTGGCTTTAAAATCTCCATATATAAGTCTCTTTGGGAAACATGTTCTTTTGTGTCCTAGAACGCTGTTGACGGAGTTATGGAAAAGGAGCATTAGAAGCCCTCGCGGCACTTCTGGCTTTATATTTCACACCTCGGAACATCTGCACAGAAACCAACTCCCAAGTGGCCCCTGCTGCTGGTTCCAACCCTGCTGTTCCCTGCAGTCTCTCTTGACGCAGCTTTCTCCTGGCTTCCAATCCATGGGGAGAAAACGAGACACCAACTTTTCCTGGGAGAGCACTGTGGTTCCTATTGAGGAGTTGCCCACACCTGCCTTAGTCACAGGAGAACCCACAGGGTCTTGAATCCCATCCAGAGCACAGGCCTACTTATTAAGATACCTGATTGGCACAAATGGGAAGATTTACCTGTATAAAACATAGCAACTTCGCTCTCAGAGTACAAAACCAAAACTGGGAGAGACACATGATCCTAGGAATGTGTTTGTGTCTAATAATGAAGAATGTTTTTTAGAAAGGGCACTAAACCTGAAATAAAAACAAATATGTACTGCAGTTTATTTTGTGAAATCGAGCAATATTGATGGTACCTAGAAAAGAACTGACATGTAATAGCCCACAGTAAAGGGTTTTGACTGTTGACAGAACAACCTCCTCTTTTTAACCTCTGTCTTGTTGAGAGCCACAGCTGAGTTGGAATGGCGCCTGGCATTTTACCAGAAGGAGTGGTTGAGAGGTGACGCCAGCAAGCCATTAAGATGATGATAATTAAGTTAAGCTGTGTATAATTGCTGTGACTGGATGATGCTGGATTGAAACAGGCTGTGTATTCAGTTGTATATGGACCCCTGCTGTCCGGCAATAGGGAGGCTCCTGCTGCCTTGGGCACCCGTTGAGTTTCTGTTGAGTTCTCCTGAAGCTCAGTTGAGGGCGGAGAGAGTTCCCGGGGAGAGCGCGTGGAGCGCGGGTGAGAGTTCCGGCAATAAAGTACAGGTGAACCTACAGGTGCCTCGTGGCGGCTCGGTTATTTTGTGCCCAGCCAGACTGCCGCACTGTCTCTTCAGCAGTCATTCTTATTTCTGCTATTTTCTTCCCAGCATTATGCCTGTTGATACCTCATGCTGCCATGTAAAATAAGACATAATCAAATTCCAGGAAACTATTAGCTGGGTGCAGTGACACACGCCTGTCATCTCACTGGCTCAGGAGGCTGAGCAGGAGTTTAAAGCCAGCTTCATTAACTTATTGAGGTCCTAAATCAACTCAGCAAGACCCTGTCTCTAAATAAAATATAAAAAAGGGCTGGGGATGTGGCTCACTGATTAAGCACCACTGGGCTCATTCCCTGGAACCAAAAAAATTATTATTATTATTTGCAGTGCTAGGATCAAACCCAGGATCTGCTAGGCCCTCGCTGTACCACTGCAATATATCCCAGCCCAGACTGATGCTTTTATGACACCATTAGGGCAGGGACTATTAGAACAACTTATTCATTTACTTCCTGATTCAACCAACACTTTTTGAGAGCTCTTATGGCAGACACCACATTCATTAAGTACTCTGTTGGGGAGTAAAAGGAGAAAGACATGCACCTGCTCCCAAAGAGGCCACAGTGAGAGAGACAGACACCCAAAGAATGACAACACCATAAGACAGAGAAATGCAAGCATGAAGTCAGGGAGGGAGGTGACCTTTGAACCAGGGTAACTCAAGGATGAGGAACAGCAGTTCACACAAATTAGTAAAGTGTGTTTCTTCACAAATAAGTGAAGAAACATATGTTATTTCCTTTCTTTTCAGTTTAGGTTTAGAGCTTTTTCTTTACAAAATTCATTATTAGACATGAACATCTAGTTTTGTGTTTATCCCAGCTTTGGTTCTGGGCTGGGAAACAAAGTTGCTGTTTTCACAAAAGTGTATCTACGAGTCAGGTGGTTTTTGTTTGTTTATTTGAAAGGGGGGTCTGTCTTGTTGCCCACACTGGCCTTGGACTCCTCCTAAGCTCAAGCAACCCTCCTGCCTCAGCCTCCTGAGTAGCTGGGGCTGCAGGCACACACCACCATACCTGGCTCATTCAAGTATTCTTATTCTTCTGCCTGTGTTCTGGATCAGCTTTTGTGTGTTGAGGGGCACTGGCACTCTGAGAAGAACAGTGTGACTGATGTGAAGAAGACAAAGGAAAGGAAGAAGATGTGAAAAGGAGCCTAGAAAAATAGATGAGGCCTGACTATGAAGGCCCTGGGAGTTTAGACTTGCTTATGCAATAAGCAGCCACTGAGGGCTGAAATAAGGCAAACAAACAACAACAACAAAACAAACAACAACAAAACAAACAAAAAACAACAAAAAAACCAACAGAAACAAAAAAGGGGGGGGGGATGTGTTTGCCCTATGCCTTAACACTTAAGGCCTATAAATTAAGGATTTTTACATAGCCTATTTTGGGGGGGATGTGGGGTACTGGGGATTGGACTCAAAGGCACATTACCACTGAGCTACATCCCCAGCCCTTTTTAAATTTTTATTTTGAGACAGGGTCTTACTGAGATGCTTAGGGCCTCACTGTGTTGCTGAGGGGATCCTTAAACTTGTGATCCTCTTGCCTCAGCCTCCTGTGTGCCTGGGATGTGCTGGGTGCGCATAACTTTTTAAAATATGAGAGTAGTATGAAGACAAATGGACAAGGAATAAAGTAGAGGTTCCTAAATCAATCAGAAGACTGTTACAATAATCAAAAATAATAAAATCACATATTTGAAAATGTAAACTAGAAAAAATATAAGTAAATACAAATTCAGTAATATAGTAAAAAAGGCTTCCTATTATAAACAATCACTATGAAGGCATCAAAATACATCTAAGATTTTCATGTATTACCAGGCTGTGTGGTATATGCCTGTAAACCCAGCAACTCTGGAGGTTGAGGCAGGAGAATTCCAAGTTTGAGGTCAACTTGGGCAAATTAGTGAGACCCCCACTACAAAATAAAAAAATAAAAAGAGCTGGGGATGTAGTTCAGGGGCAGAGTGCCCCAAGGTTCAATACCCAGTACCTCTAAAAAATAAAAAGATTTCCTATGAAGAATTTATACCAACATCACATATGTTCTGTTCCCCATCATGATTTTACTCACTCTGAATATAAAATGTGATAAAATTTGGTCAAATCATCACAATGAAATTATAACATGTATTTCTTTCTTACTTCTTGCAATAGTTTACAAACCAAACCAGTTAACACTTATGGTAGATTTACAGCCAGCCACACACACACACACACAAACACACATACACACACACACACACACACACAGGAAAAAAAAATGACTTCTGGAAGGCATAAGATAAATTCAGAGCTTAGCCAAAGAAATAATTCTCATTTCATATTTACCATTCCAAGCCTCATCACACCACTTATCCTGCCTTCCTTTCTCTTTCCAGTTTTTGTCTCATATGTTTTTTAAAAGACTACTTGTTCAGATTCCCTGCATTTACCTATTTTTTAAAGGGCTGGAACAGACATATCTGGCGTCTGGGAATGACCAGTGCACATTTCCTTGGTCAATTGCCAAGGGACAATGTGAATCTCTTTCCTGCTCTGCCATGGCCCACACAGCACACAGCCATACATTTACCTATTTTTTAAAGGGCTGGGAAACATGTAGGGATGAATTAAACATATACCACACAACCTGGTAGTACATGAAAATCTTAGATATATTTTGATGCCTTCATAGTAATTGTTTATAATCAGAAGCCTTTTTTACTATATTACTGTGTCCCAAGCGGGGCATGTGCATTGAGAGTCTCCTTAGAAAAGAATCCTGGCTACTTAGAGACTTTTTGGTGAGGTTAGGGAACGCTTTTTTAAGATACCTTTGAAGAAAAACAGAGGAGCCTCCCAGGGTTGTGAATCAAAGCTATTTTTTTTAAAGCAGAAAATGATTAATCCTTTGTCCTTGGTGTGCTCCTGAGCTCTGTCTCTCAAAGACTTTTTTGTATTTTGTTTAAATAATCTCACCCCTCCTGCTGTGAATTTCTACAATGTACTACAAAATCTGTGCTTTTCCTGTCTGGGGATGGTTTACCTGAAAGGAAAACAATGATGTGCTATTTTTGGCAAACAAAGTATGGAGGCTGACTCAGTGGTCATTAAGTCACCACCTTTGGTTAGTTTTTTAAAAGGTTGGGGTGGGGGTGCCATCCATCATCCGTTCCCCACTCAGGGAATTCTGGTTGATAATTTAGGCAGTCTGGGTGGAACCAGACCCTGAAACCATTTCTGGCTTTGAAATTATTCCTGGTGGGAAGCCCAGTGGTACTGGCATTAGTAATCTATTCCAAGGGACAGAGAGCCAACTGGCTCAGCCACACAGGGGGTACATTAAAAGTATCTCTCTCCTCCTCCAAATAGGTTGGATTGGGTTGGGCAACCAAGATGAAGTCTTCAAAAAGAAAGCATAAATAATTGCCAGATAATCCTGTTTATTGTATTTATTTAAAATACTGTGTATGATCTGCCTTGGGCAGACTTCCAGAAACTGAATCTGGAATGGAAGATTCCATCCCCAATCCATCTCTTGGCAGCCAAACACTCAACACACAGGAAATGTAACACAAGCACAGCCAAAATCAGTATTTGAGCTGTTTGGTCCAGATGACCTCGTCTGAAAGCAAGACTTAGCAGAGGCCTGGAGAGAGTGCTCTGTATCCAGACATTTGGAAATCTTTTTTGGGCCATACTAAGAGATGAAGTGATTCAACTATTCTAAAAATGTAAGGCAAGGCTAGACTCTCACTCACAATATTTTGGTCAAACTAATATTTTATGTTCCTCAATTTCATCTGCATTCACTTTTAGTGGAGTCAGAAGTAGAAGAAATAGTAGGAGGCAAAAGTGTCACGAGCCATCTATGGGTTGCATGTGGGTCACCGCGCATGGAAGCCTCCTGGACAGACATATCTGGCGTCTGAGAATGACCAGTGCACATTTCCTCTGGTCAATTGCCAAGGGACAATGTGAATCTCTTTCCTGCTCTGCCATGGCCCACTTAGCACGTGAGATGGGTGTGACCTGCCAAGATGTCCATCAATCTGCTGACTGCAAGACATCAGGAAGCAAGATTCCATCCTTGAAACTTTATCCCTGCCTTTGATGTACCCCTTTAAATAAACCACTGAAGCCATCTTGTCTTTGTCTAGTTCCAGACCCATGTGGACTAGATCTATTGGGAGCTTCATTTCCTGTAAATATTTTTCTGAGTATCTGTGCTTTGTTATTTGCAATTATCTGAGATTAAGCTTTAGCTTGGCTTGGATTCCTGGGCAGAAAGAAGGACCCCTTATTGAGACACTGGCCATCGTTCTTTCCCCAAAACAAAAGTTTAACTTTGATGAGAAAAACTTTTTTAGGTTCTTCAGTGAATTTTCCATCACCTTTATTCCATTGTCTTACATCATACTGCGGGAGCCCTTCTCATTAGAGGATCTCCAAGCAAGGTTACTGCTTCATAATGGGTCCACTGGCGGGTTCAGCATGATGACTGCCAGGCCCAAGTGGGAACAAAGCAAATCTGCCCAATAATTCAGAACCTGGAGAGAAGTTGTGTTTTCCTTTAAAAGCAGGATTTCCACTGCTGAGCTGGGCACCTGCTGACAGGACAAAGGAGGCACCACAGGTGTTGGAATCCAGGCTGAAAAGGATGCGGCCATCTTGCTTCCTTTACTGTGAACACTCTATTGTCCCTGGTCTCCAAGGCTGTGATACCGGATCTACTGGACAGTCCTAGCTTGGGAAGAGAGAGAAGGCAGTGGAGGATGTTTGATTAGGAACAAAAGTGAGGCCTTGGCCAAGGGTAGCTGTGGAAGCCTCTGTCTGGGGAAAATCTCTGGGGAACTCATTTAGCTCTATGTCTGGCAAAGCTGCTTCCCTTCTCCCCTTCCTGTCCACTTCCCCTTCATTATCTCCATCTTCATTCTTTCCCTACTGTGGCCCTGCTCTGGGCTGAGAGGGGCTTGGAGGTAGAAAATCAAAACAGAATAGTTTTCACAAACCCTGAAGTTGTTCCTGAAGAGTGCAATCCCAAGGATAGGAACTGAGCATTGTCCTCAAGGCCCTGGGGGAATGAGATTTGGAGCCCAGAGATAAGACACTTGAAAATGCTGCTTAAGGAAGGGTAGAACCTTGCCCTCTAACCCCAGCCTCAGCAGACAGATGTTGCTGGGAATCAGGCATCAGCTCAATCTAAGGAAAGCATCCTGAGTCTGAGCTGTCCTAAGGAAAAATGAACTGTGTTGGAGGGTGGCAAGCTCCTGGCCCCTGCCTGAGTTAAAGGCTGGAGAGCCAACTCATGGGATTGCTTGATAAGGATTCTTCCAGGCCTTCTAGTCTGAGTCCTCAAGGGTTGATCTGCTGGAGGTGGAATTTCAGGGCAGCAGTCTATTTTGGCCTATCATGAAGATGATGAAGAAGCCTGAGGGGACAGGGTAGTGGGAAAAAGTCCTATCATAAGCAAGTTGGGAACTGAAGGTAGGAGAGGAAAGAGGTGGATGGAGCTGTCACAACAAACTACCACAACCAGATGGCTTTAAACAGCTCCAGAGGTTTGAAGTCCAAAATCATTGTGCAGTGGGATTGGCTTCCTCTAAAGGTTCTTGGGGAGAACCTGTTGAAAGCCTCTCTCCTAATTTCTGCCCCGCCCAGCTGTTTGTTCCTTGGCTTATAGACTTATCACCCCCGTCCTCCATTATCACACGGCATTCTCCGTGTCTTCAAATGATATGGACAGGCTGGATAGGCGGTGATGGTAGTGTCACTTCCCCCTTCCTGTCCATTAACTTCTTCAGTGGTAAAAATAAGTTAGGGTATTCCAAATTGGGCATTCTTCGATTTCATAAAGGCAATATCCTATAATTTCATAATAGGTCTTTAAGGACCATTCCAACGCTGATATTCAATGATTTTACAATAGGGAGTTAAGCTTTCCTAAGGATTGAATAAGAAAAGGAGACACCATTTCTTTGAAAGTCAGCTAACGTCTTTGGGGAGTAAGGTCACTTCTGAGTTTGTTTTCCGACATAAAAAAGAAATAACAATACGGCTTCATAAGGTAGTAGGAGAGAGGCTGCTTGAGAGACGTGAAAGTCTACAGAAGCAAGCCGGGAACCTCTTCTAAGGTTGTCTTCAACTCCTAGCGCTTCGCTGGGGTGAGGTGCGCAGAGCGGGAGCGCAGAGAGGGCGGGGCTAGGAAGCCGGCTTTGTTCTTGCCACGCCCCCTCCCTAGATATCGCGAGAGGGCGGGCCCGCTTGGCTTCGGCGTCGGCGTCGCTCCCCGGCTGGGGCAGTAGGCCGGCCTCTCTCCGCAGTCGGTAGGTAAAGTGCCGGCGGCGGAGGGTCACCAGCCGCGCGGCGTTGGCTGGGGCGTTGGGGTCGTTGTGTCTTGACAGAGACGCTGGTAGTCTTTTCTGCGACAGCGGGTGCGGCCGCGTTAGCCCTAAACGGGCTTCGCGGCTGTCTGGCGAGTCTCTGCTAGCGCCCGACCTTCTCTTCCCGGACCCCACGCCAGCAGCGACCCTGAGCCGACACCCGGAAAGACCGGTAATGGCGGCCTCGACGGCCTCGCACCGGCCCATCAAGGGGATCCTGAAGAACAAGACGTCTACGACTTCATCGGTGGTGGCCTCGGCCGAGCAGCCCCACCGGAGCGTTGAAGAGGAGCTGAGGTGAGAGCCGGAAGGGACGGTCAGGGAAGCCCCTCCTTCCCGGGCGGGCGAGTGCCGACGCCGCCGCGATTACCGGACCCGACCCGTGCGCTGCAGGCGGGAGAGGCTGAGCGGATGCGGCGCCGCCCGGCTTTGCTCCTCCGGCCCGCGCCGGGTGGGGTGATTCCAGAGAAGGCAGGAGCTGTGGCATTTATTGTTCGTTTCATTTTTTAAAGTATATGTGTATATGTAGTATTTTTAAACAAACATAGCCTTTGAACTTTCCACAATTGGCAGCATTAGAGAATCTAATCCGAATTTCAAAGCTTCACCTCTTAAGCTTTTATTATTTCTTAACTTGATCTCGGAGGCATCTAAAATTTTTCCATAGGAAAAGTGTATTTTACCTTTAGGATCTAGGGTCAAGCTGATACACTTCTCAGAAGAAAAGACGGTTTGCCCATTAAGCTTCGTGCCACTCTTACTGAGTTCCTGGTTTGTCATTATCTCTACAGTAAAAGAAACCAAAATTTTCCAAGTCTTTGATCTGTGTTTAATGGAAAGTTATTTATTGATAAATATTTATGCATCTGCAACTAGATTTTGGGCTGTTTCTAGTTTTTGTTCCTATTAAGAAGTACCAAGTTCAGAGCAGTTCAGAGAAGAGCAAGTTGAGATAGTCACTCTAAGTAGCGTGTGTAATGTAAATAACTGGCAACAACCCAAGGTCCATTAGTAAGAGCTGGTGAAATATTAATTGTGGTGCATTTGTATAATGGAACATTATGCTAGCCTTAAAAAAAAAAAGAATGAGAAGCATTTTGTGTACAGAGAAAGATATCTAAGGTACAATACTCAATGAAAAAAAGATGTTGCAGTGTAGTATCTAAAGTATAAAATATACTCCTGGGTGAGAAGTGTAAGAGATCATGGATGTTATAGGATATTGGAACTATAAGGACTCTGCGTTCTGGAAATAAGGCCTTAAGAAAGTTATTGAAATGTTACTCATAAAGCTAAAATAAGGATGTTTATGAAATCTTAGAATATTAAAACTAGGGCATACCTGTAGGAATGATCTAATTTAGGACCATAAAAGGAACTATTATTTTATGGAGGCAAATATTTATGGGGATTTGTGTTACCTTGAAGAAAGTACTAACAGTGTAATTTAAAATGGTGGCCTTTTAAGATCAGAAGGGACATTAACTCACCTTTACATGCACACTCCTTTGGACACTTGAATTTTATTTCCCTCAGTTTTCCAGCCTCTATTTGGAGAAACTGCTTTAAATGAGAGATTGAGGGTGTCATGGTTAGAGAGATCATGAGATTAAAGAACAGAATCTCATTAGAACATAGAACATAACGAGCAGGAAGACCAAGATAATTAAAAAATAAATAAAATACACAACACTCCCAATGCAGCCTGAAGAAGAGTATTCAGCAGCAGGAATATGATTCTCACTGGCTTTTATGTTATTTAGCTGTTATTCAATGTGAGCTTCATATTGTCCAGCTATCATGTATCTTATTCTTTTCCTTTTAACTTTTGTTTCCTTCTCTATCTCAAGTTTGATCTGCTCTAATCCATGACCCCCACTCTAGGGTTAGCCTCTCTGTAATTGACTGTCATTTAGATCCAGGTTTTTACTATACTACACTGACTCAAAAAGGTACAATCGCTTCTTCTGTGGTCACTTTTGGAGAGGCAGACTCACTTAAAAGGGATTTTTGCAAGGTGAGGGACTGACTTGACTAGTGGAGGGTTATATCCTTGTTTTCAAAGGAACCTATGAAGCCCTAATTCATTGAGGTTCATAATGTTTAGTTTCAGGTGGCAAAGGAAATGAGCTCTTTCATGATCAGTGTTATATGACTGTAAAGCACAGAAACTAATTATATTAGTAATACAGTATACATTATTATTTATGTTACAGCTCATTGCAAGCAATATTAGAAACTTTATGAGAGCTGCTTTGAACAAAAACAATAAAAATAAAGTTGAACACATTTGAACTTTCTATAGTGTTTACGTTCCTTCACATAGGATTCCAACAGTCCCCGTCTTGTATAAAAAGAACTGAAAATAAATAGCTCTTGCAGTTTACAATGCACTTAAAAATTAAGACGCTCATAAAGATAATGTAATGGTCTATGTGAAAATGATCAAAGAGTATAAGGCAAGAATCTAAGTTGATTATCATTACTTGCAGTAATTATGTTCGTAAAGTCCTCATAGGTGCTAAATTAGTAAATACCAAACCCTTGCTGCCAGGGAAAATGCGGGATTTGGTTTCTACAAGCCTCTAGTCTCATTTTCATCAACTGATCAATATATAACCTTATTTTCTGTGTGTTTCTATTTAAGGACATCTTATTTAACATATTGATTCATTAGCCTTAAATTCATGGCCATTACCTGAAAAAAGTTTATCTACCAAGTCACGTGACAGCTTTGTTCTTAGGAACACTAGCCAGAACTTTGTTCTTGGTAACCATTCACCAATAAAAATACAAAAACATGGTGCTAGCTGGGTGTGTTGGTACACACTTGTAATTCCAGCAATTTGAGAGGCTGAGGCCAGGTCAACTTACCACAACCCCAATTCAAAATAAAAAGGGCTAAAAATGTAGAGCGCCCCTGGTTTTAGTTCCCAGTACTGCAAAACAACAAAACAAAAACCCCATGGTACTAAATAGACCATGAAAAAGATACTTTTACAGTTCAAAAGCTGAAAGAAGAAGTCCAGGCATTGCCTTTGGCTTCAACTGGGAATATGTACAGTGAACAACCCCAAAATTTTTTAGTCTGCTTGTGTTTGTGAGCAACCACTAAGGCACCTCCAATACTAGTTTTGGGATTGCAAATAAATTTGAGCAAGTAAGTGAATCCCCACATAGAGAATGCACAAATAATGACGAGGAACCCTACCTTCTGTTGGTGCCTTTACTGTGTGAAATGCAATTATTTCATCTCTGACCTCTATTATAAAGAGATTTATTACCAAGAGATTTTTTAAAGGGAAAAAATTAAAACACTTCAAATATATATGTTCATAATTCATATACACATATGTGTACTAACAACACATAACTTTCAAGGTTCAATATACACATAAAGTGAGGTCTATAAATTTGAGGTTCATATCTCAAATAGACTTAAGCATTTTTTATTTTTTGATACAGTTCTAGTTAGAACTAATCAAGTCATCAGTAATAGGCTTTTTAGTTGACTCAGTGCTGTTGTTTTCTTATAGTTCTCTTTATATTTTGCAGTGGTTCTTTTTAGTTTCAGTGAGTAGTTTCTTCAGGTTCCATTTGTCTGGTACCATTTTTTGAGGGTTAATTAAAACCAAACAGGATCCATAAATCCACATAATTAGGCAAAGATAAATCTCAGTACACCATAGCACAGTTGTACTTCAACTAGTTCGAACACCACTGTCCTATGATTGTGGAATTCCTATTCTTTGATATCAAGATATCTCAAATGTAGTACACAACTTGTGAAGGTCTAACCTGACAGACTTAGTATGTGTGAGTATTTTGTTGAAAATAAGATACCATTGGTTCTAAGATATACCATCAAGAAAGAAAAATTATTGCCAGTTATGATTATAAGATGCCATCTATTTTAAGATGTATTATTTTTCAGAAATTAAAGTGTGAAAATGTTCATTTTGAGTTATGAAAATATGATGTTAAATGTTACTAATGCCTATCATGTGAAAAGTATTATAGTTTAGTGGTTAATCAAGAACCAGATTGTTGGGGCTGGGGATGTGGCTCAAGCGGTAGCGCGCTCGCCTGGCATGCGTGCGGCCCGGGTTCAATCCTCAGCACCACATACAAAGATGTTGTATCCACCGATAACTAAAAAATAAATATTAAAAAAAAATTCTCTCTCTCTCTCTCTCTCTCTCTCTCTCTCTCTCTCTCTCTCTCTCCCCTCTCTCTCCCCTCTCTCTCATTCTCTCTTTAAAAAAAAAAAAAGAACCAGATTGCCTGGGTTCAGATCTTGTCTGCCACTCATTAGCAGATTTTATTACCCTTGATTTTCAGTGAGCTATTTTTATCTATACCTTTTTAAGTATTAAATGAGTTAATAAATTTAAAGTGTTTAACCCTAAACTGTTACTCTATTACTCTGTTAGTTAAGAATAATAGAACTTAGAACTCTAATTTTCCCCACATTTCAGGTTGTTTTTATATTATCTCTTTTGGAATTTGCTACTCTGTTCAATCTGACTTCTACAGTAGTCTTAGATAATACAGGTAAATTCAGCTTGAAAAATTTATGCTTGGATTTTCTTTGTTATAATGTAAGATATAAGCATGCTCCAACTTCGTCTTTCTGCCTATTAAAGGGACATGGAATATTATATCCAAAGCTTTGTTGAGTAAAACAAAGTTTGTTTTCCAAAAGTTACTTTTTGCTCTCTCGTGATAGTTTTTATTGTTATATGTCTTACTTTAATTGTTCAGTAGTGGTATCAAGCTTCAAAGTCTTGTGCTTTGTCAACCTATGTTGAATCTTTATTAAAAGAAAAACATTTATTGAAATGTGCAATTAGAGGTTTAACACCTTGAAGCAAAATCCGCGATTTCATTTCAATCATAGAACTATTAAGTGACAAGAAGTACAAGTAGTTCTTTGAAATGGCATCTCATTAGCTAACAAAATTAAAAATGGTGACTTTTTCAGGACCAGATTTAGGCTGTAGGAAAACGAGTTACCCGAGAGGGAGGGAGGAAACTGAAACCAGCAGGTACTTTCACCATCACAGCAGAGCTGCCATATAAGTGGTGGTTCCCCTATTTTTGTCTGCAGAGATATCCAAAAAGGTCATACATTTCATTATGGTATCGGGATTAAATTCAGGTTTGCTCCTTGAGTTTCGTTTCTCCACAGTTTCTACCAAAACTTTAGGGATGCTAATTTCCATACCCCGTGGTTTCTTTTTTTCACTAATTTTCCACCTAAAAAATTCCTAGCATTTTTTTTAGCTGTTTTTTTGTTTTGTTTTGGTTTGGTTTTTGTTGTTGTTGTTGGATCTGGGAATTGAACCCAGGGAATGCCAAGCCACATCCCCAGGCTTTTTTTTTTGTTTTATTTTGAGATGGGGTCTCCCTATGTTGCCTAGGGCCTCACTAAATTGCTAGGCTGGCCTTGAATTGAGATCCTCCTGCCTCAGTCTCCCCAGTGGGATTATAGGCATACACCACCATCGTGCCTGGCTGGAACTTTTTGTTTTAGACCCTTATTTAAAATGCTTGTTTTTGTAAGATGATTATCTTTTTTGGATAAGAACAATTCTAAGGATTTCTTTTTCTCTTATGCTAAGGAAATGCACAGGTTGAATGTTACTTTGAATATATAAAAATTTAATTTTCATTTACAGTGGAAAGTAATAAATGACAGGCTGGGGAAATTTTGGGTTATATATATAATGTGGTTATTTATGTGAATCTACAGAATTCACTCAAATTTACAGGAGAAAATTACCAATAGATAGTCAAAAGATATAAACAATTCACACAAGGAAAGCAAAATAAGCATTTGTCATACTATTTATTAGATAATGAGCAAAGAAATACAAAACAGCTTTTAAATACTATTTTATACTTGCTGAAGTGTAAAAACAAACCCACAGATGCTCAGCCCTAGCAATGTTTTAGTGATTATTAGAGACTTCACAAATAGTCTTCTCTGTTAAAAGCTATATAGAAAGCTGGGTACAGTGATACATGCCTTGAGTCCCAGCTACTTGGGAGTCTGTGGCAGGAGCATCACTTGAGTCTCCAGTCTGGTACATAACAAGAATCTGCTGGTAGCTCAGTGAGTGAGTGCTCCCAGGGCCCAGGTTTGGATCCCCAGTACCACCACCACCACCACCCGCAAAAAAAAAAAAAAAGGCTGTGTAGCAGCATAGAGCTATACCACAAAGCCCTTGATAAATTTTAACCCAGAAACACTATCCTAGCAAATTGTCCTAAAATCATCAGTGAATAGAATACATGTTGATATGCCCATTTTTGCCTTGTTTTAAAATAGGAAAATCTTGGATTCAATTTAAATATCTAAATTTGGTATTTTATTATGTTATAATAAAAGTGTTTTATTATGTTATTTACCTAGGTTTTTTAAGTGTTTTATTATTATTCAATCATTAAGAAGGTTAAAAACATAGCCAGGTATGTTGGCAGATGCTTATAATCCCAGCTGCAGCAGGGGATCAGAGTTTAAGACCAGCCTGGGCAGCATGGGAGGACTCTCTCTCAAAAAGCAATAAAAAGGGCTGAGTGTGTAGCACAGTGATGGAGCACCCTTGGATTCAAACCCCAGTACTGAAGAAAAAGTAAAACAGGAAACTATTAATGGCTTAGGGTGCATGGATTGTACTTATTAAATTTTAGTCTTAATTTTAAGAAAAGACAATTTCTACTGTGTCCTGTAGTTCTTTTTCTCCTGTCATTATCTTGCAAAACAGATTTATAAGGTGTTAATAATGTCTCTTCCCCTCACTAGTGCTCCATCTTCATTCTTTTTGTATCTTAAATAATGATGATAAATTGTCGTTTTTAATTCATTTACCATTTAGGAATAACTTGTTTTATGTTGAGATTAGGAAGCACCCAACACCCATCATTTAAGTTTATTTTTAAAATGTATTCTT
This sequence comes from Callospermophilus lateralis, assembly GCF_048772815.1. NCBI lineage: Eukaryota > Metazoa > Chordata > Mammalia > Rodentia > Sciuridae > Callospermophilus > Callospermophilus lateralis. Next base: position 51,295,909 of record NC_135314.1, on the reverse strand, counting down.
GTAATATGCATCCAGAAAAGCGTATTAAATGTAAAGTTAAAGCTTAAGAAATTAATAAGGGGTTGGGGTTGTGGTAGAGTGATCACCTAAAATATGCGAGGCACTGGTTTCATCCTCAGCACCACATAAAAAAAATAAATAAATAAAATAAAGGTATTGTGTCCGACTACAGCTAAAAAAAAATAAAAATAAATTAATAAAAAGCAATCACCTTTGTATCTACCATTCTGATCAAGAAATGAAATGTTTTTATTTATTTATTTTTAGAGAGAGAGAATTTTTTAATATTTATTTTTTAGTTATCGGCGGGCACAACATCTTTGTTTGTATGTGGTGCTGAGGATCGAACCCAGGCCGCACGCATGCCAGGCGAGCGCGCTACCGCTTGAGCCACATCCCCAGCCCAAGAAATGAAATGTTTCTATTAACTCAGAAATGTCGCTGCCATTTCGGTCTTCTCCTTTTCCTGAATAGAAATAATCATTCTGACTTAGTTCTGATAATTATCTAAATACACATCTCTACACTGTAGTTTTGCCTGTTTGCCCGTGATGTAAATGGAGATATCCTAGTTTTCCTTCACATCTTTAGTAGGAAATATTTATTAGGAGGGAACATTTAGTTACAACATGAGCTTTCCTTATTAATTGGATTGTTTCTTTCACAAAATCTACTCTTAAAACTTGTACTTGGCCAGGTGCAGTGGCACAGGCCTGTAATTCCAGCAACTCAGGTGGGTGGGGTATGAGGATCGTAAGTGTGAGACCAGCCTAGGCAATTTAGCAAGACCTCTCTCAAAAAGTAGTAGAGTGCTTCTCTAGCCTTATGAAGCCCTGGGTTTGATTCCCATTACCCCAATTTTTTTTTTTAAGATTTTTTTTTCATTATCCTGTGAATTAGAATACCCTTGACTATTTTATTTCTCTTATCTTAAATCTTAGGATATTGCAAACCTGATAATTGGCTTTCTAAGTCAAAAATTTGTAGGTGATAGAAATATTTACCAAAATTAAATTTCTAAAACTAGATTTAATTGGAAATGGAAAGCAGATTGCTTTTTAAAAGTGCTCATTCTGTGGCAGGCCTTAAATCTAAATCATTTCAAGCGCAGTTGAAACTTCTTTTCAGGATGCCATATCTGAACCCATCTTGTACTGTGCTAAGGAAGACCTTGTTTCAGGATTCTTTTTTGCTCTACTGGGGATTGGACCCAGGGATGCTCCACCACTGAACTACATCCCCAGCCCTTTTTACTTTTTATTTAGACATTCTCCTCCCTAAGTTGCTGAGGCTTGCGTTGAACTTTGGATACCTGTATCTCAGTCTCCTGAGTCACCAAGATCAGAGGTGTGTTCCATCTCACCTGGCTTTGTTCAGGATTCTTAACCCAAGATTTCATTTTAAAATCATAAAAGCTCCTTATATTTGCATGGTACTTTTATAATTTGGTTTTATAGACATCATTTCAGTTGATTCTCTCAACAATTCTAAGTCATAAGAACTGTTATTAAACTCCCCTCTTATTATAATGTCTATGTAAACATAACCCAAGAGAGAATGTTTACTGAACTTGTCTATAGTCATAGGACTAGTGAAGGATAACTGAAATTTAAACCTTAAATGTCTGTCTCCTAGTTGAGTTTGTTTTGTTTTCTGCCACAATACCAGTTATTACTGGGATAGAATCCTAGGCATCTGTGGAAATCAGTGTTATTAAAGCAAGATCCTTTTTACTCAGTCTAGTTCAGTCAAGTGACTCTCTTTGGGTATTTGTGACACTTAAATTGGTTAGTTAAAAATTCAGGTGAATGGAGTGGATATCCCTGTGAGTCCTATGCTGAATGAATACCACAGCATTTAAAATGTTATTTCTCTGCTTAAAAATGACAACTCATGTGTCTTAAATTTTTCTTTCAAGCTTTGAAGGTTTTGACCATTTCAAAGTGAAAAAAATAGGCAATTTCTAACATTGATTTTTGGAGAAAAACGGGAGTTGTAGTTTGGATCACCTGTGGAATATCTGGGCCAACTTTTGCCTATTGAGAAAATGAAGGGTAATTAAGACTTGAAGCATAATCAAAAGTGCTTAGTTTGGCTACACTGGAATGTTATTCAGCTTTAAAAAAGATTCTGACTCAAGCTAGAACATAGATGAACTTTTTAGACATTATGTTAAGTTCCTTTACAAAAAAACAAATTCTGTATGATTTGAGTGAAGGTGAGATACCTAGAGTAGTCAGATTCATAACAACAGAAAGTAAGATGGTGGTTGCCAGGAGCTGGGCAAAAGGGAAATATGGGGAGTTAGTATTCAACTGTAGAGTTACAGTTGGGGAAGATGAAAAAGTTTTTGGAGGAGGATGGTGGTGATGATTGTGCAACAGTGTGAATATGCTTCATGCCACAGGATTGCACTTTAAAATGGTTGAAATGGTGAACTGTACATTATGTATATTTTTACTGCAATAAAAAAATATTCTTAGTCTGAAATGTGGACACCCGAGTCTTAGGGTAGAAAGCAAGAAAACAAAAAATCATACTTACCTGCTAGAAGTGGATGTGTAATTGTTGAAATGACTTGGGAAACCCATTTGAGAACATGAAGAAGGGAATATGGTATTAAGTACATCATTCTTCAAGAGGGAAATCAAAAATATGTAAAGTAAAATCTATCCAATTTGGACCAAATGCAGAAATGGTGATTTGACTCAGTGTTTAAAATTTTACATTGATTTTCTTTTAAAATAGTTTTATTTTCAATTACATAACAAAATTCACAAACTGTATAATGTAAAAAAAAATAATGTTGACTAGACTTTTGAGGACCTTTTTAATGGGTGGATAAGAATTTATAATTAAGACATTTAATTATTAAGCACTTTAGTAGTTGCATAAACACTTTATTGAATGGATATTATCAGTTATTCCTAAAGCATTTCTGTTTCCCTTAAGTAAATCCTAATTTTCTAGATTAAAAGCAGATTAAGCTATAATTTTATTCTCAATTTTAACTTAGTATAGATTTTGATTTAGAATTTGATGAGGTTTTCTCTGTAGTTTTATGTTCTCATTTGTAATAGATATCCCCGAAGAAATTATGCCAAGAAAATATTTGTTATGTTTTTTTAAATTAGTTATTGATATCTAGTAAATCAAAAATATGTAACTAATGTGGTTCATTAATCCTGGATTTTTATTATTTCTAATTCTACAAGCCAGATAAAGACTAAGCATGTGATAGTATTTTGAATGCCTTATATATATTCTGAATACTTTGTTTATAATATATGGATACTAAGCGTTCTTTTTGTCTTTATTTTAGTAAAAAATCCCAGAAGTGGGATGAAATGAACATCTTGGCAACATATCATCCAGCAGACAAAGACTATGGTTTAATGAAAATAGATGAACCAAGCACTCCTTACCACAGGTAATGTTACACAGTCATTATTCCTTCTTAAATTTATTTCCATCTTTAATTGATTGCAGTTTTTAGATAACAGCTGATTTGAATTTGTATTTTATATCATTTATTACTACACTAATTAATAAAACAGTTGCATAATTTTTTATTAATAGTTTGTATCACTTTAAAATTCTGAATGCCATTTTGTACATTAATAGTAAACATGTATTTGTTTTACCTTAGTGGTTATTAGTTGCTAGTGATGCACATAGATTAGTGAGCTTTATCTTTCTTGAAAGGAAGATGATATTTGGGTTTATTTGCTTCCCAAGTAGAAAGTTAGAAACTTATTCTGTTGCTTTGCAGAAAATAACTGCATAGATGGTAACTCTTTCCTAACACACTGAACCGACAGATGGTTATCATTACCTCATTACTACTCTTTCATGTTCTCATGCACCCCACTGCTCCCCTATCCATAGAGGAGATTGGATGATTTATACTGAGCTATATCCCCAGCCACCTCTGTTCCCCTGCCTTTTTTGAGACCAGGTCTTGCTAAGTTCCTGAGGCTGGCCTTGAACTTGGGATCCTCCTGTCCTAGCCACCTGATGACTAGAGCTAAAATTATAGACCTACTACACTTAGCTCACATTCTTTTTTTTTTTTTTTTTTTTTTTTTTTGAGCTTACCTAATCTATTAGTTCATATAATTACATTGTGATTTTTGAGTCTCAGAATTTTTTTACTTTTTTTAATGAATTAGTAAATAATGTTGTGCTGTAGTATCCAATAAGAAAACAAAAAAGCATGAGAAGATGGATATTCTAAATAAGTTTAATAAGTAAATAAGATTATGCCCTAATTTGGTTGAAAAATAAAGATTTCTAGGACTAAAATAATTTGTCATTGAAATAAAACAACATAAATTCATAAGTCACCATTAAAATAGAGATAAAAGAATATGGTATTTTAAACCAGTGGATGAAAACTTTAGAGGATGATTTGATACTAACAAAACAAGATGTTAAAGAAAGCGACTAGAATAAGGAGAAATAATGAAGGTAGTTACAAAAAATGATGCTGAATACTAATAAAATTTGAAGAAAGACATGAAAAAGTTCATACCTTCTAATTATAGGTATATACCTTAAAACATATTTTATTGAACCAGAATCCAAAATCAGGGCTTTCTTTGTTCTCAGTAAACATGGTGTAGCCATGCCTTACTTACCTGTGTTAGTTGGAGATAATTGTCCTAAAATAATTCAGATTGGACATGATTTAAGAAAAAAAAAATGTAGCCATTATTTTTTTGCTGGATCTAAATGAATGGGATATTTGACTTTGTTTCATTTTGCCTTACCCATAACTTTATTCTAAGAGTTGCTGAAAGGTTGGTTGATCCCTAAGTAATTAAAGCTGTATGTATACACAGATACATATTCACAGCTTTTATCAGTTCATTCAGTTTTACCATTCTTTTCATGAATTGTATTTCTTTTCTTTCTCTTTTTTTTTTTTATTTTTTTTTTTTTAGTTGTTGATGGATCTTTATTTTATTTATTTATATGTGGTGCTGAGAATCAAACCCAGTGCCTCCTATACGCTAGTTCGGCAGTCAACCCTGAGTTACAACCAGTCTTCCATTTCTTTTTAAGTGTTTTTGTTTTTGTTTTGGGTTTTGTTTTTTTGGTTTTTTTGGGGGGGAGGGGGTTGGTACTGGGGATCAAACACAAGGGCATTTTACACTGAACTATATATATCCCTGGCCTTTTCTTTTTTTTTTTTTTTTTTTTTTATTTTGAGCCAGAGTCTCACTAACTTGCCAAAGCTGGACTTGAAATTATGAACCTTCTGCCTTCAGCCTCTGGAGTCACTGGGATTACAAGTATGCACCACTGCAGATGGCATTTTTAAGCATTATATTTAAAAGAGGATACTTTTTATAGAAAGAGTATGTTACACTACCTAAGAATCTCACTCACACTATTTAGTATACAAAAAGTTAGATTTTGTGTGTTATATGCATAATCTGTAAATTTTATAATATACTCTAGAATTTTCTTGTAGAACATATCTATAAATTGACAAATTATGTATATTTTCTGCTTAATTAAATCCAATAATATAGATGAACTTAATTCATCTTCTCTTGGTTAAAAAAAAAAAGATCATCTAAATTATAGCACTTCTCTCCTTAACCAGAGAACGTATAAACCAGCAGTTTATTTATATATATATATAAAATTGAGTTTTGCTTCATATACATTCAATGGCTTGAGAATTAAGGATGCCTTTTTTTTTTTTTTTTTAAGAATTTTTTTTCACAGGAGACTGGGGTTGTGGCTCAGTGGTAGAGTGCTCGCCTCATACATGTGAGGCACTGGGTTCAATCCTCAGCACCACATAAAAATAAATAAACAAAATAAAGATATCGTGTCCATGTATAACTAAAAAAAAATTTTAAAAAAAAAGAATTTTTTCACAATACCTTTATTTTTATGTGGTGCTGAAGATCAAACCCAGTGCCTCACAAATGCTAGGCAAGTGCTCCACCATTAAGCTACTTCTCCAGCCCCAAGGATGCCCATTTTTGCAGGGACATGAGGTATATTTTTTCCTAGATAACAGAATGAGAAAATTAAAATAGCTTTCAAACTTCCTGAATTAGGTGTTTAATATCTAATTTTATTATTTTACCTAGTCTTATGTCTGCATAGATCATGTGTCTTGGTGTGTGTGTGTGTGTACACACGTACACACATATACAAATGTGTACACACATATACAGATACACATACATACGTATATATGCGCGCACGCGTGTGTGTATATATTTTTTTAAATGTTGGTGGTCCTTTATTTTATTTATTTATTTATATGCAGTGCAGAGAGTTGAACCCAGGGCCTCATACATGCTAGGCAAGCATTATACCACTGAGCCACAACCCCAGCCCTATCTCTGTCTTAATGGTTATGTGTAAATACATATTCTAAAACCAGACAGAAGTTTACTTTCATTATTCGTTTTATCCTGTTGGATGTAATAATTGAAACTTCATAATTTTATCAAATGATTTGAGTTTTTGAATTTATTTTTTATGGTTGTTTTTTTAATCAGTTTTTTGTTTTTTGTTTTTTGTTTTTAAATTGGTGCTGTACTTTCAGAGTTTTTGTTTTGGGTGGGGGAGTTTGGTTTTTTGTTTTTTTTTGTTTTGTTTTTTTGTTTTCCTCGGTGTTAGGGATTGAACCCAGGACCTCATGCATACTAGGCAAGCACTCTACCACTTAGCGACATCCCCAGTCAATGCTATACTTTGAAATATTTATGTGGAAACACTATAAACTTAAGTCTCAAAAATTTGATAACTGAGTAGTGAATATATTGATATTTTAATTAAGTTGATAGGGTTATGTTTTCTTAACTTCTTTTTCTAGTGGAAAAATAATTGCACGTGCTAATTACAGCATGCTTGTCATTCTAGTATGATAGGTGAGGATGAAGATGCATATAGTGATTCAGAAACCACTGAAGCCATGTCTCCAGATGTCTTAGCTAAGAAGTAAGTAGTAAAGCACCTTCACTTACATAGTTTTTAATTGTACAAAGTTATATTTTACATTGCTTTACTTCTATAAATATAAAAGCTTAAGTTTAATTTTTGTGGATTCAGAGGGTGAGGGAAGCAGTTCTGGGGAATTAAACCCAGGGTCACGAATGCTAAGCATATGTTATGCCACCGAGGAACATCCCCAGTCCTTATCTAGATTTTTCATACCAACTGTTATAATCTCATTTCTTGGATTAAAATAAATGTATACAGATGGCAGGAAGATTAGAGTACCTAAACTGAACATGTTGAAATGTGTCTTATTTCCTGTGGATTTTTTTGTTTTTTCAATATTATGTTATCTGAGTTTTAATTTTTAGCTAATTCCTAAAAGCTCTCTTCCTTTTCTATCATTGATTCTTGTACCCATCCCACTGTTCCTTTTGCTTATTAGTTTCTATAACCAGTTTTACTCATTTACTTTTCATTTTCCATATCAGGTTATAGCTAATATATTAATGATCTTCAGATGTTTTCATGAGTCTCAAAAGTTGATTAAGGCAAATAATATAAGGGTATCACAGTCTTAACTTCTTTGTAAATGATTGTTATATAGATTATCTGCTGCTGAAGGCTCAGAACCAAAGTATCAGTCTCGGGAACACGAAAGCAGTGGAGAGGAGGATAGTGAACTCACACCTGAAGAACAAGGTAATTTATTTCCTTTTCTGCTTTCAGCATGAAGCTTATAATTTTTGCAAAAAGAAAGAAAAAGAAAATTATTTGGAAGATTGGAAAATGGTTTTCATTTTTGGGAAGTGAATGGTAAGAAAATGGAAAGCAGTATTTTTATAATTCACATTCTACCAATGTGCGTTTATTATATAATGTTTCCCTCCCAATTTAAAATATTCCGGAGACATTTTTGTCATCTTTACAGCCATTGTAAGTATTCCTTTCTTTGTACTTTTTAGTGTCTGGTACATTGTGAATACATGTTAAATTAATGCTGCCAGGAATAGTAGTACATGCTTGTAATCCCAGGGATTGAGAAGTCTGAAGCAGTAGGATTGTAAGTTTGAGGCTAGCCTCAGCAATTCAGTGAGACCCTCAAAAACTTAGCAAGAATCTGTCTCAGAATTTTAAAAAATTAAAATCTTTTAGAAAGGATGTAGCTCCAAGCTAAAGTGCCCCTGGGTTCAACCCCCAGTACAGCCGGTGCAGAAATGTAATGCTCTCAGAGTCATTGAGTGTTTGAATGATCTTGAAGTAGATAATAGCTCATTTCCTTCTTGCTCATTCTTTTTCTATTTTAAGATAGTGGTACATTTTATCAAATGTGCCAAGATGGTCAGGTGTAGAGTGAATATCTATATAGGGTCCATAAAACAAAAAGAGAGGTGCAATAGCGCACACCTGTAATTCCAGTTGAGTCCAGGCTAGGCAACTTAGCAAGACCCTGCCTCAAAATAAAATATAAAAACAGCAGGGAATGTAGCTCAGTGGTAGAGCACCCCTGGGTTCAATCCCCAGTACCACTTAAAAAAAAAAAAAAAAAAAAAAAGAGCAGCATTGTCATATTTGACCAAGGAGATGGAAACAGCCATTTTTTTTTTTAAACAGGAATGGAAGATGCTCTTATAGTCCATACAGTATTTACACAGTTAAGGCATTGCTGCCTACTCCCAATTTCTGTTTTTACAACTGACAGTGACTATCTGTGGAGGTGGGGAAAGAAGGAATATATTTTACCTTGTTAACTTTTTATACTTCGTGAACATGTAAATGAAGTCTTCCCAATAATTAATAAATTGTATACAGTTGACCCTTCATAGATACAAATTCTATATCAATGGATTTAACCAACCATGGATTGAAAAATATTTGAAAAAAAAGTCTGTACTGATCACATACAGATTTTTTTTCTCACTGTAACAAACAATATCGTATTAACTATTTACATAGCATTTACATTGTATCAGGCATTTTAAGTAATTTAGAGATGATTTAAATTATACAGGATGTGGGGAGGTTATATGTAACTATTACGACATTTTATATAAGTGACTTGAGCATCTGAAGATTTTGGTATCTGTAGGGGATCCTGGCACCAAACCCTCAAATACTGAGGAATGATGGTATATGGTTTATTTTCAATTTTTCTTAAAAAAACAAAGGACTGGGGGGATGTAGCTCAGTAGTAGAGCACGTGCCTAAAATGCATGAGACCCCAAGTTTGATCTCTGGCACTACCAAAAAAGAGAAAACTAAATGTATATGGTAAAAGATTAAAAAAAAGAAAAAACATACACATGCTCTCAAAATAACTGAAACTTTACAATGTGGGGACTACTGTACTATAAGTAAAATTAGAAACATTAGAATTGACTCCAAATATTTGCTAGTTGTCAGAATCTTTGTCATGTATAGCTACTTAAGTATAATTTGCTATTCTTTTTATCTTCAGAATATTGCCAATTTGATGGTGTGAACCTAATATTTGTTCAAAAGAGAAATTTTCACTTATTTCTTCTAAATGTCTTCCTGACTTGTTTTTTTCAAAATATACCCCAAAAAAGCCTTTGAAATGGGATTTCAAATAGAAATTATTTCTAGGTTTGGTTCCTCATTATTTTTCAAAAAACAGGGAATTTTTTTTTTTTAATGTATATTGAAGAGTTTGGATGATCTTGGTAATTAGGGGTTTCCTCAAGTTGTAGTTACATGAGAAAGCCTCTAGGGGGTGCCATTTGACTAATTTCATAATTTCAGGTCCCACTGATAAGAGTTAATAAATTATATAGGGAATTTTTTCCCCACTTTTTAGTTTTTCCTCTTTTTTTTTAGTCATCCCAATATTAGTACATGTAGTATCAAATCAATCACTGTTCTTTAAACAGTTACATGTCTGAAAAAAATCATTGCTTATTGATAGATTCTTAGATTATCTTGTAATTGATAGCACAGCAATTAAGATTATTGACTGTGGAGTCTGACAAGCCTATGTTTGTGCTCCAGATATGCCATTTGGCTGATTTGCTTAATTTCTGTGAGCCTCAGTTTAGTTTAGTTTTGGTTTGGGGGATTGTTTTGTTGTTGTTGTTGTTGTTACTATGTATTTAACCCAGAAGCACTTAATCACTGAGCTATATCCCCATCCCTTTTTAATTTTTTTGAGACAGGGTTTCACTAAGTTGCTGAGGCTGCCCTTGTACTTGCTATTCTACTACTTCAGCTTGTCACAGGGATTCCATTTGTGTGCCACTGTGACCAGCCTTGGTTTCTTATTTCTAAAATGAGAGCCATAAGAATACTTGTTTTAGAGTTAAATGTGTTGTGGTGCTTACCTGAAGTGCCAGCTACCCTGGAGTCTGGGCAGCACAGTGAGACCTCCATCTCAAAAAAAAAAAAAAAAGTCTAATTTTAGAGTTGTTGGTGGCAAATGAAATAAAGCATTTAAAGCACTTACTGCTGATCCTGGCATATTATAAGTGCTTAGTAAATGTTAACTTTTAAAAACTTAAAATAATCGAGATAATCCCCATAAAAAGGGAAAGTAGATAAAAAGCATAATTCACTTTTTGAGTTCATATAAATTGACTATTATTAGAAGTAGTTCTGAAACTCAAATGTTCATTTACTCCTTGCATTATGTTGCTCTGCCATATAAAGATTACAAATATAAATACTAATATTCAGAGAAGCCAGGTGTGGGGGCATGCACCTATAATAAGCAACTTGGGAGGCTGAGGCAGGAGAATTGCAAATTCAAAGCCAGCCTTGGGAACTTAGTGAGACACTATCTCAAATTTTTAAAAAAGGCCTAGGAAAGTAGCTTAGGGTTATAAAACACCACTGGCTTCAATTGCTAGTAGTGAAAAATACACACATGTGTGTGTATAATATATATTCAAAGAAGATTGAGGTCATTTATATTAGCAGCTTTCTATGAAATGAATATTTTTATATTTTTAAATGATGTAATAAATTTTGAATATTCCAAATTTATAACAAACAAAACCAAGTTTAAGCCAGGCACAGTGTTGCATACCTATAATCCCAGCAACTTGGGAGGCTGAGGCAGGAAGCCCTAAAGCAATTTAGTAAGACCCTGTTTCTATATAAAATGTAAGAAAAGGTTGGAGTTGTGGCATAGTGGTTAAACCCCCTGGATTCAATCCCCGATACACCCCCCCCCCCAAAAAAAAAATAAATAAATAAGTTCACTATTTTATAGACTTAAAAAGAAATATTTTCTTAAACAATAGAAATATAATTCACAAAGAGAAAAATATTGTAATATCAAGTCCTAGAAATAAGAAACTACAAATTAAACAGCTCATGACCAGCCATTGTGGCCCATACCTGTAATCTCAATAACTCAGGAGGCCAATGCAGAAGGAACCCAAATTCCAGGCCAGCTGCAGCAACTTAGCGAAACACTCTCTCAAAAAAATGAAAAAGACTGGGGATGTGGGTCTGTGGTAAAGCACACCAGTACCACAGATAGATAGATAGCATTGTGGTACCTTTCTTTCCTTGCCCTGAATTTCATCCCCACTGCTGGAGAAAAGCAATAATTCAATGAAATCTTTACAGTGGTGATATTATTTTCATTGGTAAACAGTTGGCAGTATTTGACAATTTCTCTTTTAATATGAATGTGGAGTAATGGGTTACCTACATCCTATCTTTGAGTTGAAAAATGATTTGGCCATTTGTATTTTTACCAATATCCATTTATATCTGTACACATAAAATTAAAAAAGTAAAATTTGCACAAATTTACTGTGCTTTATGTGATAACATTTCAGTTTATCTTGTTTTATTTCGTCTTTTTAAATGTTGATTGTAGTTTACTAAAGATGCATAATGTAGTTTGAAAAACACTAATTAAAGTTAATATGAGACTGTCCTGGGAATATTAGGTATATAATCATCCTGATACAATAAATGAAAAACAGACTTTAAAAATGGACTTACTTAGTATATAATTCATTTTTACAAAATATGTATTAAGAGAAAAGTCTGGAGTTTTAAAATGTTGTTAGTGGTTCATTTCTGTTTTCTGTGAAGGCAAGGAAAACTTAAGGAATTACAGGACAATAAGAAAGTATTTTGAATACCTTTATTCTGAGTGATGTCTCTATATCTTTTTTGAAATTAAAATAATTCAATGAAATCTCTCACTGCCCCTCAGTTCTGAGATGTGAACATAGGGGTACTTTACCATTGAGCTACATTTTTATCTCTTTTTTATTTTTTACTTTGAGACAATGTCTTGCTAAGTTGACAAGGATGTCCTCAAACTTGGAATCCTTCTACTTCAGCAGTAAACTGGAATTACAGGTCTGTGCCACTGTGTCCAGCAATAATTCAATAAAATCTTTACAGTGGTGATATTATTTTCATTGGTAAACAGTTGGCAGTTTCATACTGACCCCCTTTTTCATTTTTATTATTGGTCTTAGAAATTTAAAAATCTGGGCTCGCTGGCACACAGCAGTAAAGAATCCTTTTAAAGTGCTATTAGTGGGGCTGGGGATGTGGCTCAAGCGGTAGCGTGCTTACCTGGCATGCGTGCGGCCCGGGTTCGATCCTCAGCACCACATACAAAGAAAGATGTTGTGTCCGCCAATAACTAAAAAATAAATATTAAACTTTCTCTCTCTCTCTCTCTCTCTCTCTCTCTCTCTCTCTCTCTCTCTCTCCCTCTCCCTCTCCCTCCCTCCCTCTTTATTTTTTTTTTTAAAGTGCTATTAGTAAGAGGCTTACCAGTTGTGTTGAGTTGCAGCTAACTTTGTTTCTGTGGTGAACACTAGAATCATGGCAGTTTCTTAACAGATAATAAGGATTTTTTTAAAGAAATTTTTTCTTAGTTACAAAAATAGAAATCATGAAAATATTACAACTATTCATAGTTCCTTGACCCAGAAATAACCACTATTAATCATTGAGTTTTATTTTCTCTGTATATGTGTACAGGCTTCATATCATCCATCCATATCTATCTATCTATCTCTCTCTCTCTCTCTCTCTCTCTCTCTCTCTCTCTCTCTACATAACATAACATAACATAACATATAGTGTCCTAGCTTGCTCTTTGCCCTTTCAGTTCTTGCTAGAAAATTTTCCTGTATCTTCACATTTTTTTTTTTTTTTTTTACAAACAATTTGCAATGGCTCTGTCTTATTCCTGTTCTTCCATTGAGATGTGTTTGAACCATTTTAAAGCAGAGGTGATAAATTTTTTCCATGAAGTGCACAGATAGTATTTTAGATTCTATAAGTTTTATGGTCTTTTAAATGATTCAATATTGCCATTTAGCACAAAAGCAGCCTTAAACATGACAAAACTAAGTGAATATGACTGTGTTCCAGTAAAACTTTACTTGGAAAATAGGCTTGGGCAAATCCTTGAGTCAAGACTTTGTAAGCTTTTTTTTTTTTTTCCTTCTTGTATGTTTTAGAAAAAAAGCGACAATTTGAAATGAAGAGGAAGCTTCACTACAATGAAGGACTGAATATTAAATTAGCTAGACAACTAATTTCAAAAGATCTACATGATGATGAAGATGAAGAAATGTTAGAGACTGCAGATGGAGAAAGCATGAATATTGAAGAATCAAATCAAGGTCAGATGTTTTAAAAATATCACTGAGGCTTGTGATCTCTGTGACTAAGATAATATACTTTATTTGGCTTTATACTTATCAAAAACCTCCGAAAAATTTGCTGATTAGCTTTATTATTATGCCAGTGTTTCTAAAATTTTAATCCTGTGGCCAATTTCAAAAGAAAATTTTATGCCTAGAGTTGATTTAAGAGCTCGTGTTACAATATATGTCTATTTTTTCTTATAGTTTACTTGGCTTTGTACAAGAATATTTATCTTATCTATCTGTCTATCTATCTATCTAGTCCTCCCTATCCCCACCCCCGGGCTCCAGTACTGGGGATTGAGCTATCCTCCCCAGTCCTTTTATTTTGTTTTAATTTTGAGATAGGGCCTTGCTAAGTTTCTGAGGCTGGACTCAAACTTATGATCAAATTTGCCTCACTCTCCCAAATTGCTGAGATTAAAGGCATGTGCTACCATGCCCAACATCCTCAGTCCTTTTTATTTTTTTGTTTTGAAACAGTGTCTCATTAAATTGCTGAGGCCAGCCTTGAACTTGGGGTACTCCTGCCTTAGCCTCCTGGAATGGTGAGATTATAGCTGTGTGCCACCATGACTGGCTGTTTTAGTCAGCTTTTGTATTGCAATGACCTAAATATCCAACAAAAACATCATAGAGGAGAAAAAATTATTTGGGGCTCATGATTTCAGAGATCTCATCCACAGGTGGCTGACTCTATTACTCACAGGGGAAGAGCCTTGCCAGGAAAGCTGGGCATTTAGAGCCTTGCACATGCTGGGCAAGTGCTGTACCACTGTACTACACCCACAGACCCTATTTTTGATCATCGGTTATTCTGGTATTTAACAAAGGTGAATATTCTACACTATCAGTGAAGTTTTTTGATACCTACTACCTACACTTTGTATTCACAAACTACTGCTTTTCAGTAGTGTAAATTATTTTATTTGTGGTGCCTAAGATAGTTAAGTTACAGGAAAGTAAGCAATTATTATATTGTTTGGGTGAGCATAGTATTAAATATGAGTAATTCTATGATACAGCCTGATGAGTCACTGTCTTATTATATAGTGTCAGGATTACAATATTTTTTGTTATCCATATTATGCTTTAGCCTTTTGGTATGATTCATATAGCATTTCATTTCCATTGTATATGCTATAGTCTGTTTAGCTTATGTTTAACTTGAACAGATGTCATCTTAAGGAGTATTTGTTACATATCTCTCTTCTTTTTAAAAAATATATTACCTACTTTTTGCTTTCCTAACTCCTAATTGCCCTGGGGTCTTTGTTTCCCATTTTACCTTTATTTTTTTCTTCGTTGTGATGATGGGGATTGATTCCAGGGCCTCACACATGGTCAAGTGCCCTACTGCTGAGCTAAATCTTCAGCCCTTGTGGATTTCTTTTGTTGATGTGTTCAAGTGAACGTTTCTTTGTTTATAATTTTTCACCAACTTCTCAGACTTTCAATACCCGACTTTCTTTTTAGAATAGATGCAGTTTTTCTTTTAAGTTGCTGAGGCTGGCCTCAGACTTAATTCTTCGACCTCAGTCTTCTGAATAGCTGAGATGCACAGGAATGCACCACAGTGTCTGGCTTTTTGTGTGTGTGTGTGTGTGTGATATTGGGGATTGAACTTAATGTGTGCTCTTCCACTGCATCGCCAGTTTTTCCTTTTCTTTTTCTTTTCTTTTTTTTGAGAAAGTTTCATCATATTACCAGATTGGCCTTGAACTTATGGTCCTCTTGCCTCAGCCTTCTGAGTAGCTAGGCTTACAGTCAGGCGCAGTTGTATCTCACTCAGTGTCAACTCTTAATGAAAATACCCCTCATTACTGCTGGAAGTCTTTACCCAGCACCACTTTGTCAAAGAATAAAGGGATTTTTTTTTAATATTTATTTTTTAGGTGTAGATGGATACAACACAATGCCTTTATTTTTATGGGATGCTGAGGATATAACACAATGCCTTTATTTTTATGGGGTGGTGAGGATCGAACCCAGTTCCCACCCGTGCTAGGCGAGTGCTCTACCACTGAGCCACAATTCCAGCCCAGATTTTTTTTTTTAAACCTAGCTTTTGAAAAATAACTCTGAGCCTTTGTCCATCTCTGCCTATAAGACATTAAGTTTCACACATTTAATGTGTATCTTTTTCTATGTAAGTATAAGTTTTAGAATTTATAGCTCAGTGACTAGTTTTTTTTTTTTTTTTCAGTGTACTATTTACAAAGGAGTAATTCTGCTTAGCATTATGAAATTCTTTGGGGGCTCTTAATTTTTTTTTTTAAGCCAGCTTTTAAATCTCTGGGTTCTATAAAATCCATTACTTCTTGAGCATTTAAAGTCTTCTTCCTCTTCCCCTTCCTTTTACCTACCCCCTTTCTCTCTTTGTTTCCACCTGTTTTATTGCTGTTTTTGTAAAGAAAAAAAAGTGTGCAGAGTCTAAGGTGTAATATTTTATAGTTTTAAGATAAAGCTTCTTTTTTTAGCTTTAGGTATTTGTATTATCATTAAACTCTCCTCTGAAATTTACACACAGAACTATTCAATCTGAAACCTGTTTGTCCTATCACCAAATATATACATATTCCTGATATCCCCTTTAGAATATTAAGGGGTGCATAAAGATTTTTTCAGATCAGTCTAATTAGGCCTACAGGTTTTTATGTTTGCTTATTATCCATATCAGTGGAAAGGGGCTTAAGCTCAAATAGTTCCAGGATTAGCAATATGCAGCAAATTATGTTGACTTTTTTTCCCTTTATCTTTGCAGGATCTACTACAAATGACCAACAGCAAAACAAATCACAAAATTCATAGAAGAGATTTGTTCAACATTGCAGTTGTTTGTCAAATACAAACCCTTTTACTATAATACACTGCTTCTTGTTCTTCACAATTCATGACTTAAGTACCAAAATGCATACCAGTTATTATATATTGCCAAGAATTAAATGATAACCTTAGAGACTGATTAGACTGAAAATGCCTAATTAATGCATATATTCTTGTGCCTCGTACTTCACCACAAATACAGTGTAATGTCATCAGTCCTAAACTGCTTTAGTTTTGTAAGAACACTGGTTAATTTGTATAAGATATTGTAGAGCTTTTTATGCTTTAGAGGTTAAACAGCGTCTTTGGGGGGGAGGGGGACTAATTTATTTTCATCACTACTAGATGTGATACCTCTTATAAAAAGTTTGTTGGGTTTTTGTTTATTTTTAACAAAAGTTGATTGGAACAAGAAGATATATAGGCTGATATATATTCAGGCTAAAAGATATTTTAACAGTTGTCTTCAACTTGATTTTTCTGTTTGAGAAAGTTTAAGTATTATTGATACACATTCTGGCCTACTCTCTTTAAAATTCCTGTTGTTTCTTTGTGTTTACAAGGAAAAGATTGAATTTTTTCTCCTCAGAACTAGCTTTTTTTTTGACAAATAAACTATCAGGTTAAACTTGCACTAATGTCTGCTCTAACTGCTTGTTTTGGTACACTAAGCAGACCAGATCAGTTTGGGTTTTTTTCAATAAATATAATTATAGTCATCAGTATTCCCTTTACATACCTCTTAACTTTCTGCTTTTGTTTTCTCCTCCTTTCTACACATAGGCATATGATTGTAAGGAACACAAAGTTGCTACAATAATGACATTCTCATTTTGGCCATTAGTGTTTAATAGTTCTTCTGATAGATGAAGAAAATCAATTGAGTAGCAACAATACTATAGGCAGGAAATAAAATTCAATTGCTCAGTTTCTACACCTCTCTTATTTACAGTGTGGTAATTAAATTGCTATTATTAGTTCATTTGACTTAATTAGACATTAGAAAACAATTGAGGCTTTTTTGCATGATGAGAGAAATGTATGTAACCAGTGATATAATTGTTCCTGAATGTACAGACAGAATTAAGCCTGAACATTTTTTATTTAAAAATTTTTAAATAGTTCCTGATTTAAGGGAATATGATAATGTATAGTATGACAAATGTACTTTATTCTTCTAACACAGTAGGAATTATTTGGTTTTTGTTTGGTTCTGAAATGAAGTGCAGTTCTTGTGTATCTTGATTTAGTGATGGTTTCATTTCTAGTCAATTATTTGTATCTTAATTTTTTGTTAGTACCAAAAGAATCCATTATCTGAGTAGACTTTTAAAATAATTTCTGTATATTATATATATATATATATATATATATATATATATATATATATATATGAAATGGCTTTTATTGAACAGCTTATCTTCCACTTGCAGGTTTATGGAAATATCAGTATGTTGAAGTAAATAAAAAGTGGGAGGATTCTTTGCTGTTAGAAGAATGTGCTTATTATTTTGAATGTCATGGAATCTAATCAAAGTACCTCTGAAATATAGTGTGGTATTTTAATCATTTTAGCTAGTAATACCACTGATTTATCAGCAAAACAATGTTTATCTCTGTTTTGTGTTTAGTCTATACACAAGTGTGTACATATGTTCATACACCCAGACCTCTGTTTTTGGCTTCCTCTTTTTCAGTTCTTAGAAAGTATTCACATACTCCTAGAATTAGCTGCTGTACAGTGAAGAAAAATTAAGGCTTTTTAACAACTGATTCTTTTTTTTTTCCTACAAACCATTTATTGAAACTTAAAACTTATTTCTAGTTTCAGAGAGTAGATAATTATCTCATAGGAGTAAGACTTGTCAGATAGCATGGTTGGTAAGATTTTAGATAGTCAAACACTACTAATAAGAATGTTTTTGTCAAATTATGAGTTCCTAATTGACCTGGTATTGGATAAGCAAAAAATGAAACTTTGTGGACTTGAGAGTATAGCTCAGGGGTACCTTTCTGGCATGTATGAGGCCCTGGGTCTGATTCCCCCATATTGCAAAAAAATTAAATTTTTTAAAAAGTAAAGCTTAGAAAGTAATCTGTATTTAGTTTTAGCCAAGGTAGATTCTACTCTCAGCCTTATTTCTTCTGCTAAACTCTTTAGTATCAACTAGTGTGTTTTCCAAGTTCAGAAATGGTTTCTTAAAGTGGGTGCTACTTAAAATCCCAGCAACTTATCAAGACCCTGTCTCAAAATAAAAATGGCCTGTAATTGTAGCTCACTGATTGAGTGCCTCTGTGTTAAATCCCAGGACCACGTGGTAGGGAAAATGTGTTTTTAAAATCTAAGACTTAGTGGTATAATGTGATATTAAAATAAGAATCAGTTGAAGATTAAAGCAAAATGCCATTTTCTCCTAAACTTTCATTTTGTTCATATTGTTCGCTTCAGTTAGTATGTGCTACACGTATTATACAGTGTCATATACTGTGAGTGGATTTTATTTTACTAGCCAACTATCTCAAGATCATATTCCACTAACCAAGTAGACCTTGGACTCTCTTGTGGCTCAGTAGTTTGTTTAGTTGTAGTAGAATTGATAATAAGAACTACCATTTAATGAGAACCTATTATTATTTGCACTTACCTAACATAGTACTAGGTCCCTAGCTAATTCTTAAACTACCATGCAAAGCAGGCATTCATTCTTACCTGTTTATAAGTAAGGAAAATGCTCCTGGCCAAGTTACTCATTTTTCATTGTCTCACACCTGCTAAGTGACAAGGTTCAAATCCAGATCTGACTAAATTTTCATGGTCTTTATCAATTTTTTTTTTTAAACTGTAGAAAATTCATTTTAAAAATTGTAACTTACAAATAAACTTTATTTGGATTATTGATTTGATACTGTATGATTTAAGCGGATTATATTTCAGGTATTTAGTTTGAGTTTCTGTTTTTTATTTTAGTCTGAAAAATTGAGGATAATTTTATTCTGTTTGCAGTTCTATAGCATTTAGGAAAATCAAGAGCACAATCAGTGCTCAGGAGTGTCTAAATGCATGATTGGTTATATTACACAAGTTTGTTTCCAAGCAGACTGTTCAATACTCACTGTGATTTCTTTATTGAATCAATGTTAGGAAGTCAGATACCAGTCCAGCCATGAAAAACCAACACGTAAGAACACTTGCCTAGTATGTGTGAAGGCCCTGGTTTCAGTGCCAACACTGAAGAAAAAAAAAAGTTTCTAATCGGCATTTCCCAATGTGTTACATGAAAAGAATTCCATGAGCAAGTAAAAGCTCTGCACATGCTATATACTTTATTCTCCTACCATCTTGTAGACATAATGTATCTTACACCAAAGAGTCCAATAGTAGATTAGGGTATAGCTCAGTTGTAGAACACATGCTTAACACATACATCATCTTTGGTTCAATCACTAAAACCACAAGAAACAAGAAAAGAGAAAAATAAAACGTTTAAAAAGTCTTGATTAAAGAAAGAATCTTGGTTTAACCTCACATTCTTCAAACTTACTTCACAATAACCACCCCACCTTGTCCATCAAATAATATTCCAAAGGAGGGGAAGAGGCTAGAGTTTTTAACATATCAAAGTTGAACTTCCTCCAAGAATAAGAAGAGAATGATTTGTTTAGAATTTGCCGAACATAACACTTTAACTTTTGGCAACTTATCCAAGAAACAGTAAAATGTGTATCCAGGACAGATGAGGGTGTGGTTGATGTGGCTACTTATAAGCTGCTGTGGTTTAATACTGATATGACTCTTGCTCCAAAATTTGCTGTTCTAAGCAGTTCTCCAAAACATCTCATCCTTGTCATCAGCTCTTGCATGCATAGCCAGTTGACAAGAGCACATCTGCTACTCATTGGGAAAAACAACAAAAAATAGAAGCCAGATAGCAAGTCTGTGGCTCATGCCCCTAAACCTTGGTTAATTTGTTTTTTAGTTCTTATAATTTAAATTTGGATTTGATTCATCTGGGTTTTTTTTTTATTTGAGGAATTATTGGGGGGAGGTAATGATGAGAATAGGTAAGTGAGGGTGGATTTGGCAAATGTTCAGTCATGATTTTATATCAACTGCCCAGCCTGAAATTTTTTTCAGTCTATGTCTGCCAAGTATTCAGCATTTCAGTTCTATTACCAATGGGAATTATTGGGATTGGAAGAGAACTTCTGTAAATTGTTGTTCTCCTCTGTTCAATTCTTTTGGGATTGATAATAGTATTGACTAGAAATAGGATTGTATAATCTGATTTTTTGTATTTTATTTTCATTTGACTCTTTTTAAGCAAAAGGAATTATAAACAGCTTTGCAGTATGCCTTGTTCAAATAAAATGGTTCAATCTGAAAGTGTTACCAGTAACAGAACTAACCCAGGAAGAAAAAAGTTTTATTACACACTAGTTAACATTCAGTGGTCTCTGAAGTACCCCGGTATGTAAGCAATTATTGAAAGACAATGTATTTTCTTTTTATCTCCCTATATAAAAGAGACACCCTCTTGAAAAACAAGCATTTTCTCTAATGTAGTGCACCTTGCCAAGCTAAATGGGGACTATGGACCTAAGACTACTACCATTAGAGATTGTCAAGTTTAGATATGCATCATAGCAGAAGGAACACTCCTTTGGGAGAACAAGGAAGGAGTAGGCATACGCTCATCCTCCAGCCATCCTGAGGAGGCCTTTCTGGCAGGAGACTGGGGAGGATGAACTTAGCAAGACTGCTACCTAGCAGATTTTTGTATGAATTCCCTTAAAACCAAATTTAAGAGCTCTTTAGTCACCTACCACTAAAAAGATGGAACATTCCCACAAAAATCAAATGTCAAATGATATATTTTTTTAACATCACTGCCTAATACAAAATTTTGTATTTCAGAAGTTGAATCAGATTTGTGGAATATTGCCTTTTTAAAAATCTCTTAAGTCACTTTACTAGGAGACAAGAAGGGGCTGGGAAGAGAAGGACAGAACTGTCAGTCCCACTCAAGCCTGAAACTATCTCAGGAAATATACTGTCATCCAGTGCTAATTTTGGCAAGTATCAAATAGATACCCACTTCCCTACTGGTATGCTACAAAATAGGATTTGGGTTTTTCATGGTAAATCACAAAGTACATAATCCATTCTAGTGGATCCTACTAATCTCTACCTAAAAGCAGCCCCAGGAAAAACCCAGTCAACCAAATCACAAAATGGTGTTATTCTGAGCTTCAAGCATTGTTCTGTACATCTAGTTACCTGAAATTTTATGGTTTGCATGAGGACACACTGATAAATAAAAAGTTGAAGGGAAAGGATGTTTATTTATGAGAAAATAAATATTAAGTATAAATGTGTTCATGTGCTCAGAAATTCTGGTGTGCAGTGTGCACAAAAAGGCAAATAAAAGATAATTCTTAGAAAAAAGAGTACATAGTTATAGTAAACAAAAGCAAAATATATAAGTGAAATAAGAACATAGAGATTAGCATGTCTGTTGCTTATATGTCTTACGCATATCAAAAACACCATGTTCAAAATAGCTCTTTATTGTCCCCCCAAATTCTGAATTGTTTTATTTCCCACCCCAAATCAATAATTTGGCCCCACCTCCCTCAATCATCACATTCTCTCAAGTAAAGATATCCAGTCCATTAGGAAGCTTACTGACTATCCCATCATGTGTCTAAATCTCACCTCCAGTCTCCTACCATAGACATTTTGGTGAAGCCACATCATATTTCTTATATTCCTGTGACAAGCTAATTTTTCATGCTTTTCCATTTTCATATTGTCCCTCTCCAGTCCGCAATCTACACAGCAGCAGGTGTTGCTGACCTCTTGAAAGCCCTTCAGTAATGTGTCTAACTCTTTTTTTAGTTGTAGTTGGACACAATGCCTTTATTTATTTTTATGTGGTGCTGAGGATCAAACCCAGCTCCTCACACGAGCTAGGTGAGGGCTCTACCGCTGAGCCCCAGCCCCAGGCCCTGAGCCACAACCCCAGCCCCTCTACGAGATTTCTGAGAATGGTTTCCAAAAAAAACACATGTACTGGCCCGACCTACCTCTTAGATGAAATCTTGTGCCCTCTCCTGCTTAATTTTTTTGTTTCTCTTGTTAAATCTCCCATCCCTTTTCCAGCCTAGAAAGTCCCCCAACCTAAAATATTCTTTAGTAATTTTTCATATGACTTTATTCCTACTATCCTCAAATGCTTGTGTTTTTTTGTTTTGTTTTCATGTGGTGCTGAGGATCAAACCCAGGGCCTCCCCCATGCAAGGCAAGTGCTCTACCACTGAGCTACAACCCCAGCCCCTCAAATCCTTGTTTTCTTATCTGGTTGGTTTGCTTGATTGCTGCCTGACTTTGTAACTAAATAGAAAGTTTCATGAAAACAGAGACACTTTTACTTAACTACAATATTCTCAGAGCTTTGTCCTGGGTCAGTTCAGTAGAAGCCTCAACAAATATTTGTTGAATAATGCAAGGATAATACTTGTTCATAATGTGATTTCACTTTGTTCTTACCATTACTCTTTCCTTATATACTTACTGTGTGACTGTTAGAACCAGAAAGGATTTTAGAAATCAAATAGTCTAATTTCCTTGTTTTTTTAGAGAAGACAATTCAAACAAAGTCAATATTACCCAACTGGTTATTGACAGAGGAATTAGAACCCAGTTCTTGTGAGTCCTCATTTTCATAATAAATCTATCTTTGGATGAAAACACTGTGGTGCTGTCTTGGCTTCTTTTTTTCTATTTTTTCAGAGTTGGAAGGAATTAAGAATCAAATCATTATTCAGGATAATCTGAAAATATGCTTTTGTGCACAAGTAAAATTTTTCAAAACAACTGAGGCCTACTAACAGTACTCTAATATTTAAACATTTTAGAAGTAAATCTTGGTAGAGAATGGTGTACTTTCCAATATTCACAAACCAAGAGACCCTAGACAAGCTTTTCTTGTTGGATTTATTTATTTATTTATGTCGGGTTGAACTCAGAGGCATTCAACCACTAAGCCACATCCCCAGCCCTATTTTGTGTTTTATTTAGAGACAGCTCAGTGCCTTGCTGTTGCTGAGGCTGGCTTTGAACCCACAATCCTCCTGTCTCAGCCTCCTGAGCTGCTGGGATTACAAGTGTGAGCCACCACACTTAGCTTCTTGTTGGGTCTTGTTTGTTCTTATGAACATTAATTATCATACTATGAAATACAATCTGCCCTCAAAAGCCCATTGGAGGGATTTTTTCAAAATAGGAGATCTGAGGGTAGTTACTGACTTTTGTATGCAGGCTAAAGTGGTTGTTTTCCTTGATGCCAAAAGGTTTGTTTTCAGTTCCAGCTTTCTGTCTTTGGTTCTAGCTATGAGAAATTACCAAAATCTTCACACCAGGATGAATTGTGTGCAGACCTCCCTGTCTTATGAAGGGCTTTAAAGATTTTGGATAGAATATCAAGTCCAGTTCTGTGGTCCAATAGAACATGAGTTGAAGAAAATTATGTGACTTTAATAAATTTTGTTTTTGAGAACAGTTTTAGGCTCACAACAAAACTGAGCAGAAAATATAGAGAATTCTCAAATACTTTTTGCCCCAACAAACAGCCTCCATCCACTATCAAAATCCTGCATCAAAGTCCATAGTTTGCAGTAGGGTTCACTCTTGGTTTTTAAACAAATATATAATAACTGGAAAATCCTCTGTGCACTACTTACTTGTCCCATCTTCCTCCAATGTCACATAGTTGGACTTTTACAGTATGAAGTCTTTTCACGTTTGTTTCACTTAATTACATGCATTGAAGTTTCTCTTCCATGTTTTTTTGTTTTTGGCAGTGTCAAACCCAGGGCCTCACACACAGTAGGCAAGCACTCTACCAGTGAGCTACATCCCCAGCTCTGTTTAATTTGGTTTTGAGATGTGGGTGCTTCTCACCAAGTTGCCTAGACTGGCCTGAAAGTTGTAATCCCCCTTCATCAGCCTCCCAAGAAGCTGGGATTACAGGCTTGGGCCACCATGCCAAGTTCCTCCATGTCTCTGTCTTGATAGCACATTTCTTTTTAGTGCTGAATAAATTCCATTGTCTGAATGTTTCACAGTTTATTCATATCTATTAAAGACATCTTGGTTGCTTCCAAATTTCAGCAAACAGTAATAATGCAACAGTGTTGCATATTTTGATCATTCTAATATGTATGTAATGGTATCTTGTTTTAGTTTGCATTTCCCTAAATGATATGTGACACAGAGTACCTCTTTGAAATTGTTGTTTATTTGGGGTGTGTGTTTGGTTCTGGGAATTAAACAAAAGGGTGGTCTACTGAGATACATCCCCAGTTCTTTTTAATTTTTATTTTGAGACAGGGTCTCACTAAGTTTCCCAGGCTGGTCTCAAGCTTGTGATCCTCCTGGTTCAACTTCCTAAGTAGCTGGAATTTTAGGCATGTGCCACCATGCCCAGCTGGAGCATCTTTTAACGTACTTATCATACGGACAACATCTTTGATGAAGTTTTTGTTCAAATCATTGGCCCGTTAAAAAAATCAGATTTTCTTATTGTTGAGTTTTAAGAATTCTTTTTATATTTTGAATAACATTCCTTTATCAGCGAAATCTTTTGCAAATACATTCTCCCAGCCTGTGTTTTATTTTTTCTTCCCCTTGAATGAATTTCGAGAACCATTTCTTCAACATTTAGCTTTCTGTTCTGCCCAAATTCTAGAAAATAATATTACACATGTTTATGGGATTCTTCTTAAGAATTAAAGAGATAACAAGTGTTGGTGAGGGTGTAAAGGAAAGGAATACTTATTCTTTTAGGTTGTTTTCTGGGTTAGTTACATAAAAGCATGTAAGTAAAAATGTGTTGAACTTTTCAGTTATTTTAAATAATGAGAAGATCTAATTTGCTGGATTTTCCTATAGTTAGATATAGATAGGCCAATAAAGGATATAGGTTTAGAACATGTGTCTAACATTTCAGAGATACTGCTAAGTAAATTAACTCAAACTCTCAAAACAATTGAGCTGACACCATTAGGTTAAGGGTCACCCAATCATCTGTAACCTTGGTGAGAATGACTTCATGGGCTTGTAAGACTAGAAGCCACATTGCAGAGAGGGCTAGAGACTGAGTGTAAGGTGTGGAAACAGACATTGCATGTGTAAGCAGCTTATTCAAGGTTAGTTATAAAAGCAAAGATGGAGAAAAAAGAATAAGGTGGGGCAGGGATTTGTATGTTTACAATAATATTTTAGAAATTAGACTTAGGAAATGGGTACAGAAGTTTCACCTCTTGTGTAGAGTTAGAAGATAGTATTTTAAGATAATATTTTACCAGGAGTAACAATTGAAATGAGACCTATGAAAGCACATAATCAATAATCCTTCCTACACTACACATAGTTTATTAAGTACTTCATTGTGGTATTTTGTCAGTTTGTTCTTAATGCAATGCCTAAAACACATCATTATTTTCTATAGTGTGGGTTTGTGAAATCTATATTAATATTTTCCATTAGTTTCATGTTATTTGCCTTCAAAAGATCATCTATTTTTAAACCTTTAATTAGTCTCCAAGCAGATGGCACAACTATGAAATCTTTTTCAGAATCAGAGGCTTTGGTATATATTGTTGAAACCTTAAACTTTATGGTTCTTTGTTCACACATCCTGTTAATGAAAGTTATTGCATCCTAATTTTAGTTATAATACAAATTAAAATATCTACCAATGGCAAAAAGGGGTGCTATTTAGAAAAACATTTAAAATTACCACCCCTATTTTTTGTTAAATGAAGTTTTAGACAGCAAAATGGCAGGGCATCTAGAGAGGGGATATTCTAATGCTCCATAACAAAACACTTGAGCATAGAGTCAGGCGGCTCAGAGCTAATTTTGGAACTAAGCAGTCAAAGCAAATTTTTCAAAAGGGTATCTGAGAAAAAGCAGGTCTTAAGTTTACATTCTTTGTTTAAACCCAGTGTGTACAAAACTAAACTCAAACCTTCTCTACCAACCAATTCCATGATTCTGGAGGGGAATCTTCTTATCAACCATTGTATGCATCAAGTCACCTTTGATGCTCTCCTCGGCTTCTAGGAGAGCATCTAGGTTACAAAGCTCTGACAATGTTTCCTTCAAAAGGTTTCTTGAGGGCTATGGTTATAGCTCAGTGGAAAAGGGCTTGCCTTGTATGTGTGAGGCACTGAATTAGATTCTCAACACCACACACAAATAAATAAAATAAAGGTCCATCAACAACAACAACAACAAAATTAAAACAAAACAAAAAAAAGGTCTCTTGAGGCTTGTTGGTGGCGCATGCCTATAATCCCAGCTACTCCAGAGATGAGGCAAGAGGATTGCAAGTTTAAAGCCAGCCTCAGCAACTTAGCCAGACCCTAATTACCACACAATCCCCAGTATCCACATAAAAAATAATTTAATTTGACCTTAGGTTCTTTACTTTCTATCCATATTTCTACCTTCTATGTCCCCTGGGTTTGGGTGAAGTTCAGCTATTGTTCCTCTTTTCTCTAAAATAGCCCTTGCTTTCTCTGAAACCACCCTTTGACATCCCAGTCATTTCTTTTAGGTCAAATTCCACCTCCCACATTAAGCTTTTTCATATGTGATTTAAACTATTTCCTTTGAATTCCTATTAAATTATACTTATTTCTCCTGTATCATGTTCTGCTTTGTGTTGTTATTCGTACTCTTGTCATATTTTCTCCTGGACTAAGCACATTCTTTTTTTTTTTAACTTATATATATTTCAGTTGTTGATGGACCTTTATTTTATCTTTTTCACTTATTTTATATGTGGTGCTTAGACTCAAACCCAGTGCCTCACACATGCTAGGTAAGCACTCTACTACTGAGCCCCAGCCCCAGCCCCAGCCCCTACATTCTTTCTTAACTTTCTAACACAGAGGAAGTTACACAGCAAATGTTTAATCACTCCTGAATCTTAAAGTATATTAATTAGTAATGCATTAATGTGTAGTTCCAATCTGTAATGATGGAGCCTCTTTGTCAATCTACAAGTAGATGTGGGTAGAGGGAGCAAGAATAAAGTTTGCATAGATTTTAGTACCTTGGACCAATTTCTCAGTTGGATGTAAGGAAACATTCCAGCTACATTGCTTTTTCTTTCTCTTGTCTCTAGATCTGAGCACAAAGCAAATTTGCTGGTTTGCCAAGGTATGCAAGGCTACAATCAGATCCCCAAAGAGGATTTGGGCAACCACAGAAACGTCTTATTTATTTTATTTTTACTGGGGACTGAATCTAGGGGAATTTTGCCACTGAGCTACATCCCCAGCCCTTTTTTAATTTTTGAGAAACAGTCTCACTAAAGTTTCTTAGGGCCTTGCTAAATTTCTGAACCTGGCCTGTAATTTGCAATCCTCCTGCCTCAATATCCCAAATCACTGGGATTACAAGCATGCACCACTGCATCAGGCAGAAATGTCTGTTTGGGGGATTCTATTTAGTTTGAACTCAGTTTAATCATCCTGTACAGGGTCTTAAAATTCAAAGGTGATAAGGATTAATGTCTTGCTCATGATAACCCTATCTTCAAAACGACTAGAGTAGGTTTGGCTTGAACCGTTGTCTGCTGCCAGATGCTGGTTAGCAGGAAAACACAATGATATTTTATATTTTTCAGGGATGTGTGGGTCCATAGAGATAAAGCTGTTAATTTCAGCAGATGTGTCAATTTTACTTAGGGAAAAGGTGTCAGAACACTGTACCATCACCAAAAATAACTTCTTGAAGGCACTGGGTGCCTGAATTTAGACAGATTAAAAATAAAAACAAATATTTTTATGTACTTTTCAAAATGCTGTTTCATGTATATTTAAAAATGCTGTTTTGTACAAGGACTTTTTCGGTGTATTTTTTATTAGGATATTTTCTCGTATAACCCAATTGATAAACATCTCTGCCAGTTTTTCAAAAATTCCCGGGAAATTTTCATCTGTCTCTTTTCTTTCAAGCTATTACTGCTACAGGAAGGCTTATTTAATAACGTTTTGTTATCCACATGCATCTTAATCCAGTTATGAAAAGAATTTTGTTTATGGCTGCTATCTAGTTCCAAGAGAACAAATTAAGAAAGGTAGGTGACTGGGCAGCTATGTTTAAAATAGCTTTGCTCTTAATCTGATTTGTTTCAATCACACATTATTCTCATTTCCTTACTTTCAGGCAGTGGCTAGGCTTTGCTAAATAGTGTAAGTTAGAAAGAACTGACAAAAATACAAATTAGTGTGAATTTAATGGAGATGGAATCATATCACACTGGTGAAACCATGGTACTGCTTTATTATTGCACTGTAATGGCAGACATAGCACCACTAGGTTATTATGTGTAAAGGGTTTTACTATAACTGAAATCACTTTTCCTGAAAATTAACAAATACAATAAAAACTTGACATTGATCATTTATAGGGAGACTCCAATAGGCAGTCCTCACCAGGACTCCATGGACCCAGAGAAAGAAAGGGCAGATAAATCCCTTCAGTGTGCTCATTCAAATCCATTATATTTAAGCACTTTTACTTTTGGAACTTTGAGGAAGGCTAACTTCATTTATTAAGTGTCTGTTAGAACACTTTATATAATATGTACATACACATATATATTAAGCTTTCTGTTTTAAAAAAAATGTTTTTTGTTTCTTCTTGGTACTTTGGATTGTAGCTTAACGGTAGAGTGGGTGCTTAACATGCATGAGGCCTTGGACTGATCCCCAGCACCAAAAATAGATAAATAAGAACAATGTGGTTTTTTTTCTTTACATTCATATGTAAATTTCCCATTTAAAAATAAATCTCAGCTTCAGAAACAGAGAAGCCCACATTAACAAACTCATTTGGTTGTACATCTCAATTGCTAATAGTAGTAATGACTAACATTCACTGAGCCCTTTAGTTTTAGAAATTATTCTAAGGGTTATATGTGTAAAAATCTCATTTCAATTTCAAAACCTTAATAGGATATGAACTATTGTTACCACCATTTTACAAATGAAGAAACTGAGGCACCCAGAAAAAGTCAACAGCCTGTCCAAGGCACACACAGTAAGTGGTGCATTCACGATTCCTAACCCCATAATCACCAGAGTCTAGGCTCTTGACTCAAGTACTAATAAGTGCATGTTACACTTTCTTCATTTTCTGTTTGTGTTGTTCTTTGCATGTTTTTGTTCCCATTCTTTTTTTTTCAATATATATTTTTCAGTTGTAGTTGGACACAACACCCCCACTTTTGTTTTTATGTGGTGCTGAGGACCCAACCCAGGGCCCCGCGCTTGCTAGGCGATCACACTATCACTGAGCCACAACGCCAGTCCCCCCATTATTCTTGCATAATAAAATGAAGTTCTCTGCCATGGCCAGCAAGCCTCTGCAGGAGCTGGCCCCTACCAGCATCATCTGCCATCCATTATCTGACATCTACCATCAACATCTATAACCTACCACTCTTCCCCCTGGTTCATTCTTTGCCATTCCTCAGATATCCCAAATGCATTTCCACATCAGAATGTAAAAAAAAAATAGAATAAAATAAAATAAAATCCCGTCCCCCATCACCAGGATTGCCTTTTCAGAATACTGTCTCACTTGTTCTCTCATTTTATTTGGGTCTCTGTCTACTGTTATCTCCTCCTTGATCATTCCATAAGCTCCTGCCATTTCTTTTGTTTGTTTCTCCCCTTAATTTTCTTTGTAGCATTTATCATTCTTGAAAATTTCCACTGTTGTTTTTATTTGTGTCAGCCTCTCCTTTCACCAGAATGCAAACTCCATGAGAAGGAGGTTTTGTCTGTCTTGCGCATGATAACCACGGGCATCAACGGTGGTGCACATCATACGCTCTGTATTTATTGAATGAAAACACTTAGTTTCTCCCTGGAGTCTACAAGGAAGAGGAGGCAGATAGTATTATATCCTTTTTATAGTTGAGCTGGTCTCTGAAAGATGAAATCAATACCTCAAATGTATTGGCTAAATAAGTGGTTGAGACTAAAGTCTCTTTGCTCTCAGGTCTGGGCATTTTCCACTGCACCATCATGGTTTGCCTGATGTCATCTGTTTTTAAGTTCTTTGCCTCCAGAGTGGTTACAAAACTTTTCTGAAATTACTGTCTGCTTCAGTCATTATAGCAACTCAACCACAGCCAACATTGACTGTATAGTTTGAAAAATTTTAAATTAGTGGCTCTAACTTTTGCTATTTTTTGACATGTTTTTTTTTCTATAGCTAAAACCTGGAAATATTTATAAATCTGTTCCATATATAGTCAAAATAATTAGCTAACCCCAGATCTTAATTCAAGTTAATTCATTTATTCAATATATACTTAATCCTGAATCTTCTAGAGTGTGAATTGTTTCATCTCTCTGGGCCTTGGTTTCTTCATTTTGTAAGTGGGGATAATAATAGTAACTACCTCATAGGGCGTTCTGATGATTAAATGGGATTATGTAAATGAAATTCTGACATAACAATGGTTTGATACAGTATCAGCATGTTTACAGAGGAGAGGACACAACAATGAACAAGCCAGATTTGGGGCCTTCTCCCTCAGAACTTTCAGTCTAATAGAGAAGAAAGTTCAATAAATACAACAACCTATATCAGGTACTCTAAAGGGGCATGGGTGAGTTCTTCTTCACTCCTGTCTCTCACATCCAGCCCCATTAGCAAATCATACCAATTTCATCTTCACCAAAAAAAGAAAAACAGAATTTGATCATATCTTCTCACCTCTACTGCTGACACCCTGATCTAGATCTTGATCAACCCCCACTTGGATTACTTAGCCTCATAACAAGTCTCCCAACATCCACCCTTGCCCCCTACAATTCCCCACAAAGGAGCCAGGGTGATCCTCTTCCAACAAGTCAGATCATGACTCTTGCTATAGGCATAATAATTCCCCCGCCTTCAAAGATGTCCTGTTGTAATCCCTGGGATCTATGCTTTGCATGGCCAAAGGGCTTAACATTTGGGATTTAGGACCTTGAGATGGGGAGTGTTGTTTTGGATTATTCAAGTGGGCCTTATCTAACCACATGAATCCTTGAAAGTGGATGATATTTCCTTGTTGTGGTCAGAGGGAGATGTGAATGCATCTCTGAATGGTTGGAGAAGATGGAGGGAGGGGTCCTCTCTAGATGCTGAAAAGACCAGGAAAACAGATTCTCCCCTAGAGCCTTGGGAAGAAATGCAGGCCTGCCCACATACCCCAATTTTACCCCAGTGAAGTAAAACTTCTGACCTGCAGAACTGTAAAATAATAAATTGTATTGTTTTAACCCACGAAATTTGTTACAGCAGGAATAGAAAACTCACATATCACTCTTCTGCTCAGAACCCTCCAGTGGCTTCTTAGCTCACATGATGATTAAGTGGGATTATGTAAATAATCAGACAGAACTAGAGACCTGCCAGGCCCTATGAGATCGGGCCCCTGTTCCCCACTTTCTCCTGATCCCTCCAGTTCCTTCTGCCCCAGCCACTGACCTCCTGGCTGTTCTTCCAACACCCAGATCACACTCCACTTGGGCTTCGGGGCATGGGCTCTCTGTCCTCCTGGTCTGTGCCTCTCCTAGAATTCCCCTGGGCTGTCTCAGGCTTCCTTTGTTCTCAGCTGGGCAGTTGCCTCCTCTATGAGTCTGTCCCCAACTTCCCAATATAAAAATAAACACCTGTCCCTTGTCCTGTAACATACTCTGCCCATCTTACCCTGCCTTATTTTTCTCATTAACTCTTATCACCATGAGATATACCATTTAATCGCTCATGATCTCCACCCATCCTCTGTAGAAAACATGAGCTCCAGAGGGCAGGGATTTTGTCTCCTTTGCTATTCTATCTCCTTGCCTCGGGTTAAGTGCTCAGTAAATAATTTATCAAATGAGTTGGATGAATGAGAGAGAGGGGAGAAGGAAAAGAGCCTTGGGAACAGAGAGAAGACAGCTCTGGTGGTGTGAGGGAAGGAAGGAAGGCCTAATGTGAAGCCTGAGGCGGGTAGCCGGGTGCAGGCGGTGACACACTATAGACAAAGGGAACAGTCTGTGTGAGGTCATATAAATCGCCACAGGCTGGAGCATATAGGATAGCATGAGAAGGCTCGGAAACTATTTTAAGCAGTTGGGCTCACTGTCGACTGTGGTGGGGGAGTGTGGCATCGTGGCCAAGATGCAGCCCCTGGAGCTACACTGCTGCTGGCCTTCAATCCTGGCCCTGTGTCGGGTGCTGTGGGTCTTTGGCTGGTTACTCACCCTCTCTCCCTGTCAGCTGGGCATAATAATAACCCCACCTTTGGGGCCATTGTGAGGGGTAAATGAGTGAAACAGAGATGAGCTCTTTAGAAGAGTGCCTGGCACACTGTAGGCATGGCATTAGTGTTCACTGTCACTATTACTGGCAACAGGCGAATGCTGGAAAGGTTGATGCCAAAGGCGGACATACCAGAACTTAGGTTGGGAAAGCCTCACTAAGGCTGTGTACGGAGAATGAGGAGCAAGGAAAATAACAGTCTTCTGAAAAGGGCTTTGCCAAGAATGTGAGCCCATTTTGGAATTAAGAGTGATGATCACTCTTATTTTCAGAAACTTTTACTACATAGCTGAAAGTGAGTTAGTTCATCATGGAAGAGTACAAAGAGTTTTTGCTTAGTGAATAGTGCTTTTCAAACTGTGACTCACTAATGGGTCAGAGACCAATTTGGTGGGTCAAAAACAGCTTTTAAAATGATAATAGAAAACAGATCATAGCATTTAAAAAGTCATGAGTTGTGACATTTCTGTTTCAATTGTGGGGGGTATGTGTGTTGGTATATGTATATACCTATATATTTATATATATGGTACCAATAAACTACACCTACAACCAGTTTTGTTTTTATATTTTGAGACAGGGTCTTGATAAGTTGCTGAAACTGACTTTGAAATTATGACCCTCTGCCTCAGCCCCCCAAGTCGCTAGGATCATAGTGCGCATGTATATGTATATCAATCCTCCAATGCATATCTGTCAGACACACTTATCAGTCACCAATTCATGTATTTCTGCCCAAGGGTCCTAGCTTCACATGTTTGAGAAACATTGCTGTTCTTCTTGTCCTGCAAGCTGGGTGTGTCACTCTGGGTGAGTCCTCTCCAGGATCTTTGATGTCCTTACAGTTCTGTAAAATTATGACTCGAGCTGCAGAGAATCCTCCCTTTTTGGGTGTGTTGCCAAATATCTTGCTGTGACCACAGTGGGTTAAAGGGCACAGTCCAACCACTCCTCTAGGGACAACCCTAGGGAAGCAGCGGCAGAGCCAAGCCATCGCACAACACTGCAGGGGGCCAACTCCAGAGCTCCACAGTACCTTGGGTGTTCAAGTTAGGGAGTAGGAGGAAGAATGGGAAGTGTGAACTGCTTATCTCCATAGTGCCACCCACCTCTGCTGCCTTTGAGACGCGAGAGTTGTTGACAAGCTGCCCACAGCTCAGTGCAATGCCCCTGCCTACCTTAGCCCCCCTTTCAGCTGCCAATCATGGAATCTACTGAGGAGGAAAGTGAGGGCTGCCATGTCCGTCAGAAGACTAGAGATCCCCACATACCCTCTGAACAGTCATTTCTTCTGACCTTCTTTTCTAGATGGTTGCCTAGCAGGTCAGCTGTGCTGGGGTGGAGGGAAGGGGTGATTCTGGCTAATGATATGTACGTGGCAATTTGGCCAGTGCAGTAGTGCCACACACCCAGCTTGTCAGTGGCAGCATGCCATGGGCTCTAGCCAACCTATTCAGTTAGCTCTAATAAATCTTCTTAATTCTTTGAGAGAAGTGAGAGAGCCAGGAGTCAGAACCATAAGGGACTAGAGCAGTGGCACCTTGGAAAGGGAGCTGGACAATTTCTGTTCTTTGAATGTAGCAATGCTGTGCCCAATCATGGGGAAACCACCATACCCTCAACAGCAGTGCACGTGGGGATTTAGGGCGGGTGACTGCTAGCATCTTGGGTGCTGCCATTTCTCTAGCAATACATTTCTTGTTTCTGGCTGTTTTTACCAACTCGAAACATTCCATCACATTCCAGAGCATGCACATCTGGTGTTTTGTATGTGTCGTTTTGGACATATAACATTTTGGCAAGCACTTATTCTGGTGCAGAAGGCTATTAGTAATGTCAACAGTAGACTTTTTAAACAATGAGTACTTCCCTCTGGTGAAACAAAACTTCTTTTACAAAGTCTTTTCTTTTGAATATGATGACACCTGCCTGTAATCCCAGCAACTCTGGAGGCTAAGATGGGAGAATTGCAAGTTTGAGGCTAGCCTCAGCAATTTAGTGAGAATCTCAGTAATTTAGGGAGAACCTGTATCAAAATAAAATTTGAAAAATAAAAAATAAAGGACCGGGAATGTAGCTTAGTATAAAGTTCTCCTGGGTTCAATCCCCAGTTAAAAAAAAATTTTTAAAAAGGTCTGGGTATATGCATTAGTGGTAGAGCTCTCCTTGGTTCAAACCCCAGTACTGCAAAATAAATAGATAAACAAGTTTTATTTGAGTTATTAATGCACTATTGACTTGTATAGACTATGATGTAGACAGTGTGTTCAAAGTGATTAATAAATAAAATTTGTCCCCCTCCCCAGTTACTTTACCACCACCAAGCCACCTTGTCATTATGAGAGATTGAGGTGAGGCATTTACAAATTTTATTTAACAGTTTGAGGTGGATACCTTCTTTTTGGAGGGAAACAACAACCAGCATCTTTTTGTGGGGTTCTTTCTGCCCAAGGGAATCCAAGCCACCCTGAAAGTTACAATCACGGATAATTAGTAAGTTGCAAAACACAAACACTCAGAAACGTATTTACAGGAAATGAAGCTCCCGATAGATCTAGTCCACATGGGTTCTGGAAGTACACAAATGGAAAATGGCTCTGGTAGATTATTTAAGGAGGTACTTCAAAGGCAGGATAAGGTTTCAAGGGTGGATTCTTGCTTTCTGATATCTTGCAGTCAGCAGGTTGACATCTTGGCAGGTCACACCCACCTCAGGTGCTGTGTGGGCCATGGCAGAGCAGGAAAGAGATTCACATTGTCCCTTGGCAATTGACCAGACGAAATGTCCACTGGCCATTCTCAGATATGGATGTCTCTACCCACAAGGCTTCCATGTGCAGTGACCCACATGCAACCCACTGACGGCTCGTGACACCTTGTTATCTTTTCTAGTAAGAGGCATAGTTGGCTGTATTCCTATCATTGATTAAAACTTTTTTTTCAAATGTGTTTAATTTTAGCCAAGTAAGTCAACAGCTTGGCTTTATCTATCAGTCCCAATTTTATCACATGAAGGAAGAAGCCAAATTTATTTTTATTGTCTCTACTTCCCCAGCACCTCCACTGTCCCCAAGAGTCTAGAGGCAGCAAATGTTCATGGTAATGCTGTGGGGGAATGCTTGGTAACCAAGGAGAGAAGCATGACGTCCAAGACTTGTGTGCCTGGGTTGTCAGGAGTGGGAGGGGCTTTCTCTTCGCTGCATTTCCCTTGGTACCATGTGCAATGCTTAAAATTTAAAAACCATAAACAACAGCAACAAAACTATAGCCCCCTCTAATTTGGATTAAATCTCTCTCCCTATTTGGGGGGACCCAATTCATTTTTTAAAAAGCAGGGGCTGAAGGTGTGGCACAGAAGTAGTGTGCATGCTTAGCATATACAGGAAAGGCTCTGGGTTCGATCCCTAGGAAACCTCCTTTGAGGGGGTTTGAGGGGACTAAAGAGGGATGGGAGTGTATCTTAGTGGTGAGTTCTTGCCTAACACGCATGAGGCCCAGGGTTCTATCCCAAGCTAAATAAATAGGAAAATAGAATATGTATTTGATATCACTAAAAGGAAATATCAAAATGTCCTTGTGATAATACATACTCATGGGCAAGTACTTCCAAGGCCATGAATCCAGCATCACAGTGAGGTTTAGTGGAAGTGCAAGGTAGCTGGCTACAAGTCATAGGAGTGGAACTCAAGAAAATGCCTGTCTTTTTGACAAACTAGTATGAGTTCTTTCCTTAGTTAATTAGAACAATATTATAGTGCACTTTTTTTTTCTTTGTCAAACAAAAAATAAAAACCACCAAACTAAAAAATCTCAAACAAATAGAGTGAAAACAAGAGACTGGGCATAACTTCTTACTCTCTTCCCTATAAGGTTAACTTTTTTAAAAAAAAAAATTAATTTTAACTGTGTTATTTTTTAAAATATTCAGGATATATGCAGGATATAAAAGATTAAAATAAAGTAACTGGCTAAAATTTGAAACTCTCTAGGTCCACATTTCTTGGAATGATAGATTTAAATTTTTTTTTCATTTTCTGATTACAAATATAATGTATGTGTGCCAGGCCTGATGGCACATGCCTGTAATCCCAGCTATTTGGGAGTCTGAGGCTGGAGGATCACAAGTTCTAGGCCAGCTTCAGGAACTTTGTGAAACCCTGTCTCAAAATTAAAACAAGAAAAAAGACCGGGGGTGTAGCTAAATGGTAGAGCACCCCTGGGTTCAATCCCCAGTACCAAAATAATGATGATAATAATAATAATAATAACAACAACAATAACAACAACAATAATAATGATAGAAAATGGGCTTATAAAATAAATAGAGAGCAACAAAAAGGAATATAATAAATAAGTACTGCTAACAGGATTTATTTCCTTCTCTCTCTCTCTCTTTTTAAGATTAACATATACTGCATGATTTTCTACTATATGGATCCTGTTGTCTGGGGGGCAGGATAGAGGAATGGGGGGATTGAACCCAGGGCCTAATGCATGTGAGCTATATCACTAAGTTATATCCTCAGCCCCAATATACTATAATTTTAAAAATATACCTATTAGTGAAAATTTTGGTCATAACACCTTTTTTTCCCCCCTGAAAATAGCAGTGCAGCAAATGTGCATAATGTACAAAGGTACATAATGCTTTTATAGGGGGTGGGGGGACTGGGGATTGAACTCAGGGATCCTGGAACAATGAACCACATCCCCAGTCCTATTCTGTATTTTATTAGAGACAGGGTCTCACTGAGTTGCTTAGCACCTCGCTGTTGCTGAGACTGGCTTTGAACTTAAGATCCTCCTCCCACTGGGATTATAGGCTTGCACCACCATGCCCTGCTGCAAAATGCTTTCATTAGGAAAAATTCAAAAGATAAACATATTTAAAATTTTTATATATGTTGCAAAATTGTCCTTCAGGAAAGTTCTATGCCTCTACCAACAGTATATGAAAACCTCTACCTGTATAGTCTCACCAATATTTATTTAATCTTTTCCCGTGTTACACGTGTTTCCTGTTTTTCTTTTTGAAGATGATTTATCTCCTCATGACCCAGAGCTTTCCGAACTGTGTAGCATTGCAAGCCAGGCTTCTTTTTTCAGAATAGGCATTTCTTTATCTGTGTGTGTATCAGAGAGTGGGCTTGGATTTGCCCACCACCCTTATCAATAAAGAAAGCTCATATTTTGTAGGTGTGCTAGTCCTTTATTGAATATTAATTGAGCCTAATTATTTGCCAGACCCTGAGGCACATAATAGAAATATAGTGACGAGCAAAGCAGTCATTCGTCTCTCAAAGAGTTTATGTTCTAATGATTGTGTTTAAGGCATTAATCTTTTCTAATTTTTTTAAAACTATGTGATACGGGTATAAAAGGTATATCATTCTAATTTGGATGTGTTTGACTTCTAAGTTCAAAATTTTGTCCATATGTAGTTCTCTCACATGGTAATATGACCATTCTTGAACTTTTTTGTCTTTTCCTTTTTTATTTCTATGGGTTATCCTTTTTCACTGTGGCTTTGCTCTCTGTTCTAGCTAACAATGCTCTGAGTTTGTTCAGGTACTAGGTGACCATGGTAAGGGAGCTGGACTTAGTGCCTGGGTTTTAGGAGAAACAGGGAACTGTGCACTGAGTCCTGTCTCTGGCACTTAATGCACATGTGGTCTCAAGTGCACAGGTTTATTCCTGATGGCCTCCATTTTCCTTACCTGTAGAATAGAGGGATTAAACAAGACAATGCTTCTAGGTTCCCTTTAGTTCAGGAGATGCATGGTGTTAGGAACTTAAGAATATAGAGGCAAATCTAGCAGTATTATCAAATATCT
Source organism: Callospermophilus lateralis (assembly GCF_048772815.1). NCBI lineage: Eukaryota > Metazoa > Chordata > Mammalia > Rodentia > Sciuridae > Callospermophilus > Callospermophilus lateralis. Next base: position 51,257,243 of record NC_135314.1, on the reverse strand, counting down.
GCAGGGCAAGGAACCATGCTAGTCACTGAGTGTACAAAGAAAAATATGACTTTCCTTGATTTTAAAGAATTCATTAGCTATTAGAGGAAATAGATGTGTAAACAAACAAAAAGTAATCTAAAAGATGGAATTTCCAATGCATACAGCTGTAGCAATTAGTTATAAATAATGTTTTTCAAAAAAGGTCCTTAGGGGCTGGGGTTGTGGCTCAGGGGTAGGGCACTTGCCTTGCACATGTGAGGCCCTGGGTTTGATCCTCAGCAGCATATTAAAAAAAAATAAAAAATAAACAAAAATAAAGTTATTGTGTCCATCTACAACTAAAAATATTTTTTTAAAAAAGTCTTTAGGGCCAGGTATGGTGACACATGCCTGTAATACCAGGGTCTCAGGATGCTGAGGCACCATTGAGCAAGATGTTATCTCAAAATAAAAAATAAAAAGGGCCAGGGATATATCCCAGTGGTAAAGTGCCTCTGAGTTCAATCTTAGCACAGAAGAAGGAAGGGGTAGGGAGAAAGGAAGGAAAAACAAGTCCCTAGGAGTGGGGGCCAGGCACATGCCTGTCATCTCAGCAACTCAGGAGGCTGAGGCAAGAGGATTGCAAGTTTGACACGAGCCTCAGTGATTTAGTGAGACCCAATCTCAAAACAAAATTTAAATTTAAAAAGGGCTGAGGATATAGCTAAGTGATAGAAGACCTGTGGGGTCAAGTTCCTAGTACTGGTCTGGGATATATTTCAGTGGTAAAGCATTTGTCTGGCATGCATGAGGCCCTGGGTGTATCCCCAGGACAGTGGTCAGGGGTTGTGGGGGGTGGTTGAGAAAGAGAATATTAATCCCCAGGACTACCGGGTACCTAGAGCCAGGCACAGTGGTTTCTATAGTTCCAGCTACTCAGGAGACGGAGAGGTTGATTGAGCTCAGGAGTTTGAGATTAGCCTGGGAACACAGCAAGACCCTGTCATCATTATCATCATCATCATCATCATTGCCATTTACAATAATTGATTGCATGTGGGAATAAATACATGAAAGAAACAAAACTTTCAGAAGATGATATAAAAGACTATCTTCATAGCCTCAGGATATGGAAGAATTACTTCAGTCATGAGAAGCACAAATCATAAAGGAAAAGATAGATTTGATTACATTAAATTAATTATTTCTGTTTTTCATCAGCACCACAGGGCTGGGGATGTTGCTCTGTGATAGAGCATTTGCCTAACATGTGCAAAGCAATTGGTTCAATACCCAGTACTATAATAAAACAAGCAACAGACAAAAAAGAGGCAACATAGGGCACTCTTGCCCCATCTGTCTCTCACTTTCCTTTTTAATAAAATTCCTGTTCTCTTGCTTACCTAAAAAAAAAAAAAAAAAAAAAAGAGGCAACATAAATGACCAAGAATCATGTGAAGATATTTTTATTCATAATCAGGGAATATATGTACATATACATTTATATACATATATATATATATACATATGTATACTGTACATACATACACACAATACATGCACACAAACATATATAATAAGAGATATATTATAAATTAGAAACTCATTGAGATGGTTTTTGCACCACTGTATTGTCAAAATTAAAGCATTTGACCCAACATCTTAGCAAATTTTAGTGACAATATTATAGGAGTTCCTGAAGGATGGAGGTAATACAAATGGCCGAAGAGTCCAAATGCTTCCCCTACTTATGCAGGAGGATACACATATCCTACAGCCCAACAACTCCCCTTGGTCAAGTGCACACTAGGAGACACAGACAAGAAAATTCACGGCAACATGGTTTTGAAAACAAAGCACTAATGACCAACTCAAATGACCACGGGACAATGAACAAATGTAAGTATATTCATATAGCAGTGAAAAGGAATGGTGTAGAACTCTAGGATCAATATGGATAAATCTCACAAATGTGATTTTTGAACTAAAAAAAAAAAGAAAAAATCACAGGAGAATACATATAATATTGTATTGTTTATATAAAGTTCAAGAATGTATAAAACTAAATAATATATCATTTAGGCAAAAAGAAAAGGGAACAATACGTATAAAATTCAAGACAGCAGTTATTTCTGAGGGGTTAGTCAGGAGAGGCCATCTGGCGGAAACTCATACTGGAATTCGACAGTCTGCTGAGGTTCTATTTCACAAACTGGGTGGTGGGTACAGGGCATTGGTTATATTATTTCTTATACTACATGCTTATATATGTGTGCATGCGTGGACACACACACACACACACACACACACACACACGCATTGGGGATGACAAGGAGGGGAACTAGTCACTTTTCTCTTGAAGGGAACAGGATGTACAGGGGCCCGGAAGCCTGAAACAAGATGGAACACTTGGGAAACTGGCAATTTGTCATTACTCGGGCGGGATGTGTAGGAAGAGGAATGGCAGGATACTCCTTCAACACATTACATTTGTGGAGCAGCTTGTAAGAGCAGACACTGTCCTACGCACCGGGACACACAGATGAAAGGATCAGTGCCTGCCCTGGAACTGGGTCTACAGCAGGACAGTGGGGTAAGTGTTATAGTGGGGTGTACCCAGGGTGCATTGAGAGTACGGGCAAGAGGCCCAAATCCAGAGGGAAGGTGTCCTGGACATGATGACAGAGAAGTGGATTTTGAAGGGTGGGCAGCAATTATTCTGCTGAAGACCTGAGAGAGGCTGATTCTAATACGGAAAATACCATGTGTAAGAAAATGGGGTTGGTTAAAGGAATGAACATATCATTCTTTTTTAGTCACTGTTGGGGACTGTATTGTGCCAAAATTCACATATCCTAATCCCTATGTGACTGTTTGGAGGTAGGCTTTTAAAGAGGAAATGAAGTTTAAATGAGATCATAGGGTGTATCCCTAATCCAAAATGACTGGTGTCCTGGTAAGAAGAGACACGCAGGGATGCACACACTGAGGAAGGCCAAGTGAAGACACAGCAAGAAGACATCCAAGAGCAGATGCTCAGGAGACATCAAACCTGCCAACACCTTGATCTTGAACTTCCACCTTCTGGAACCATGAGAAAATAAATTTCTCTTATTTAGGCCACCAGTCTGGTATTTTATTATGGCAGCCCTATAGTCACCCTTTGAATGCCCCAAATGTCTGAGGAATCCTCCATGTTGTGCAGCACAGTCAACTGTCATTGTCAAAACAGAAAGATGGCTGTCATCCTCTCTCCCAACCCTCCTCACACACAGGGAGGACTGTGACCCAGGGTGGATCCATGAGAAGCACCTCCCCCATACTTGGACTCAAGCCACAGATAGAAGCACAGAAGTCACACAGAATTCCCTCTGGGGATAGGAGTGGCAGCAATGGGAGATGCACCTTGGTTCCCAAGGCTCTGGCTGGTTCCAGTGGCAGTGTCCCATGGTAGTGATGGAGCTGGTCAGACTGTAGTATCCAGGGTGGGTGGCAGAGGCACAGCATCTTCAAAGGACTATTTCTGGTCTGTTTTCATGGGCCAAACCTAGATCTCTATCTTCCTGGTGATCTTGGACAGTACCCAATAAATCCTTTTATATATTTTTAAATCAATTTTATTGAAGTTTTGTTTATATAAATTAAAATGTATTTATTTTAAGTGTACAGGTTGATGAGTTTTGATAAATGTCTACACTCATTTAATTACCACCACAATAAAGATAGAGAACATTCCTCCTGGCAACCTCTAGACACTGAGAAGGCAAGGAAAGAGAATCCTCCCTTAGAACCTCTAGAAGAAATGTAGCCCTCTCGACACCTTGAGTTTAAGACTTCTGATCTGCAGAACTGTAAGATAATAAATGTATGTTTTCCTAAGCCAAAAAAAAAAAAGATATAGAATATTCCTATCACCAGAAATCTTCCTTCTTACCCTATAGTATTCAATTCTCCCCCACTTCCTGTCTAGATATAATATTTTCTGTGTTTAGATTAGCTTTACGTTTTCTAGAATTTCACAGAAATGAAATCCCCTTTTGTGTCTTATTCTTTCAGGGAGTGTAACAGTTTTGGAATTCATCCATGCTATTTATTCCTATTTATTGCTGAGTAGTATTCCACTATATGGATATATCATAATTTGTTTATCCTTTTGCCAGTTGGTGGACATTTAAGCTGTTTCCATTTTGGGGTTATTGTAATAAAGCTTATTCTTCCATGTTTTCTATTGGTGAATTAGAACTATACATAATAGTGAGATTTATTGTTACATATTCATACAAGCACATGATATTACAAAATAATTAGGTCAATCTAATTCTCTAGTTAATATAAGTTTCTTTTGATACTTTGACACCTAACAGCATTTTTTTTTTTTCAGTACTGGGGATTGAAGCCGGGGTACTCGACCACTGAACTGCATTCAAAGCCCTTTTATCTTTTATTTTGAGACAGGGTCTCACTATGTTGTCCAGGCTGGCCTCAAGCTGACAATCCTCCTGCCTCAGCTTCCTGAGTCACTGGGATTACAGGCATGCACCACTGTGCCCAGATTCCTGACAGCATTTTATGGAATTCCTTTCCTGCTTAACCAGCCAACATTCATTTCTGTTTGTTAATCCCACAGGACATGGCCACATTGGTCTGTAAGACTGGAGTATGAAAGTGGGAGTTTGAGTGCAAGGATGGAAGTGGGCTGGTGAGAAAGGCCAGAGACAGCTCCTCTGTGCCCTGCCAAGGAAATGGTATGATGAGCTTAGGAGTGATATGATCAAAGTAGCTTCTGAGGAAGTTAAGATGCTATTTAGAATAATCCAGGCAAAAAATAATGAAGACTGGGACCTAGACAATGCATTGGTATTTGGAAGAAGGGCACCAATTCAAGAGCTAGTGCATGGAAACAGTTACAGGGATCTAAGCATCAAATAAATATGAAGGTTATGAGGAAGGAAGACTTCCAGGAGCCATCCTAGGGAGCAGACTGCAGCCATGTAAAAATGTTAGGAGGCAAATCCTTAGAAATCTGTGTTCTGGATCTGTGGGGTTGAAGTTGGGCAGAGAGGACATTTTCTCATTATGTAATAATAGCAGGGTAGGGGTAGAAGGGAATAGGAACAGTGGGGTTAGCTGAAATACAGATGCAACAGGAAGGGACAAGAGTCAACCTCTGTTCCAGGCCCTGCTAGCCTACACCTGTTTTCTTACCTCAGCGTCTTGACTTGGAAACTATAAAAATGGTCTCATTTTGAATTTTAAAAACTTCTTTCAGTTCCAACGGTACCTCTATTTAGTGAGCACCTACTATATTGCTGATCTCTATGCTTGGTCTTAGAGTTCAAAAAGGAGGCTTAGCTAGATCTTGAATTTCAGTTCCAAAGACCTCATCAGAATCATCTGTGAGATTCATGCCCACAACCCACCTTGGAAGTTTATTTTCCCCCCATGATGTCCTTTATTGCTAGTTTCTCTCCCACCCCGATCCAGAATCACATTCAATTGTCAAAACTCTTTGGTCTCTGCCTTAGTTTGTTCAGGCTGCTATAATGAAGTGTCACAGACTGAGTGGCCTCTCAATAACAGAAATAAAAACCAGCTCTCTGTATATGCAGGTTCCATGTCTACAGATTCAACCAACTTTAGATATTTTTTTTTAAGAGAGAGAGAGAGAGAATCTTTTTTGTAGATGGACACAACACAATGCCTTTATTCTTATGTGGTGCTGAGAATCGAACCCGGGTCGCACCCGTGCTAGGGGAGCGCTCTACCGCTGAGCCACAATCCCAGCCCCAACTGCAGATATTTAGAAACCCTGCATATACTGAACTTGTATAGACCCTTTTCTTGCCATGATTTCCTAAATAGTACAGCAATAAAGTATAACAATTGAGTACAGCATATTTACACAGCATCAGGTATCAGAAATCATCGGGGATAATTTAAAATCCACGGGAGGATGCATATAGGGTCTATGCAAATATTGTGCCATGGTATAGAAGGGGCTTGAGCACCTGCAGATTTGATATCTTCAGGGGAACGGCACCCATCACCTGTGGGTACTGAGGGATGACTGTAATTTTCACTGTTCTCGGCTGGAAGTATGAGATCAGGGCACCAGCACAGTCAGATTCTGGTGAGGAAGCCTTGATTCAGTAAGTGGGGCCTTACTGTGTATATTAAAACAAACAAACAAAATGACACAGAGAGTCCTGTCATACTATTATAAACTACTGAATCAGGCACTGCTATCATATCTTATTTAATTCTATCTCCATGACAGACAGGTACATTATATGAGCTCATTATCTGATGGGTAACCACATTCATGGACACAAGTAATTGTAAGGATTTGAATGCGGAGGGGATCACACTGGGAGAAGAATATATTAACTGATTAGTTTCCTTTTACGTCCCAAGCACTGGACTAGCTTCTAAAGCTGCAAAGATGAAAAGACCATCATGACATCGGCCAGGAGGTCTTGTGATTATAGGAGCATACAAATCTCAAATTTCCATGCTGACCCAAATCCTGTTCCAACAGAGTAATGTATAACAGAGAGCAGAACAGTCAGAGTGCCAAGGAGATGTCCTGTCGATGTGACGGGGAAGTACCCAGGGATACTTCATTAAGCCAAATTTTAAATAATGAAGACAAACTCACCAGGGAGAGGGAGAAAATCCATTCAGGAAAAGGAGACATCATGTGCTAAACAGGGGCTGAGAAAGTGGCATACCAAGGCAGGTGAGCAAATCTCCTCATGGATTGCTGGATCCATTTGGATTAGACACTGGTAGCAGGTGGAAAGGTTGGCAGGTGTTGAATATTTATAAAACTAAGGAACTTGGAATTTCTCCTATGGACGTGTGATTTTCAAGTTATACTCACTGGAGCTGAGTGCTCCTTGGTTTGATGACACAGAGAAAGAGGAGATAACAGGGCGATTCTAAGAACAAAGGTGTGGAGTCCTTGGCTCAAATTTGCAATCCTCCTGCTTCAGCCTCTCAAACCTTTGGGATTACAACCATGCTCCACCACACCTTGCTAGATTTTTTTTTCTTTTAAACAAAGGGATTCATGTTGAAGTTTAAACACTATAGCACTAGGTGATGACAAACCATTGACAATTTTTAAGTAGGACAGTGTGTGAGTTTCCGAGGTGAAAAGAGTTGCCAACATTGTCAAGTGACAAAATGTCAGGAAAACAAATATTGAAAAGTATCCCTCGAGCTGGGCGTGGTAGTGCATGCCTGTAATCCCAGCGGTTTGGGAGGCTGAGGCAGAAGGATTGTGAGTTCAAAGCCAGTCTCAGCAATGGCGAGGTACGGAGCAACTTAGTGAGACCCTGTCTCTAAATAAAATACAAAATAGGGCTAGGGATGTGGCTCAGTGGTTGAGTACCCATGAATTCAGTCCCAAGTACTAAAAAAAAAGTATCCATTGAGTTTGGCAAACAGTGACCTGGATGAAGACAGTTGATGGTGTGGGGGTAGGGGATTGGGAATAGCATGCAGAGATAGGGGAATAATGAGGAAGAGAAAATGTGGAGCCAGAGAGTTGAGATTACCCTCTTAGTCTTAGCTATAGAACAAGGAGGGGGATTTGGCAATAACCAGAGAGATTTATCCAACTCACAATTCTCCTTTTTAGCTAACTGATCTCTCACCTTCAAGGTCACTGGACTTCCGAAAGCTATGTTTGTACCTGGCTGCCTGCCTTGTCTGTAGTCAATTGGTCCTTGATAGGGTACACCATCCAATCTAGGCCAATATTTTCCTCCAAAAAATTCAGAATTTGTGCTAAGGGATAAAACCTGTTCTCTCCTGTTGTTTTGGGAGTTGGCTCTTGGAGATTCAGATAAAGTAAGCTACAGGTGTGCAGAAGACGAAAGCAGATATATGGAAAAGGATGGATGGGAGGGAACATCCAGGTTGGCTTTACAGGCCATTTCCAAATCACATGCAAGCTGGGTATGGCGGCGCTCACCTGTAATCTCAGTGACTCAGGAGGCTAAGGCAGGAGGATCACAAATCTGAGTTTAGCCTCAGCAATTTAGTGAGACCCTGTCTCAAAATAAAAAAATAATAATAAAAAAAAGGACGTAGCTTATCCCCTACTATTAACCAACCAACCAAGAAATAAAACCCAAAACTCGGAAATACTGCCATCTGGGTTCTGGGTGAAACCAGTTCATCTGATCATGAATCCTTTGTTTTTGGTTAACTCATATAGTTTCTCTTACTCATACCAAAACAACCCTTTCTGATACAGATGGTATATGATTTCATTTCTCTCTCTTTTCTTCAAAGAGAAAAAAAAATGGTCAGTTGAGTGAAAGTTTGATGACACAGAGAAAGAAGAGATAACAGGGTGATTCTCAAAACAAAGGTGTGGAGTCCCTGGCCCAAGATAGGAAGAGATGCATCTACCTCTGACATAGATGGGAATGTAGATAAGTACATGGGTTGGGACTAGAAAGAGGGTTCTGAAAGGCTTTCTTTCTTTGTAAAGAGTCAAGGTTATCTGCAGATCAGGAGATAGGTGGACCTGGTTTAAGGGACCACAGATCAATATACAGACAGCCAAAGATCCCACGAATCGAGTGGTGAATGTAGGAGCAGATCTCAAACCCCAGAGCCTCACTCCTAGGCCCGCTCCTTTAAAACACAGAAAGAATCACATCATTCTGCTGCTTAATTTTTTCCAAAGATTTCCCATTGCTTTAAAATATAAATTCTTTCATCAAATTATATTATGTGTATGTATGAATATGGCAAAATGGATCCCACGATTGCATGAGTGTATCTCCCACAGTTTTGCTCAGCAAGTAAAAGAAGGGAAAGCAGAAGGGACATTTTGAATTGATCCAGAACTGGGTGTGTGGAACTGCCAGGGAATGCTCTAGGGTGTTGGGAGAATAGACCAGGTAGATATGGACAGCCTGGGAGTTGAAAAAGAATATAGAAGGAGGGTGGGGTGTGAAATGACAACTGGGGACATCTAAGGTTGAGCTTGTGTGTGGAATGTTCTGGGTGAGAAAAGGTTTTAAGTGGGAACATTTAAGGATTTTCTGAAGTGACATATTTGAGACAGATAAACTTTCTCCTCTATCTATAAATGGCTCCACCTCCCACCCAGTTACCCATACCTGAAATCCTAAATTGTCCTAGGAGTTTAATTTTTTACTTCTCCCTTATATTCAGTTGGTCCTCAGATCCTTTCAATTGTATTTCCAAGCATCTCTCTTTTTCTTTTTTTCTTTTTTGGCTGGGGTCTTCTTAGGTTACCCAGGTTGGGCTTGAATTCCTGGATTTAAGAGATCCTCCTGCCTCAGCCTCTCCAGTGCAGGAACTACAGGCCTATTCCAGGTCCTAAACATCTCTTGATTGTAATTGCATTGGTTGAAAATCTCAAAATTGCTTACAGCATTTAGTCTCAGTTCCAATAATGCCTACTCCCTTGTCCCAGTCCCCTTTAAAATGTGAATCAGACCACGTCACTCCCAGGAAGCCACTTAATTCTTCCAGTGGTTTCCCATTGCTTTCAGAGGCACTTATTGTGAGATACAAGGTCCTTTGTAATCTGGCTACTGTTTCCCTCTTCAGCTTCATTTCTTACTTCTTTTCCAAAGCTGCATGCTCTATTTATAGCCCTTGAAGACCATGTGTTTCTCTGGCTTCTGTGCTTTAGTCACACAATTCCTTGTGACTAAAGGTCCTTGGAAAGATCTTCCTTGTCTTTTCTTGGATCTTACTCTTTCAAGATTCCTCACATCTGCAGAGATATGAGAACCCTTATTTACCTCCCCAGGAGATTTAACTGTGGGAGTATGAATAGCCCACTGTCCATGTACCTAACATACAGAGCTCTAGGGGCAAAAGACTTTATTTTACCTGTCAAGCTCAGAGCCCACAGTAAGGTCTAGCTAGAGTACCTGCTCAGTGGATATTTTAATTATGATTATTTTGTGGTACTGTGGGCTAAATCCAGAGGTACTTTACTACTGAGCCCTTTTGATTTTTTTATTTTGATACAGGGTCTCAGTTGCCCAGGTTAGCCTTGAACTTGTGATCCACCTATCTCAGCCTCCCAAGTATCAAAGGATATTACTGAATGAAAGAAAGAATGAGTGAATATCAAAGTCATCTTAGTTGATGGCAGGAGCTGGGGTGGAGGACTATATGAGTCAGGAGCTAAAGTCCTGCAATAACATGAGAGTTCACTAGGTGTTTTATGGGGCCCAGCCATCAACATTCTAGTTTAGGGAAACTGCCTTGTCTATTACTCAACTGTCCTGTAGCTCCTGTTCCTATTCTCAGCTGTGTACAAAAGACAAATTTAAGTGATTCCATTTCCTTTGTTGGCTTGCCAGGGATCTACAACCTGTGTGGCCTGAAAAGATGAAACTGTGAGCAGGGCTAATGTGATTTTTCTCCTGAGATTTGGGAATTTGGAAACACATTAAAGTGGTTAACAACACTAGGAACATAGGTTGAAGGACTATATGAAGAATTGTCAAGAAATAAATAGCACAAGTTGCAAAGTGGCCCTTACATTTATTTTTTATGAGTTGTGCAATGTTTCTTAACATTTTGAAAAGGTTTCCGTTATATGAAAATAGGGAGATTCTACATTAAAATCTGTCTACTTGGCTTCTCTTATAAAAACCTGAAGGTCTGGTGTGTAAAAAAACCGATGAGGACACAGGCTACATGCTTTCAGTTCACCACAGTATCCACCACTCCATACTATCTACCCTTGGCCACCTTCATTCACACTACCTTCTGGGTCCTTGTAGCTGTCTCATGACCAATGTGTAGAAGGAACCATTAGCAATGATGAATTATATGCAAGCCAGGTGAACAGGGGAACAGCCCATTACAGAGCAGAGAGGGGACTTGATGGGGGCCTCAGAGTGTGGAGAAAAAGGATACAGACTCCAGAAGAGGAAAACCAATTTCTAGAGGCATTTGGGTTCCTGCACTTTCCTGTTCCAGTACCTGTCCATGATGGCCCTCATCCTAACTCCCTCTTTTTGAGAGAATTCCCAATGCAATTAACTAGGCTAAATCAGGGGATTACTAGAACTTGGTGAATGATAGCAACAAGAAAAGCAAGACAATGGTATGGCTAGATTGCATCAGCCTCAAACAAGGAGTAATTCTTCCACAAAGATGGAACATAAGTTGTAAGTTGTCAAGAATTAGGCTCTTGCTGAACATATATAGTGACTCAGAAACATCAGGCAGGGAAGATTGCACAATCTCTGTTCAAGAGGATATATGGTCGAAAGTATTTTCGGTAGCTGCATGCAGTGGTGCACACCTGTAATCCCAGCTACTTGGGAGGCGGAGGCAAGAGGGTCACAAGTTTGAGACCAGCTTGGGCAACTAGCAAGACCCTGTCTCAAATTTTTTTTTAAAAAGGGCTGGGGCTGTAGCTGAGTGATGGAATGATTACTAGACCCTGGGTTTAATCTCCAGTACTTTCTTTTTAAAGTATCCAAAGGGGAAGTCAGACGAATACTGGGAAAGGATGTATGTGTCTGGGGTCCAGAGGGTTTGAAGGAGGGGACTAAGAAGGCTAGAAAAAATAAATTTGGTTGAGATATAAGGTTTGATAATTTGTGTCTTTTATAGGCTTGTGACTAAGGTTCACTGTATGTTGAAAGGAGAGGTTTGCATTTCAGCAAAAGGAGAAGGCTTCCAGAAGGAGGTGGCACTTGGACTGCAAGCTTGATTGTTTGCAGTGCTGGGGATCAAACCCAGGCCTTGCATATACTAGGTAAGTGCTCTACCACTGAGCTATACCCCAGCCCTGAGCCATATTTTAGAGAGGAGATGAAAGGGAGATGCTGCTTAGGCACACAGAGCCACAATTACAAAGGCAGAATTCTCAAGGGGAGGGAAGGCAGTTAGTAGTTAGGGTCTAGCATCAGGGAGTCTGTGTTTGGCCTAAGTCACCTGACAAGTTATTTTTATATCTTGGGGCCTCAGTTTCCATTATTATAGGATAAGGATGATAATATTGAATTTCTTCTATTCTAAGATCCACTGCTTCTACACACTCCACTTTTAATGTTTCTTTTTTCTTTCTTTCTTTTTCTTAAACAGCTAAAGAGAGATGGAACTCAGTTTTATTCTGTCCTCTCTGAAACTTTTCTTTTGCACCATGGCCTTGTCTATCAAAGAAGAAGAGGAAGAAAAAGCCCTACCTTACTGCATAGAATTTAAGTACTTATGCACTTGTTAGAGGATGCAGGATATCTGTTTCTCCAGTTTTTTGGCTCCAAGAGATTGCACTTTCAGTACCAGTGTAGTGAGGAACCACTGGCAAACTGCTGGAAATGTCTTCTGGATTAGTCAGTGTACCATTTCATAAAGTGCTTCTGGAGTTAAAGTCTGTCAAGCTGTCAAAACTGTCCACACTTTTACAACAAAGGATAAAAGAATCCCAATTGGTATTTCACCAACTCCTTTCCAGCTGGATTTTGTTATTGGCATGGCTGTTTTAACCTCCAAGAACCTGGCCCTCACCCAGGAAAAGCCTCCCAGCCCTTCTTCAGGTAGTGTTTTATACTTTGGATCCTCATCTGATGTATCAAAAATAGTCCTCAAAATAGATGGTGATCTAAGAATTTTCAGAATTCTTGTCCTTCTGGGCTGATTGGGAAATACATCTTCCAAGAAAAATATACGTGTCCAACTGCAATACTTGAAAGTGTTGAAAAATTAATTCAGATTGAAGTACAGCTAAAAAGGTGTGATCAATTCCAGTTGCACAGTGGCTGTGGTGAGAACGTAGGACGTGATGTAGGTGCGGCTAACAGGTGGGATTTGCAGGTATTCCAGCTAGAGGCTCTGGTACGCCATCTTTCCCACTGTCACCTGCCCACTCCCAACTTCCCCTTTCACCACATGCCCAAGCGGCAGTTAATGTTTCTTAATTTAGGACCTATCTTAAAGTTGAAACTCCTAAATACTAGCTTTATCACAGGGCAGAGAAGAAAAAATGTATTATCACTAGCTGGACATATACAAATTTATGCAACCACAGAAAAATTTGTTCATTTAATAATTAGCTTAGTTGTTTGCATATGTGGTGCCATGCAGTTGAGTTTTAATTTGGTCCTCCAAAGTGTCACCTTAGGTAACCTCTAAAAGACAATATTGTGATGAAGCATTAAAATAGTAAATTATTGTGTATGCAGATAGTTGTCATAAATTAGACACGCAACTGAATGGTAGTAGAAATTGCCAACTCTTTTGGTAAATTTGACCAGAAGTTACAATACTAGAAAAGGTGGCCTGGCCAGCTATGTAACTAATACTGAACTTTTAACAATCAATAGTTTATAGATATCCATGAGAAGTTGTATTGGTTCCAGAGGTATGCAATTCAATTAAAAAAATCAAGTTTATAACCAAAGAGCAAACATACAAAATGCTTGCATATACTTTGAAATGTCTTAACATTATACTGCTACTTTCTAAAGATGCTAAAGAGATCAAAATATAAACATGGGTTCTGAAAAACAGTGTGCTGTAATGTTATACTTAGGTACATGGTTAATGGTTATATTAAGATTTTAGACTGTGAAAGCAAAACGTCTTAGACTGAACCTTTGATTATGGCACCAGAGAAGAAAGTGGTGCAATTAAAGTAACCAACATTACTGAGTGATTACTAAGTGGCACTGTTAAGTAGACAACTTTATCAGATCAGTGGTGTTATCTTCATTTTAAAGTGAGAAAGCTAGAGGTAAATCCAAGAACTTTGCTTCCAGATTCTTACTACCTATGCATAATTATGGATACATCCCCTCTTTTTTTTTTTTTTGAATTGGGGATTGAAACCAAGGACTCTTTACTACTCAGCAATATTCCCAGTACTTTTTATTTTAAGACAGAGTCTCACTAAGTTGCTAACTGTCTTGCTAAATTGCTAAGGCTGGCCTCAAAGTTGCAATCCTCCAGTCTCAGCCTCCCCGATCACTGGGATTACAAGTTGCACCACTGACCTAGGTTAAACAGCATCTTAAAATCAAGGAATACGGTAAATACCTGTCTTGTAGGAACAGGTGACCAGTATCTTAAAGGGCTTCTAGAAAAAGCGTATCAGAGGGGCAGGTGTTGCAAAGTGGAGTACAATAAGTTTGATTTTCAGAACCCTATCATCGTAAAACATGCGAAAACTACTGGGAGAAAAGTGTAAGGAGGGGTGTCTTCTGTTTTGACAGCATTCCTTCACACGAAATGCCCTCTCAAACTTGTCTAAATCCTTCTATCTTTCGACGCCCATCCCAAATGACAGTTCCTTCAGGAAGTGGTTTCTGGTTATATGAAAAGATGTATATGGGAGCAATTTCTAAATCATTAAGCGATCGAACCAATAAGTGAAAGATGGATGTTAACATTAAAGCTGTCTTCGCTCTTCTCCTGGCCTCAGTTTGTCTAACCTGAAAAGAAGCAGTGGCTTAGCCTATCCCTTCCTTTTATAATTTCTGCCCCTGCCCTCTTCAGATTTCTGCTAAAGCTGCTTTAAAGAGCAAATCTTCTCAGAGCTGCAGGAGGCGGATCCTTGGCGCTGGCAGTTCAGTAGGGCGGGGCTGGGGAAGCAGGAGGAGAGGCGGGGGCTAGGAGGGAAGCGCGGAGCGATGTCACGTGACTTCCTTCCCAAGGAGCCTCAGCGGCCAGCCTCCCAGCAACGGTGCGTCCCGCCTAACGACGCCCGCGCATCCCGGTTGGCCGTCGGGGGCGGTTGTGGCAAGGAGGTGCCCACGGTCAAGCTGATCATTGGTTGAAGCTGTTGTCGCTCAGGCACGTTGCCCGAGCGCCCGCAGGCGGTGCTGCCGGAAGCCCCGCCCATTAGCCGCCGGGTTTGTGGCTGGCTGGCCGTGGCTGTCACTCCCGGGCCATTTCCCCGAGGCCAGCGCTCTGCTGGGGGCGGGAGGAAGAGGGGCCGGACTGGGGCCTGACGAGCGGTCGCTGTCTTCACGGATGCTATGACCAGCGGGCGAGGCGCCCTCCGCAGCTCCGCGCAGTGTTAGTCGCGGCCGTGAGTCCACTGAAGCCGTCTGGGTCTCCAGTGCGGCCGCTCCCGCGGGCCCCTCGGCTCTCCTAGCGCTGCCCGCCAGGCGAGGCGGAGGTAGGATGAAGATGACGGTGGATTTCGAGGAGTGTCTGAAGGACTCGCCCCGCTTCAGGTAACCGGCACGGCGCCTGGCCGGCGTCCCCCCAGAGCCGCCTCCCCCGGCGGTGGGGGCGTGAAAGCTGGCCCCGCGGAACGGGAGGAGGGCCCCGCAGTCCCTGCCTTCCGACGGGGCGAGCGGCGATTGTCTCGCTTCCCACCCGGCGAGGGCACTGTCGCTTTCCACCGGCCTTTCCCGAGGGTCGAGGCGTGGCTGAGAAGGGGCCAGAGCCTCCTCACCGTCTTTTCCTTGCCCTCTGCCTGGGGCGGAGCGCCCCGGAGACCCGGTGTACCCTCTCCCGCCTAGAGGAAACGGGGTGCAGCCGCGTTCCCGAAGTCTCGTCCCCTTTGCGGGCGCGCGCTCTCGCCCCCTTCCTCTTCTTGCTGCTCTTCCTTTCCCCTTCCTTCCGCTCCTTCTTGGTTTCCACCCCCTCCCCACCCCCTCTTTGAGCGAGCTTTCAGGGCATCCTCTTGCAGTTCACTTAGTTCCTCTTTGCGCTTTTCCGCTCCCCTTAGCCGGGGGAGGAAGGAGTAGGGGGCGAGCTGGGACGTCTGCGTCTCCTGCTTCTAGTCTCCTGCCAGAGAAGCGCTCAGGGAGGCGCTGGCAGTTGATTTGTTCGGGAGTCGGGGTTGGGGGTGCTTTGACCAACCGCATTCCATCGACCCTAGTTCGTGACTGCTTTTGCTTTTCTTTCCACATAAGCTCTTTGAAGGGGGCTAGGCTGTGGGGAGGTACTGGGCTGAAGGGCGAGGACTAGGAGAAGCAGTGCATTTCTGTTTTGAGAACGGAAGTAGGAGGGCCCTGAAGATTGCATTTATGTTACTCTTCTAGCCGCCTCGGCCCTAAAGGGCCCTGGATCCCAGTCGGATGCTCCCAGTGGATCTGTCACATAAATCGACCTGGTGGCATTCCTATTCACTGTGGATTACCCTACCTTCTGTGTGAGAGGCAGTAGTTCTGAGTAAGACCAGAATACATGCTCATTCCTAGGGAACTCTTGAATTGTTCTGGAGGTTGGAAATTTTTGTAATTCTATTTTACAGTGCATTTGCAGGGCTGGCCTTCTACTTCAACAAAATAAGGCCTTAAAACTTCCTTTAGATAGTGACATTTTTTGAAAGCTTCCTCTGAATGTCTGTATGTATGTGCCTGCCGATCTCCCTGCCAATTCTTGATGGTAAATTCTTGCATCCTCTGCCGGGGAACTAACTGTTCTCATCCTTATCACTGTTAATTTGATTTCCCATTCTCCTTTCAGTGAAAAGCAAGGAAAAAAGACATCTAAAATGAAGGAACACCTACTTCTTAGAGAAAATTTTAGAACACTTTGACTTTTGATCTTTTCTGGGTTTTAATTTTATTTGGAGCTTAAGGCTATAGCTTGCAAAAGAAACTTGGTTTGATTACTATTGTTGCTATTAGATATTGAAACTTTTATGTTATGGGTGAATTGAAGGACTCATCCACAAATGGATTGTCTAGAACAGCCTTGCAGGTTAATTTCCAGGGATGGGCTACAAATGCATTAATTTTTAAAGAGTACCTTAGAAAGTTCTGCTTTTGGTGACATTTCTATTAATATGACTCAGCTGTTTATTTTTAAGTGAAGTAATCACAGCATTTTTCTGTTTAGAGAATGCAGCTTTGTGCTGCCTTTATTTCACACTTGAAATTTGATATTTTTAAATAAACAATTTGAGAAATGATTTGGAGATACTTCTAGCCATTTGGCATTGATCACAAACCTTGTAATGCCTTTGTTTTTAAAATAAAAGAATCATTGAGGGCTGGGGATGTGGCTCAAGCGGTAGCGCGCTTGCCTGGCATGCGTGCTGCCCGGGTTCGATCCTCAGCACCACATACAAACAACGATGTTGTGTCTGCCGAAAAACTTAAAAAATAAGTATTTTAAAAAAAAAAAAAAAGAATCATTGAATACAAAATAAGGGAAACATTAAATTTTGTGGTGCAGTATAGTGAACTTTTGCTAAACTTGGATGTAGTATATATTTTAATAGAGTTAGAGATTTTCAGAAGTTTTTTTTCTGGTATTCTAGTTATTTGTCAGCTGCAAATAGGGAAAAAAAATATCAATATTCCAAGAACTCAAGCATTTTGTATACTTTGTTGAGGCTAGATTAGATTTGTAGTAGCAGGAAGAATGCCAAGAAATAGAAGTCTCATTATTCACATTCCTAATATTTGTAGTTTTTCTATTATCTGTTACTATGTAGATTTGTGTAGTAGTTGAATAATATGTTTCATAAGTCTATTTATATGTGTAGGAATAGTACTCATTTTTATGAGTATTGGAAATCATATCAAAATAGAAAATTTGTGAGGGCTGGGCTTTTTTATTTAAAATTAAAAAACGTTTATCTAGGATGGTGGAATGTGATGGACATCATTATACAAAGTACATGTATGAAGACTTGAATTGGGTGTCAACCTACTTTATATACAAACAGAGATACAAAATTATGGTATATATGTGTATTAAAGAATTGTAATACAAAAAAAAAAAAAAAAGAATAGGGTTACCTTAGATTAGGTAGAGGGAAGTGAAAGGAGGGGAAGGCAGGGGATGTGGGGATAAGAAAGATAGTAGAATGAAACAGATATTATTACTTTATGTATATATGTGATTGTATGACCAATGTGATTCTACAATATGTATAATCAGAAAAATGAGAAATTATATCCCAACTATGTATGATATATCAAAGTATATAAGTGCATTCTACTGTCATGTATGACTAATTAAAACAAATAAAAAATTAAAAAACTTTTTTGTGGCACTGGGGATTGAACCCAGGAGTATTCTACCCCTTACCTACCTCCCTGTATGCACCCCTCATCCCTGCCTTGCTTTTTAAAATTTATTTTGAGATAGGTTCTCACCAAGTTGCCCAGGGGGCATCAAACTTGCAGTCCTCTTGCCTCAGCTGCTCAGTAGCTGGGTTTACAGGGTGTGCCATCACTCCCAGCTGGCTTTGTTTTATTGATAGCAAGGCAGCTGCACTTGTAGTGTCCTGATCTATTGTGTCATTTTTACATTAATTTTTTTTTTTTTTTTTGTACTGGAGATTGAACCCAGGGATGCTTCACCACTGAACAAAATCCCCAGTGCTTTTTTATTTTTTATTTTGAGACAGGGTCTCACTAATTTTTTTAGGGTCTTGCTAAATTGCTGAGGCTGAATTCAAACTTGTGATCCTCCTGCCTCAGCCTCCAGTGTTACTGGGATCACAGGTGTGCGCCACCATACCCAACCATCTTTACACTAATTCTTAATTTTATTTTCTTTCACAAATGAATCATACAGTATTTAAATATAGTGTGTGCACATAACTGCCTTGAGTGCTGCAGGATGAATGCAAAAGGCAAATCTTGCTGAAGAAAAATTTTTACCACTGTTCAAGTTTTAAAACATTCATTTTCTTGTTAAATGGATGAGAACATGGGAGGGGGACTGGTTGAAATAGGGAGAGAAGGTTATTGTGGTTGCAACATTGTCTTTAGTAATTTGAATAAACCCAGTGGTTACTTGTACATTCCAATGAACGAGTTTTTGTTTTTTTTGTTTTTAGATTGAAGGGCCTATTTCATTGTATAATTTTGGATTCCTTTTTAGTTTTTAAAACACCAGTCTAATATTAGCTTAAAGGTCAGAATCTTGTTCATTTAAAAATCTACAAGAATGTAAATGTGTCTAAGTGTACTTTTTTTTAAGTGGAAATTTTTCATTTGACCAAAACATTCAACATTTAAAGTTTGAATTTGGGTGCTAAATTGTATGTAGTTATTTAAAAATTCATAAACTTGCAATAAAGTTTCTTTCCTTTATTTAAACATATTCTAGCTTACTCAGGAAATGAATATTTTGTTTTAAATAAAAGGTTGAATTAAAATTTTCTGAATCATGAAAAATTTTTTGTGTTGATCAATGTTCAAATATAAAAATGTTGGCCTTAGTAAGCTTTCAACCATGTAATATCTGTCTACTATATTGAGTTTTTCAAAAAATTTTTTTAATTGTCAATGGACCTTTATTTATTTATATGTATTGCTGAGAATTGAACCCAGTCCCTCACACATGTTATGCAAACACTCTACCACTGAGCCACAACCCCAGCCTTTATATTGATTTTTATCCTTTATCAGTGTCTATTTTATATCATACTGGAGGTTTTTCATTTGTAGATTCTATTTCAGATATATTTGTTCAATAACTTAGGAATAAAAATTTCTTAAAAAGATGGATTCGAGTGTAGGTTTTTACTGGTGAAAGACATTGGGTAGAATGTCACAATCTATATTTTGATTATATTTTGTGGTTAAACTGGTGCCAATCCTGGCTGATTTGCCAGTTTGCATTCCACTTTTATAACAGATAAACTCTTCATACACTGAAAACATTCTTAAATGGCAATTTATACATCAGAAATATAGTGGGCCAAGCAATAAGAGGAAGAGAGTTTTCATCTTTGAAGTGGTGGAATGGAATTATAATTTTAGTATTAAAATATGGGAATTCTGATATTTCTTATTGAAGCTTCTAACTCATCATTTGTAATATCACTTCAGTTGATATAAAGGAACACAGGTTTTAGAATGTGCCAGACCTCAGACTAGGTGCTTTTATGATTACTCTCTTATTCAACTGTTGAAATATCCAATGGAATAAGAATTATTTTCCTTATTTTTAAAAAACATTTGTAAGAAATCTCAAACTGGATATTTTGAAAGGTTAATTAATTTTCTTAATGGTAGGGTTTCAAAATGATGGACCTGGAAGTGAATCCACTCATTTTTAGAGGCTCCCTTATCTGTGGTTTTACTTTCAAGGTTTCAGTTATCTGCTCTCAGTCTCGGTCTGAAAATAATTAAATGGAAAAATATAGAAATAATTCACAAGTTCTAAAATATTTGCCTTTCTGAGTAGTGTTTTGAAATCTCCTGTTGTCCTGCTCCTTGTTATACTTGCAATTTGGATATGCCCTTAGGTAAAAGGTGAAAACTCTTGATTTACCAGGAGAAAGAAAAGAAATTGTATGCTGCTGAGCATAGTGGCACCTGGTAATCCCAGTGACTCAGGAGGCTGAAGCAGAAGGACTATAAATTTGAGGCAATTTATTGTGACCCTGTCTGAAAATTTTTAAAAAAATTTAAAAATGGAAGGGGCTGTAGTTTAGTAGTAGAACACTCCTAGGTTCAACCTCCAATATTACAAAGAAGAAAAATGGAAAAAAAACAAAAAACAAACATTGTATGCTGAGGTTGCTAAGATCTGTGGTAAGAATGAATCTTCTGTCTCTGAAATTAATGAAGATAAAAAGAAATTCATCCTAGTTTTCCTGCCATTTCTCACTGTGAAAGTTATGGACATGTAGTAAGTAGTAAGTGCTTATTTAAGATAAAAAAAAAGGCATTAAATTTGTGTGTGGAAGACATGAACTGAAAATATGTTCTGATTGATGGCAGGGTGTTGTGCAGAAAGTGTTTGGCCTATGTGAAGACTTCAGCAAAGGATTTCCTAAAAGGAGTGACACCAAACCAGTTGGGATGTGGTTTGATGATTATACAGATTGAGGTTTATATTTGGATTGAAAAATATAAAACTTATTGGAGAGGCTGCATCTACTGATGAAGAAGCTGCTCCCATATTTTCAGTAGAGCTGAAGAAGCTGGATGAGGATACCATGCAAAGCAAGTTTTCAGTGAGGAAATTTGGCTCCTCTGGAAGAAAATACCCAATAGAACCTGTACTCATAAATGTGCAAAGTAGACACCAGAGGATAAATTGTGGAGACAGCAACTTCTGAGTACAATGTTCTTCCAAAAGTTTTTGGCAAACAACAACAACAATAACAATATCAACAAAACTCTTCAGCTATTGAAGATCCCCAACTGTTGGTGTCTTCTCCTGACATCCTAATACTGACATCATCTTGCCTCAATCCAGGATTACTTGAAACTATCTCTTTATCTAAGAGTAACCCAACACTATCTATGTCATAAATCTTTCGCCATCTTAGTATATAGGCATTGTAATCACCTCATGTCATTATAAGAAGTGTGACACTATGAGAGACCAATATTCATATAACTTTTATTATTACTTTTGTTATAATCATCCTACATCTTATTAGTTATTGTTACTGATCTCTTGTACCTCACTTTTAAACTTTATCATGGTTATATACATACAGGAATATGTGTAGTATATATAGGGCTTGGCACTGTCCACAGTTTAGGTACCCATTATGGGCCTTGGAATGTGTCCCCTGCAGATAAGGGGGGACGACTGTATTGGTTGGAAGCATATTAGAACTAATGAAGGATATAAGAGTTCAGCACGTAGTTGTAAATATAAAATCATCCATGTTGTAGATGATGAAACAAAGTAGACGGCCAAACTTCCCTTAATTTTGTAAAAGGAAAGCAGCAAAGGACCCAGGAGCAATGGCTCATTCGTATATCCCCATTCACTTGGGAGGCAGAGGTAGGAGGATCGCTTGAGCCCAGCAGTTCTGGGCTTTAGTGGACTCTGCTTATTTCATGTATGCACTAAGTGTTAGTAGTGGGATATGCCAGTGAATAGCCATTGCCCTCCAGTCTGGCAATATAGTAAGACTGTTAAAAACAACAACATTTGAAACTGAAGAGCTGAGAGAGAGAGAGAAAAGGAAAGAGAGGAACATATGCAAATTTCTGTTTGGAGTATTTAAGAAGGTGGAAGGAACAACAAAAGCCTGAGGACCCAACATAGTAAAAGTTTAAGTCTGAAATGATGTCAGAGTGAAGGATAAGTCATGAAGACAATTACTGTGATGATATCTCTCTATCTGAATACATAAACACACACACACACACACACACACACATATATGAATATATTTGAGATTACATGAACTCTTGTTTCTATTTGAATTGTATCTATAAGAATGAAGATTAGATGAGAAGCAATGTGAGTTAAAAACTGAGAAATATTTGGGTGATTATATTACTGTTTTTACATCAGAGAAAGAATTTCGTAAAAGGAGATTGACTTGATTATAGTCTTACAACAGTGTATACTTGAAATAATACAAGATTCTTCACTGGAATATGGTCAGTTTTTCCACTTAAATCTTCTGTGTATTTTTTTTTTGTGATGCCATAGACCTACTTGAATTTATTTATTTATTTTTGCACTACTGGGTATTGAACCCAAGGCTTTGTGCATGCTAGGCATGCACTTTGCCACTGAGCTACCTTCCCAGCTCCTACTTGAATGTATTTATGCATTTGTTTAATTATTGGTACTAGAGATTGAATCCCAGGATGCTTTACCGTTGAGGTACATCCCCAGAATAAAAGCCCTTTTTATCTTTTATTTTGAGACAGGATTTTATTAAGTTGCTGAGGCTGGCGTTGAACTTGTGCTTCTCCTGCTTCAGCTTCCCTAGTAGCTGGGATTACAGGTGTGTGTGCCATACCCAGCTTTACTTGAATTTAAATACAAAATTTTTCATTGATTAAAAAAAAAAAAAAGCAAAAAGCAAAAAATGTGGCCTAGTGCTGAGGTATAAAACATGGCAGAACAGTTTAATTGAAGGAAGGGAGCGGAGTATGGGCAGTAGGAGGATTAATATCAGAATTTAACTTTATGCATTTTAGAGTCATTTTGAATAAAATGTGAGCAGATGTGAGTAGAGTATGTATACTTTTGACTCATGGAAAATCAAAGTTGATGAAACTATAATGTATGTGTTTATTTTTAAGTAAACAAAACATTTCCTGTCTTTTTTCTTTTTCTTTTTTCTTTTGTTGATATGTTGCTTTAGTTTGATTTCAGTTTTGCTCCTTGAGAAACTTCATAGGAAGTTAAAAATTTATTCATTTTGTTTTTATTGATTGTAGTACTGGGGATTGGACCCAGTGCCTTCTGTATGTTAGGTAAATATTCTACCACTTCAGCCCTTGTAAAAAATATTTATTTTGAGATAGGACCTCAATAAATTGCCATAAGCCTGGCCTTGAATTTTGGATCTTGCTTCTGCTTCTGGAGTGGCCAATAGCTGGGATTACAGGACTGTTCCACTGCTGGTTTCCTTTGGATTTTTAACTCAAAAGAATTTAAGGTAGCTGAGTGTGGTTGTTTTCACCTGTACTTTCAGTACCTCAGCAGGCTGAGGCAGAAGGATTGAAAGTTTGAGGCCAGCCCCTGCAACTAAGCCAGATTGTCAAAATAAAAAATAAAAAGAGCTGAGGGTTTAGCTGGGTGGTGGAGCACCCCTGGATTCCCTCCCCAGTGCCAACAAACAAAACAAAAACAAAGTTAGACTTTATTAAGTTTAAGGAAGGAGAATGAGTTTTAGAAGTTATTTTCAGGTAGTTTTTAATGAATAAAACAAAGAATAAAATAAAGATATCTTCTAGCATTTATCATTTAATTTAAAGACTTTTATATTTCTTTCAAGGCTTGTTTAACCATCTCAATATTTGCTGGAAAATCCTTTTGATTTTCCTTGATGTTTAAAGGCTGTTTTCAGAATGGTATAGAACACTAGGTGGTTGTTTTTTAGCACGGTGTCATTTCTTTGTCTTTTTGTTGTTGTTATTATTTCCATCTTTATCATTTATGTTAAATCTGTTAATTCTTTTCACAGTTTTTTTAGTTTTTTAATTTTTTGAAATCATAAACTAAATATATATGTATGTATGTATATGTATATATATTTTTTCTTTTAAGCAGTCCAAATAATACAGGAGGGTACAAAATGTAAACTAAATTATCTTCCCATCCCACTTACCCACTCTCAATGCTCACTCCTATTCTAAACTGTAACCATTTTCACTATATCTGATCTTAGTTAATCTGGTAAATATCACCATAGTTTTACTTTTTAATGGTTTATTAAATCTATTAATAAATATTTTTTCTCTCTATGTGTATACACACATATGTACATAGTGTTAATTTTTTAAATAGTTGACACAGTAATTGTACTGATTTATATGTATATAATGTAAAGTGATCAGATTAGCATAATTGGCATATCTAACATCTCAGACATTTATCATTTCTTTGGGTTAGAAATATTCAACTTTGTTCTCCACTGGCCATTTTGAAACATTCATTTAATTGTTGTTGTTGTGCTATAGAATATTGGCACAATCAATCTCTTTGATTGTACCCATGTATCTGTTAACCATCTTTTCTCCCTGTTGATAAACTCCTGATAATTTTGTATTTAATTGTCTACTTAGAAAATCTAAGCCAGATGTGGTGGGGCACACTTGTGATTCTAGTACCCTGGGAGGCTGAGGCAGGAGGATCACAAGTTTGAGGCTAGCCTGGGCCATTTAGAGACTCTTAAATGAGAAGTGCAGGGGTTATAGCTCAGTGGTATAGTGTCCCCCAGTACTGCACTCAATTAAAAAAAAATCTAAATTGGACTACTTGAATCAGAAGGAGGTATTTAAAAATAAAATGTAACTGATCCATTCATAACTGTTATAACTAAGAGTCTTAAGTGATTTTAAAAAGTGTTTCTAAGAAGGCAGTTGAGGACAGAGCGCTTGGAGGGGATTGGCCTGGTGTGCACTCCGCACCTCGGGGACGCTATTGCGCGTGAATCGGCAGTTTTGGGAAGGCTTTTGCCCAGAAGAAAAGATGTTTGGTTTTCACAAGCCAAAGATGTACCGAAGTATAGAAGGTTGCTGTATTTGCAGAGCTAAGTAAGTCCTCCAGTTCTCGATTCACTGATAGTAAACGTTATGAAAAGGACTTCCAGAGCTGTTTTGGGTTGCATGAGACTCGTTCAGGAGACATCTGTAATGCCTGTGTTCTGCTTGTGAAAAGATGGAAGAAGTTACCAGCAGGTTCAAAAAAAAAAAAAAAAAAACTGGAATCATGTGGTAGACGCAAGGGCAGGACCTAGTCTAAAGACTACTTTGAAACCAAAGAAAGTAAAAACTCTATCTGGAAACAGGATAAAAAGCAACCAGATCAGTAAACTGCAGAAGGAATTTAAACGTCACAATTCTGATGCTCACAGTAGCACCTCAAGTGTCTCCCCAGCTCAATCTCCTTGTTACAGTAACCAGTCAGATGATGGCTCAGATACAGAAATGGCTTCTGGCTCTAATAGAACACCAGTTTTTTCCTTTTTAGATCTTACTTACAGGAAAAGACAGAAAATTTGTTGTGGGATTATCTATAAAGGCCGTTTGGAGAAGTCCTCATTGACACACATCTGTTCAAGGCTTGCTGCAGCAATAAGAAGACAGCTGCAGAGAAGCCAGAGGAGCAGGGGCCCAAACCTCTGCCCAGCTCCACTCAGGAGTGGTGACTGAGGTTTATGTAGAAGGGGAACAAAAATGATATAAATTTTGAAGAGACCACAAAGCAACAAACTGACCTTACTATTTTTAACTTGGATACCTGCTATTCTGCCAAAAGACAATTTTCTAGAATAGTTTTGAATGGGTTATTTTTTCCTCCAGTCCCATAAACTTTGAAGCCAGTGTCTAGCTTACTAAAAGAAAAAAGAAATGTACATAATATTTAAGATGCTGAGTATTTCATAGGAAAGCTGAATGCCGCTGTAAAGTGCTCTTTAAGTCTTTTTTTTTTTTAATAATCCCCTTCTAATGAATTAAATTAGGGGAATTTCAGGGGACACAGATGGGATTTGTTGTATGATAAACCATATGTAGTTTTTAGTTTTTCTATATTGAGAAGCAGTGGTTGGGGCATTTTTTAAAGATGGCTGGCTACACTTGTTTTCCCTCATGTTAGTAGGTTTGTCATAACTCAATAACATGTCTTGCCCCCTAGAGGTAGTTGTTAATAATTTTGATATAATTGACTCTCTCCAACTTTCTGATGAATCAAACCTGTACTACTGATGATTAAGCAGGACAGACTGAGCTTTTTGGTGCAAATACCTTGATGGAGAAAGTAATTTCTAATTATATAGAGAGAAGCTTGACTGTATGTGTTGCATCCTGTGTCACCTTCCTTCATATTAATATTTGTTAAAGATTTTAATTTATGTGAAACTTTTCAAGCAGAATGAAATCTCCTCTTGGAGAAGAGGTGAGTAGGTGGGATAGATGAGATCTTATATGAATAGTACAAAAGCATTACCACACCGTGGAAAACACACTCTTTTTTTTTTTTTTTTTTTCCTCTTTCATACATTTGATTCATGTGAGTTATGCTTTTCCATTTTTACCCCAAATACAAATTGCAGAATCACATCAGTTATACATTCACCATGTTTACATAATGCCATATTAGTGACTGTTGTATTCTGCTGTCTTTCCTATCCCCTACAATCCCCCCTCCTCTCCCCTCCCATCTTCCCTCTCTACCCCATCTGTTGTTGTTCCATTCTCTCCCTCCCCCCCTTTTCCCGTCACAACCTCATATATGTGATTCGTATAACGATGTGGTTTTCCTTCCGTTTCCATGCAATTTCCCTTCCCTCTCCCTTTCCCTCCCTTCATTCGTTTCAGTTTAATGTTAATCTTTTTCTCATGCTCTTTCCCCCTGTTCAGTTCTTTGTTGCTCTCCTTAAATCAAAGAAGACATTTGGCATTTGTTTTTTAAGGATTGGCTAGCTTCACTTAGCATAATCTGCTCTAATGCCATCCATTTCCCTGCAAATTCCATGATTTTGTCATTTTTTAGTGCTGCATAATACTCCATTGTGTATAGATGCCACATTTTTTTTATCCATTCATCTATTGAAGGGCATCTAGGTTGGTTCCACAGTCTAGCTATTGTGAATTGTGCTGCTATGATCATTGATGTGGCAGTATCCCTATAGTATGCTCTTTTAAGGTCCTCAGGGAATAGTCCGAGGAGGGCAATAGCTGGGTCGAATGGTGTTTCCATTCCCAGCTTTCCCAGGAGTCTCCATACTGCTTTCCATACTGGCCGCACCAATTTGCAGTCCCACCAGCAATGTACAAGAGTACCCTTTTCCCCACATCCTCGCCAGCACTTATTGTTGTTTGACTTCCTAATGGCTGCCAGTCTTACTGGAGTGAGATGGTATCTTAGGGTGGTTTTGATTTGCATTTCTCTGACTGCTAGAGATGGTGAGCATTTTTTCATGTACTTATTGATTGATTGTATGTCATCTTCTGAGAAGTGTCTGTTCAGGTCCTTGGCCCATTTGTTGATTGGGTTATTTGTTATCTTATTGTTTAATTTTTTGAGTTCTTTGTATATTCTGGAAATTAGGGCTCTATCTGAAGTGTGGGGAGTAAAGATTTGTTCCCAGGATGTAGGTTCCCTATTCACTTCTCTTATTGTTTCTCTTGCTGAGAAAAAACTTTTTAGTTTAAGTAAGTCCCATTTGTTTATTCTTGTTATTAACTCTTGGGCTATGGGCGTCCTATTAAGGAATTTGGAGCCTGACCCCACAATATGTAGATCGGAGCCAACTTTTTCTTCTATCAGGTGCAGGGTCTCTGATTTGATATCAAGCTCCTTGATCCATTTTGAGTTAACTTTTGTGCATGGCGAGAGAAAGGGATTCAGTTTCATTTTGTTGCATATGGATTTCCAATTTTCCCAGCACCATTTGTTGAAGATGCTATCCTTCCTCCATTGCATGTTTTTAGCCCCTTTATCAAATATAAGAAAGTTGTAATTTTGTGGATTGGTTTCTGTGTCCTCTATTCTGTACCATTGATCCACCTGCCTGTTTGGGTACGAAAACACACTCTTAAAAATGTTAAACTATGTGCAAGTCTTCAGGATGGCACAAAACAAAGGTTAATGCTTCTTGGGCACGTTGCTTGTCGGGCTTGCCCGAGTGTGTAAATAATTGACTTTATTTGTGTTACATGACTGGTGACTTCATTGAAATCTTCACGATTCAGTTTTAGCTCTGGATTATTTCAGTTGACCTTTGTGAAGGTTCTATCTGCTTAGAGTAGGTGTTTGACTTGTTTTAACCTGTTGGGGTTTTTGGGTTTTTTTTTTCACTATTTAAAAGTAAAATTTACTAAGAAGAAAGGTGGGTTCATGCTAAGGGGGTTAGTGTGGGTTTGACTTCTTTTATAGTCAGGCTTTCTGAACATTGAGATAATGCTGAAACTGGAGCTTTTAATTCTAAAATCCTTATTAAAAGCCTCTTATTGAACCCAAACCAAAGTATTCTTATTGCTTCTTTTCTAAAAATTCAGGAAAAAAATAGCACCAGTTCAAACTTTCCATACATGAGGGAGGAATATTTGCCTGCCTTGTAATAACATGACTCAGTGCTTATTTTTAAAACTGGATTATAAAAATTGGATAGCATCACAGTAAGGAGTGAGCCACTTTTTATGGGTACCCTATAGTTTTATAGTTCTTAATCTAAACTTATATTTCTTCCTTTTGAGAAAATACCTACATGCTACAAGCTACCGTATGCACAGACTACACAGTGAATTGGGTCGGCTCTCCCATAGCCTTTGAGGTTTATTACAAAAGTCCAGCCATTATCATTCTCCTGAGTTATTTTGAAATGTTTTTTTTTTTGTACATTTTGGCTGCAGTATTGGTGGTAGAATATACTGTAATATGGATCATCTCTACTTCTGTATTTATTTATTTATTACTAGACCTCAACCACAGTCTGCTTTTTCCCCTTCCACCTTTCTTTGCCTGTAGGATGTACTGTATGTAGTCATGCACTTTGTATTAATATATTAGAAATCTACAGATCTGTTTTGTACTTTTTATACTGTTGGATACTTATAATCAAAACTTTTACTAGGTTATTGAATAAATTTAGTCTTATTAGAAAATAAAAAAAAAGTGTTTCTAAGTTGCTTCTCAAAGTCTCCAATTAATTGCTTTTGGAAGGTAACTTTTGAAGCACACATTGATTTGGAGCTCTTATCTTAATCAGTATTTTTCCTTCTTTCCTTCCTTCCTTCCTTCCTTCCTTCCTTCCTTCCTTCCTTCCTTCCTTCCTTCCGGGGATTGAACCCAGGGCTTTGAATATGCCAGGCAAGTGCCCTACCACTGAGCTACATCCCCAGCCCAGTGTCTACTTTAAATTATTCTGGTTATCTATTGCCACAAGCCTGGCCTTTAAATTATTCTGGTTATCTATTGCCATAAGCCTGGCCTTGAATTTTGGATCTTGCTTCTGCTTCTGGAATGTAACAAACTAACCCAACATTTAGTGACTTAAACTATTTTATTTTGTTTATGATTCGTGAGTTAGAAGTGTAGAAAGGCCTGACTGGATGCAGATCCTTATAGTACCGGAGAGGATGTGGTGGTAGAGCCTTTTTTTGTGTGTGTTTATAGTACTGTGAATTTAACTCAGAGGTGCTTAATCACTGAGCCACATCTCCACCTTTTTAATTTTTTGAGATAGGGTTTTGTTAAGTGGCTTTGAACTTTTTTTAAAAAATTTTTTCTTAGTTGTTGATAGATCATTATTATTTATCTATTTATACGTGGTGCTGAGAATCGAACCCAGTGCCTCATACATGCCAGGCAAGTGCACTACTGCTAACCCACAGTCTAGCCTGTGTTTTGGAACTTATGATCCTCCTGCCTCAGCCTCTGGAGTTGCTCGGATTACAACCATGTACCAACCATGTACCACTGCATCTGGTGGTAGAGCTTGTTTTGAAGGTCATATTAATACCAATTTTTTGGGTGGAATTTAAAAATACATATATTTTGATTTGGCATATACCTTGGAATATCTTCTAATGAATAATATGATAAGTGTGTGCAGTTATGTGAACAAGGATATCGGAGCAATGTTTATCAGCACATAGGAAAAGGGCAAAATTATGTGAAATGTTGGCAAAGTAGAATATTTAGCTATTAAAATATGATAGCTAATATGTATAAAGTGCTTTATACTAGGGCCAATTTAAGTACTTTATATACTTATTTCTAATAACAACTATATGAGGTATATACTATTATTATTCCCATTTACAGATGTGGGAACTAAGGCATAGTGAAGACACACAGCTATTAAGTGGTAGAAGGATTTGAACTCAGTCAGTTGCACTCTGCATCTACTAGAATCTAAGCCACAAGTTGGCAAACTATGGCCTGCATGCTTCATGGGTGTGCAATCTGTGTAGTTGCCCAGGGATGCTGTGCTTTGAAATTTTAAATAATTTTTAAACATGTGGTCCCACTTTTTCTTCTTTTTTTTTCTCTCTCTTCACTGGTCCTTGCAAATTCATATCATAATTTCTACCTGTGAGCTCAGGTTTTACTTTTTTTAAAAAATATTTTTTAGTTGTTGATGGACCTTTATTTTATTTATTTGTATGTGGTGCTGAGAATAGAACCCAGTGCCTTACACAGGCTAGGCAAGCACACTTCCACTGAGCTACAGCCTCAGCTCAGGTTATATGTTTTTAAAGTTAAAAAATAATAATTTTATGGCACATGAAATTATGTAAAATTTCAGTATCCTGTATAAACTTGCATTGGAACACAGCTATAACTTGCATTGGAACAAATATGTATTGTCTATGGCATTTAAAAATTTTTTTTGCTACAGCTGCAGTGTTGAGTACAGTTTGGTTTCCATATCTCTGGGTTCCACATCTGCATATTCAATCAACTACAGATTGAAAATATTTGGAAAAAAAATGTGTACTGAGCATACACAGGCTTTTATTGTCTGTACATGCTAAACAATATGGTATAACAACTATTTCATAAAATTTACAGTGTATTAGGTATTATAAGTAATCTAGAGATTATTTAAAGTATACATTAGGATGTACCTAGGCTATATGCAATTACTGTGTCATTTTATGTTAGGAATTTGATTACTTGTAGATATTTTTTTTTGTCCATTGAGGGTCCTTTGGGGGATGGGCTGATACCAAGGGATGACTGTATTTATTATTTGATCCTTTAAAGAAAGTTTGCCAACCCCTCTCTAAACCATTGCATTTTTCTGCCTTTCATAAAAGAGCAAGAGTGTGGATTTCAGTCTATGCAGATGATGTCTACGATATAAGTGAAAGAAAACAGATTAAAGAATATAATTAGAATGTATAATATGACATTGCCTATGTCAAAAGATATTTATTACAGTGTAGAGGGAGGATGGAATGGGGAAAGGTTGATCAGTAGTACTAAGCTACAGTTGGGAGTGAGAAGTTCTGGTGTGTGACTACGTATAACAGTTACATACTGTATATTTCAGAATGCTAGAATAAAATATTTTGAATGTTTTTAAAAAATAATAAATTTTTGAGAAGATGGATATACTTAACTTGATTTATAAAGTATTTTTTTTTTCTTATGGTGCTGGGGATTAAACCTTGGGCCTCACATGTACTAGGCTGTTTAGCCTGCTTTAAACACTCCATAGTGTATGCACGTATTGAAACATTACATGGTATGCTATATGTACAATGATTATATATTTATGTACCAGTTAAAAAATTTAAAAATCTGTGAGGACTACTAGTACATTTTATCTTTTATTTTGAACATTTATTTATTTATTTTGTGGTGCTGGGAATCAAACCCAGGGATTTGCTTTGTTTTTGAAGTATTGCTTACAATAATCAGTGCTATCAGCAAAAATCCAGACATTACTGGGAAAAGAAAGCAATACATTTTTCCACTTTCCCCCCACAACTTTTTATTTTAAAAATATTTAGACTTACAGAAGAGTTGAAACAATTGTGCAGTGAACACCTATAAACTCAATTTGGACTTACCAGTTAATATTTTTTAGCACATTAGCTCTATCTATATTTTTGTGTCCCTTTCTATTTTGCATACACATTTACATACATATATATACACACAACACATACTTTTTTCCTTGAATCATTTGAAGTTTTGGTATGCATCTCCTAAAAGTAAGAAAATACTTCTATACTCCATTTACAATGCTAGTAATAATTATACCTTCAAATATTCTCAATTATGCCAATAATATCTTTTATAACTAGATTTTTTTTCTTTCCCTCTTTAATTCAGTATTCAGTCAAGATATATGCAGTGGTTGCTTTTTTTTTTTTTTTTTGCTTTTAGTCAACTGTGCCTTCTTTATTCCTTTAATCCGTTTTTCATTGGGTTGATTTACTCATTAAGAAAATTTTGGATTATCATGGAGCCTGGAGAGATCTTGGTTGTGTCTGGGATCTTGATTTGGGTAAAGGTCAAATCATACAAGATATTGTATGTCATGTTAAAGATTTTGGTGGGTCATACATAATGGGAAACTAGAGGTGACATTTTCAAATTTGCACATTGTCATTTCAGGCAAAATGTTTTAGTGTATTACAGTAAGGAACAAAAAGATGGTTTTGAACAAAACTAATAAGTATATTCTGAAACAATATGGGAAAGTTTATCATATTGGATATATTAAGAAATTAATTTATATGTGATATTGTAAAGAGGTTTGTTTAAAAATCCTATTTGTTAAAGATCAATCAAATAATACAATGGGATTTATTAGCATTAACATATGCAAATCAGTAGTAATATACTACATTAATAGTAATACTACACGAATAGAATCAAGGATAAGAATCAATTGATCATCTCAGTAGATGCAGAAAAATTCTTCAACAAAATTCTGTACCTCTTTATGATAAAAACCCTAAAAATACTAGAGAAAGAAGGATCTTACCTTAACATTATAAAGCCTATATATGACAAACCCAAAGCCAACAACATAGTAAATGGGGAAAACCAAAGCATTTTCTTTAAAATTAGTAACAAGAAAGGGATATCCATTCTTATCACTTCTATTCAATATAATTCTTGAAATTTTAGCCAGAGCAATTAGGCAAGAGAAAGATATTAAAGGGATATATATATAGGAAAGGAAGAAGTCAAATTAGTTCTATTTGCAAATGATATAATGAAGTTAGAATACCATAACAGCTCCACCAGAGCACTTTTAGATGTGATAAACAATTTAGCAAAATAGCAAGATAGAAAAATCAACATACAAAAATCAGTAGCTTTTCTATATATCAATAATGAACCCACTGGGAAGAATCAGGAAAAAAAATGCCATTCACAATAACTTCAACAAACAACGATGATAACCTGGGAATATGGACTGGTGGTGTGACTTGCTTGCCTTGAATGTGTAAGTCCCTGGGTTCCATCCCCAGCATTGCTAAAAAAACAAACAAGCAAAACAAAACAAAACAAAACAAATCCCCAAATCAACCAGCCAGACAAACAACCCCTAGAATAAGCCTAACCAAGAAGGTGAAAAACCTCTACAATAAAAGTCAAAAGACACTGAAAAAAATTGAAGAAGACATTAGAAGATGGGAAGACCTCCCAATACTTATGGATAGGCTTAATTAATATTGTTAAAATGTCTGTACTACCAAAAGTATTCTACAGATAGATTCAGGGCAGTCTCCCATCAAAATACCAATGAAATTCTTCACAGTACTAGGAAAAACAATTCTAAAATTCTAAAATTCTAAAATTCATATGGGAGAACAAAAGACCCAGAATAACCAAAGTAATCCTGAGTAAAGAGAGCAATGCTGGAGGTATCACAATACCCTATTTCAAAGTATATTACAGAGCCATCAACAAAAACAGTATGGCACTGACATAAAAACAGGTAGACCAATGGAATAAAGAGGAAACCACATTAATAAACCCACACAGCTATAGGCATTTGATTCTGGACAAGGCATCAAAAAACATGTTGGAGAAAAGACAGCCTCTTTAACAGATGGTTCTAGGAAAACTGGTTATGCACATGTAGGACAAAAATCTAGATCCTAGGTCTCTCTTTCTCACCCTATACAAATGTCAATTCAAAGTGGATTAAAGACCTAAATAGGAGACCTGATACTTCTTGAAACTGCAAGAAGAAAACATGGGGGAGACACTTCAAGATACAGGCCTAGGCAACAGGATTGCTGTAACTCAGGAGAGAAGAGCAAAACTTGATAAAAGGGGATGGTGTCAAAGTAAAAAGCTGTGAACAGCCAAGGAAACAACAGAGTGAAGAGACAGTGTACAGAATGGGAGAAAATCTTTGCTAGCCACTCTTACAATAGGATTACTATCCAGAATGTATAAAAAAGTTAAAAACAACAGCAACAAAATAAGTAGGCCAATGAATTGAATAGATACTGCTCAAAAGCAGCAGCACAAATGGCAAATAATTATGTGAAAAAATGTTCAACATCTGTAGCCATCAGGAAAACACAAATCATTGAGAATTCTGTCTCATCCTTGTGAGAATGGCAGTCATCAAGAATACAAATATCAATAAATGCTGGCAAGGATGTGGAGGGGAAAAAGAGCCCTTATGCACTGTTGGTAGGAATGCAGAAATTAGTGCAGCTAATATGGAAATCAGTATGGAGGTTTTTCCTAAAACTAAAAATAGAGCTACCATGTAAACCATCTATACCACTCCTCAGCATAAAGAATTAAAGTCAACATACCTTAGAGATACCTGCATGCCCATGTTTATCACAACAGCACAGTTTGCAATAGCCAAGTTAGGGTGTCCATCAACAGATGAATGGATAAAGGAAATGTGATATATCTACACAATAGAGTTATGAAAAAGAAGACAATTATGTCATTTGCAGGAAAATAGATGGAACTGGAGAACATTCATTAAGTGAAATAAGACTCGAGAATCACGTGTGGAAACTAAAAGGAAAAAAGATGTCTTGAATAGAAGAGAGACTATTAATATAGGAGAAGGTGAGGGTAAGAAAAATTAATAGGGAATGAAATTGATCAAATTATGTTGTGTTGAATGCATGTATGAATATGCACCCTCAATAACATGGGTGCAAAAATTATAATTTTTTTAGCAGATTACATCTAATAATATGTAAAAAGAATAATAACATGTCTGCCTGGCATTGTGATGCATGCCTATAATACCAGTCACTCCAGAAGCTTCAGCAGGAGGATCACAAGTACAAGACCAGCCTTGGCAACTTAGTGAGACCCTATCTCAAAAAATGAAAAGGACTGGGGATGTATATCAGTGGTAAAGTACATTCAATCCCCTGTGATATATAATTAACATGTACTGATTAAAAAAAGAAAAAGAAGTACATCAGCTATAAAAGCAATAAGACTTTATGAAGCTAGCATTTTGGTTTTGATAATTGTGAGAACTAGGGTGAGAACGAGGTGATGGGTACGTGGAAGTGCAATACACCTATTTCTGTGTCTTTTTTAAGAGGTTAAAAATGATATGACTACTGGAATCTGTCTTATTGACACAAAAAATGAACCAGAAGGTTAAATCGTATGTGAAAGTTGTCTGGTAGTCAAAACATCTGTTACTTTATAGAGGAGTTCTTTATATAATAGTGTCAAGATGAATATACTGAAAGAACTTATTTCTAAATACTTGGTTAGACAAAGAATTCTTAGCAAAAATTTTTATGTTTCTCAATCTCTCGAGAACACAGTATTTTAAGGTATTAAGAAATAACCTTTCTTTTGTAGTATTTATTTAAAAACTGCAAATTTTTAAAGTAGGGTAGAAAACTAGAAAAATTCTGTACAAATTAGAGAACTGTTTAATTCAAGCCACTGCTCACAGTTAGTTGCAGAACACTGTTGTAGAGATTTCTTGCTTATCAATCAGCTATTGTGTAAGTAGAGTGTAGTCTTCCCCATGACTACAGTACTGTTGCATTACTAGTGCTGCTTTACTGGGGCTGCAGAGTTAGAAACAATGGCATCTCTTTTGATTCAAATCCAACAGCTGTGTTCTGGTTACAGGTGCTCGAATTGGTCATTGAAGTAAAAGATGATATCAAAGTGGAGTTTGATCCTAATAAAAAATGACTCATGACTTGACCTTAAAACCTTTGCTTTCTATTAAGATGTTTTAGTTTTGTTTCTGTTTATTTTAATGTACAATAGATCATTTGAGATGTCATCTATGCAAATAGACAATTCTTAATCAGAGATGTGCATCAGAATCATACAGGAAGCTTTGTCCAGAATACCTTTGTGTGGACTCTGCCCTTGACCTACTGAATCAGAACTTTTGGTGACAAATAGGACTCAGGCATTGATACTTTCAAAAAACTTTCTAGATCATTCTGATGTAGACCAATAAGGATAACTATTCTAAAGGTCTCAAAATTCTTTATTAACATATTAAACAATAATAAAACAGCACAATAATTTTCAGTCATTTTCCTCTCTTTTTCAGGCAAGGTATAGTTTCCCACTGGGTATTTATAATTATTTTGTCATTGTAGAACAAGTAAATCTTTCAAATTTGCAATGGTTAATCAATAAACATTTCTAGCAGGTAAGAAATGTTATTACTTTTATAACTGGGTCGTATTCTTTGAATGTCAGACATTGTGAATTTTACCTTGTTGGGTAGTAGATATATCAGCAGGACTAAAATAATACATTGATATTTTGAACATTGTCTTGGGATGCAGTTCAGTCACTTGGAAATCATGAAATAGATGTTTAATAGCAGTATAGATTCTATAGATATTAATGGAATAATAAAATAAAATGAAGAATTTTTTTGCCTTTAAATTTGACAGCTTTGATTGATGAAATAGATATCAACAATAGTTCTATATTTATTTAAAAATTGTATTTGTAGTTAAAAAACTACCAAGAAAGAAAACTCCAGTCCTAGGTGTGACTTCATGGGTGAATTCTACCAAATATTTTAGGAAGTAATAATATCAGTTTTACACAAATGCTTCCAGAAAATAGATAAGTGGGGAATACTCCCCAACTCATTCTTTAAGGACAATATTACCTTGATCCAAACCAAAGGCATTTCAAAAAGAAAAAATACCAACCAATATCCCTCAATAACATGGGTGCAAAAATTCTAAAATTTTTAGCAAATTACATCTAGTAATATGTAAAAAGAATAATAACATGTCTGCCTGGCATTGTGATGCATGCCTATAATACCAATCACTAAAGAAGCTTCAGCTGGAGGATCACAAGTACAAGACCAGCCTTGGCAACTTAGTGAGACCCTGTCTCAAAAAATAAAAAGGACTGGGGATGTAGATCAGTGGTGAAGTACATTCAATCCCCAGTACCAGGAGTTGGGGGTGTGTGGGGGATGTCAAGGGGGATTTAGTGCAGGAATACAAGGTTGGTTTAGATTCAAAAACCAGTCAGTATAATTAGCCTCATTAACAACAAAGCAAATAAAAAGACAACCCATGTGATCATCTCAGTGTACTCAGGAATATGCCAGTAGTAAATCTAGTATCTATTCCTGATCAGAGTTCTAGCAGAAGTTCCTAGCAAATTAGAAATACAAGGGAAATTCCTTAACCTGATAAAGCGTATCTCTAACAATCCTACTGTATTAAATGGTGAGAAACCCATTATACTTCATAGTGAGAAACTAAATGCTTTACTTCTAAGATGAGAAACAAGACAAATATATGCCTTCACTGCTATATTCAACATTGTAATAAAGATGCTAGCTGGGGCTGGGGCCTTGGCTCAGCGGTAGAGCGCTTGCCTCGCATGTGCAAGACCCTGGGTTTGATCCTTAGCACCACATAAAAATAAATAAATCAAATAAAGGTATTGTGTCCAACTACAGCTAAAAAATAAATATTTTTTAAAAAAGATGTTAGCTGTAATAGTAGGCAATGATAGATAGTTTTCTCAGATTTGAAATGAAATAATTTATGAAATAACTTATAAACTAAATTACACAATTTATGTAGAAATTTTGTGATAGAATCTTCAAACTCTCCTAAAAGTATTACATGAGTTCTGCAGTATTGTAGAATATGAGATAAATATACTAAAATCACTGCATTTTTATATACCCCTATTGAATAATCAAACTTTGAAATTTAAAAATGCCCTTAACAATAATATTGCACACACAAAGCATAAAAAGATATACAGGATCTACAAACTGAAAAATACAAACAATTCTGAGAGAAATTAAGACCCAATCTTAATTAAACCTAAGACAACTTTCAAGGAACTCACAACTTTTGTGTAGGAAACACCTTGGCCTGCTGTCAGTGGATAGTTGCAGTTACTTTGCAATCAAAGTCTCCTCTGCTGCCATGGACCACTTTAGTCTGATGCAATATTTCATTTTCACGGGTGGGAGACATCATCAGTCTACAGAGTCCCTAAACTCTAAAAGAGAGAGATCAAGTTTTCAGAGTGTTCTCCTGAAAGCCACCTTATTAGTAGAAGTGGGGAAGAAGAACCTGTCGATCAGTAATAGACAATTGTTCTAAAAAAAAATTTTCTTGTCCTTACTTTCTATCTCTGATCTCTCCAAATGTTCCCTATCCCACCCTTACTGAAAATTGGTTGGAGGTGGGTGATCTGCTAAGTATCATGAAACTTTTGTTTTTATTTATTTATTTTTTTGCGGGAGATTTTTGTTTCTAATAAAGTCCAGATATCTCCTACAGGCAAATATATATATATTTTTTTTCGTTTTCTCTCTTTTTTTCTCAGTACTGGGAATTGAACCCAGGAACTCATGTATGTTAGACAAGCACTCTTTTAACCATGAGCTACATTCCCAGGCCTCCCCACACCTCTTGTTTAAAAAATCACTTCCTTTGCAGGCTTTGTACTTTTAGTCTGGTATCTTATTTTGGATTATGGAAGTGGTTGGCAGATATTTCCTTGGAGCCTCAGCTAAGACTCAGAGATTTAGTTGAGTGCCATTTATATGCTATTAATAGGACTTTTCTAAATTTTGATTTAACTTAAAAATTTGCACTTTGCTTGGGATCAGTGAAATTGTGGGCTTTGCTTTTCATTTTGTCTTTTTTTTCCCCATGGTATTGAATATATATTCTTGCCCATGGTATGGAATCGTAGCTATTTTTTGGTTTCACAACAGGTGGTTTTCTGTTATGTTGTTTTATTAATAATAGCCCTTTCTGCCTCCTTTTATTAAACCTAAATCTCCTTGTTAAATAGTCATATCTTCATTCTATCCCTCACTGTTTCTTTCCTTTCTAAACTTCTGCAGAAATTACTTCTTAGCAATACTTCTTTATCTTAAAGTTTTATTCTTTTGTATTGATCTAATTCTTTCTAGGTGCTCTAATGAAATTGATACAGTTTCTGTTTTTAAAATGGAGGAGTTAAAATTGGCTGTTATTTCTAAATGTCTTCTAGCTCAGAGATTTTAGTCTTCTTAAAACTCTTTTAAGAGAAGTAGGGTAGGTAATATTATTTGGAGTTTTTTAGATAATAAATAAGTCAGATATAAAGTAGATGGGCCAGTATAATAGTAAATTAATGAGAGGATTAGAAGGTATATCAATTCTATCCTATTGTCTGCATGCTAGAAATTCTAAGCTTAATTTTCTAAAAAGGAATGTCACACCCTTCTAATAGTTGATTGATTATTGCTGTAGGTCATGCCGGAATGAGGATTGTGTTTATTGTCTCATTTATTAGATGTTTTGTATTTTTTACTGTATATAATGAAATGGGGAGTTATCAGAATAATACATATTCACCATAAACCACTGTAACACCAACAAGTTTACATGAACCTCAGGTTAATAGTTTAATTTTATGAATATATTTTTTTCTGTTTCTTTTTGATTGTATGGGTTGCAAAAGTATAACTTGAATAATGAAGAAGGGCTGGGGATGCATCTCAGTCGTAGAGCTCTTGCCTACCATGTGTAAGTCCTGGGGATCCATCCCTAGTACTGAAAAAAAAAAAAATTGGAGGCGGGCGGTAATTACCTGTGTTGAGATAAGGGCTAATCTGTCTTCATGAAAGTACACCTATGCATAAATGTGACATTGTCAGAAGTGAAATGTGTAAGATACACAACCACATTATCAGAAAGAAACAGAAGAACAGTAGGAAGCAGTGCTGCCTCTTTCCACTTCCTGCACTAGTATTAGCCAGCCTTTAACAGTCCCAATCACAGAAACATAAATGTGGTAAGATTTTATTAGTATAATTTATAGGTCCTTTTTTTGATTTTAGTGTCTCTTAAAGTGTCTGCAAATGACTAAAAGAAGGAAAAGCAATATAGTTGCCCCTTTGCCTCCAAAAAAACCAAAAATAACACAGAAATCATTCCTAGTTCACTACTGAATATATTTTTATGATTTTCCTATTATAATTTATTCCACATTTAGTGAGATTCCTCTTTAATTAACAAGGATGCATTTTTGTGACATGACAGCTTTCTTTTTTTCTTGGGAAACATGTAAGTCCGTGAGATAAATTTAGTGTTTCAAAGTTAGGGAGTTAGTCCCTTTTTTAAATAGGCAGTTACATCTCATAGACTTTGGTAGAATAGGGTTATGTTCCTTTATCTACAGCATGCTTGATTATCTCAGGAAGATGGCTGTGTAGTTCATTCTGTTGTTTATTTGGAATTGTCTTTGGTTTTATCTTGGGAAACTTAAGCTAGTTGAGTATAGTCAGAGATGGGCATATTTTCTGACCCTATGCCTGTGTGCCTTTTTCAGCTTATAATATTTAGTTCTAATTAAGTATAAGGCAAATATAATGAAAATTAATGAAAATGTAATATGTTTATACTTTGAAGTTAGTAACTTTCCTATATACTGGTAAACAGATAAAAAAATTATGGTGGGGGAATCCCATTTAAATAGATAACAAAATATATCAAATAAATAAATGAAATTAAAATAAAATATGTGGAATTTTATAAATTATAAAATAACTATAAAACTTAATTTGGTGACAAAAGGGAAAATATGACTAAGAAGTCATATCCGTTACGTTACATGAATACTCAACATTGCAAAAGTGTAAATTCTTCATAGATTAATTCATAATAAATACAACATCAGTGTTCTAGGTTTATATGAAAGAACACATGTGTTCTAAGAAATATTTGAAAAATAATAGCAATGAAGGCATTATGTAAAAATTGTGAATGTGTAACTGATGTGATTCTGCAATTTGTATTTGGGGTAAAAATGGGAATTCATAACTCACTTGAATCAAATATATGAAAGATGATATGCCATGAGCTTTGTAATGTTTTGAACAACCAATAAAAAAAAAATTCATTTCCAGGTAAATATTCTTCAAATTATTTTGCAAGTTTTCTGATTTTTGTCTTAATAAAAATTGCAATTTAAAAAGAAAAAAAAAAAAGAAAAATAATAACAATGAAGACAATATCCACTACCAGATTTTAAAATGTATTATTCAAGTACAGATGTGGATCCTGAAAAAGATAGATGAAAGGAGCAGAGTTTTTAAAAATTCCAGAGACAGGGCTGGGGATGTGGCTCAAGCGGTAGCGCGCTCCCCTGGCATGCGTGCGGCCCGGGTTTGATCCTCAGCACCACATACAAACAAAGATGTTGTGTCCGCTGAAAACTGAAAAATAAATATGAAAATTCTCTCTCTCTCACTCTCTCTTAAAAAAAAAAGAATATTTCTTAAAAAAAAAATCCAGAGACAGACCAAGATCTACATAAATTTAGGAATGATGAAGATACAATTTCAAAACAAAGGGAAAAGATAATTACTTGATAATAGGAGACAACTGGCTTTTTAGAGGGGAATACATCCATTTTTCTAGAATCAGTTTTATATGCAGTAATGATTTGAGTGTTAAAATTGAAGCTGTGTAAGTACTACTGGAAAATATACATGAGGCTGGGCGTGATGGCACATGCCTGTAATTCACCCAGCAACATGGGAGGCTGAGGTAGGAGGATCACAAGTTCAAGGCCAGCCTCAGCTACTTAGTGAGGCCCTAAGCAACTTAGTGAGACTCTGTCTCAAAAAATAACAATGGTTGGGGATGTAGCTTAGTGGTAAAGCACCCCTGGGTTCAGTCCCTGGTGCAAACAAACAAACACACTAACAAAAACAAACTAAAAACCATGAAGATGTATGTTAACTTGAGATCAGGATAGTCTTCCCTTAGAAAAAGCCAGAGACAAAGCCTGGAAATAGATTTGTCAAATGAAAGATGGGGAAATACTTGGTATATGTAAAAGAAGTTTTAAATTCTGTGTATTTAGAGAGCTTTTTTAAAAATTTTTTTTAGATGTTGAAGGACCTTTATTTTATTCATTTATTTATATGTGGTGCTGAGAATCGAACCTAGTGCCTTACATGTTCTAGGCAAGTGCTCTACCAGTGAGTCACAACCCCAGCCTTAGTTTTATTTATTTATTTATTTATTTTTATTGGTTATTCAAAACATTACAAAGATTGCAGAATCACATCGGTTACACATCCACATTTTTACATAATACCATAATAGTAACTGTTGTATTCTGCTACCTTTCCTATCCTCTACTATCCCCCCTCCCCTCCCCTCCCATCTTCTCTCTCTACCCCATCTACTGTAATTCATTTCTCTCCTTATTTTTTTCCCATTCCCCTCACAAACTTTTATATGTAATTTTGTATAACAATGAGGGTCTCCTTCCATTTCCAAGCAATTTCCCTTTTCTCTCCCTTTCCCTCCTACTTCATGACTCTGCTTAATGTTAATCTTTTCCTCCTGCTCTTCCTCCCTGCTCTGTTCTTGGTTGCTCTCATTATATCAAAGAAGACATTTGGCATTTGTTTTTTAGGGATTGGCTAGCTTCACTTAGCATAATCTGCTCTAGTGCCATCCATTTCCCTGCAAATTCCATGATTTTGTCATTTCTTAGTGCTGCGTAGTACTCCATTGTGTATAAATGCCACATTTTTTTTTATCCATTCATCTATTGAGGGGCATCGGGGTTGGTTCCACAGTCTAGCTATTGTGAATTGTGCTGCTATGAACATCGATGTGGCAGTATCCCTGTAGTACGCTCTTTTGAGGTCTTCAGGGAATAGTCCGAGAAGGGCAATAGCTGACAACCCCAGCCTTAGATAGCTTTTAAAAATGTCTTACAATCCCAACTAAATGAAATGTCCAGAAAAGAGAAGTCTACTAAGATGGAAAGTAGATTAATGTTTGCCTAGGGCTATGAGCAGGGTCAAGGGGAATCAGAAGAGACTGTTGTGGATGAAGTGTCTTTTCTAGGGTGATGAAAATGTTCTAGAATTAGATCATGAAGGGTGCCCAACCCTGTGAATGTACTAAAAATTATGGAATTATGTATTTAAGTGGGTGTGACTTTTAAGTATATTTCAGTAACACCTCAATTTTTTAATTGCAAAACTATCATAGTAGAAAATGGATTAATATCATAAATAGGCATTTTAAAAAAAAGAAATGTGGATGGCTGGTAAACTAACAAAATTTCACCTTTTGGATTAATTAATTGAGAATTAAGTCAACATTGAGAAGCCATTATTTTAAGTTTTTCAATTGACGAAAGGTTAAAAAGTTTAATACCTAGAATATAAAAGAAATGAGTTAGCAATTTCACATGGAGAAATTTATCCCAGGCTTTTCTTACTCAGTAGTCTATTACAAATATCTCCCAGTTATCATAGAGTGTCTCTGTATTTTCCATAGCCCTATATATAACATTCAGAGGTTGGTAAACACCTTTATAGGAATTAATGTTCTTTTCTGAATGACAGCTTCTTTTTTTGCAGTGCTGGGGATCAAATCCAGTGCCTTTGTGCTTGCTAAGTAAGTGTTTACCACTAGCTATACCACTGGCAGTGATAAGCTCAGTGGTAGAGTTGTTGCCCAGCATGCACAAGACCATGGGTTTGATTCCCAGCACTGCCCAAAACAACAACAACAACAAAAACCAAACTAATAATAGTTAAATTTTTTTTAACAATTTTGAAAATGAATTTTAAGGTAAACTGAGTAACTATCTAAAGCAGGTTAAAAGCAAAGTACTAGAAATTGCAGTTGTTTTGCTTTTTAAAGGAAATGCAGCCTATAAATCCTTTGAGCTAGGTTTTAAAGCTTTAATAGGGAATCTGCCCTTATGGAGTTTATTATCCAATAAGGATTATGGAAAAGCAAATGCACACTTACAGTGTGTTAAGTGGCTTGATTGAATTAAAACCTGGGGACTGTGAAACAGATAAGAAAGACCTCCCTATCTTGCATAGGCAAAAAAGCATTCCCATGATTAGGAATATTTAAATTGATAGGTGAAGGACAAAATGGGAGTTAGTTACTAAGGTGAAAGGAGTTTAAGAGAAGGGCTTCTGACAGAACTGCAGATTCAAAGGCCTAAATATATGAAAGAGTGTAGAATGGGGAGGGTGGAGGCATTGACAAGCGCCTGATCAGAGGCCTTTGAGTCACATTAAGGACTTGAACCTGAAGACAGTGGAGAACCATTAAGAAAGGTTAAGTAGTGGGACAAGGTGGTGCATGCCTGTAATCCTAGTGGCTTGGGAAGCTGAGAGGAGGATTGTGAATTCAAAGTCAGCCTCAGAAACTTAACGAGGCCCTAAGCAACTCAGTGAGACCCTATCTCTAAATAAAATACAAAAATGGGCTGGTGATGTGGCTCAGTAGTTAAGTGTTCCTGGGTTCAATCCCTGGTACCAAAAATAAATAAGCAAGTAAATAAATAAAAAGGTTAAGTAGTAGGTGACAGTTTATTGATCATATTTATTCTTGTTGAAAACATTCATTACAGTGTATTGTATAATTAGTTTTATTGGGGCAGAGGTGCTTTAGAAGGTGATTATTGCAATTCAGGTGAAAGGAGGTGATGGTTGGCTCTTGGTAGGTAGTGGAAGTAGCAGGGATAACATTAAAGTGTGTAGGAGATAGAATGGTAAGACAGAACATCATGGATAATGGTTCATGAGGAAGGAGTACA
Organism: Callospermophilus lateralis; assembly: GCF_048772815.1. NCBI lineage: Eukaryota > Metazoa > Chordata > Mammalia > Rodentia > Sciuridae > Callospermophilus > Callospermophilus lateralis. The sequence goes on along the minus strand of NC_135314.1, from coordinate 51,212,372 downwards.
GGGTAGTGTCCAGATTTATGTGTGTGAATGGAGTTGCTGCTCATTGAGAGAGAAAAGCAATTTTGGTGGAGAAGATGCCCAGTTTTTAGTTCTTTCAGGTGGAGATGTTCATTAGGCAGTCTATAGCTCTGAGAAGAGATCTGGACTATATAGATAAAGATTTGAGATTTTGATATTTATTTTCTTGAAGGTAAATTGGTTTTACAGGTCAGAATAATTTCCATTCATATTTTAAGGTAGATGCTAAATATAGGATGAAAGAACTGTTGTTTTATTGGACATGTTTTTACTTTCAGTGTTACAACTGTGAGACTGAACAAATGTTCTTTTGCTTTATTTATTTTCATGGCATTTAGAATTCTTTGAAGGAAAGTACTTTATTGTATAAATCCATTCTCCTGTGGATAGATATTTAGATTGTTTCCTCTTTTTCTTTATGAAGAATGAACACCACTGTCATGGAGTTACTGTCATGTTTCCTATGCATGTATGCACATCTGTGAAAGTCAGTGAGTGGAACTGTGAAGGACATGCATCTTTGATTTTACCAGATATTGTCAAATTACTTAATAAATGTTTTATCAAGGTATACTCCTACTAGCTATATAAGAGACTGTATATGTTTTGTGTCCTCTTGTATATTTGGTGTAGCCATGCTTTAACTGTATTGCTGATATGATGGGTGTGAAATGGTATTTTGTGATTTTAAATTAATTTGTGTGTTAACTGATAATAAGGTTCAGCATCTTTTCACTTACCTGTCCATTGATGCTCCTTTTTTTTTCTTTTAAAGTTGTCTAGTCATATTTTCAGCTTTTCTTTTTGTTTGCGGTGGGGTAGGATACTGGGGGTTGAATCCAAGGGTGTTCTACTACTGAGCTACTTCTCCAGACTTTTTTTTTTTTTTTTTTTTTAAAAGAGAGAGGGAGAGAGGGAGAGAGAGAGAGAATTTTTAATATTTATTTTTTAGTTATCGGTGGACACAGCATCTCTGCCTGTATGTGGTGCTGAGAATCGAACCTGGGCCGCACGCATGCCAGGCGAGCGCGCTACCGCTCAGAGCCACATCCCCAGCCCCTTCTCCAGACTTTTTTAATGTTTGATTTTGAGACAGGTTCTTGTTAACTTGCCGAGGCCGGCCTTGAGCTAGTGATCTGTTTCCTTCAGCCTTCCAAGTAACAGTGATTATCATCACCCTATTTTTTAAAATTGTCCTTTTTGTTTTGATGTGTAGAAGTATTATACAGAAGTTCTAATCCTTTGTTAATGAAAATCTCTCTTCCCAATCTGGGGCTTGTATTTACTTTTTTATGGTTCTTTTTTCCCCCCCGCCCTAAAACTTTATCTTCTATGACTGGGAATAGTTCTAAAATTTACTCTTCACAAAAACATAGCTAGGCAGAGTGGTGCACGCCTGTAATCCCAACCTCTTGGGACGCTGAGGCAGAAGGATCCCAAGCTTGAGGCCAGCCTGGACAATTTATCATGACTGTATCCCAAAAGAAAAATTTTATAAAGGGCTGGGTATATAGCTCAGTAGTGGAACTCTTGCCTAGCATGCATGAAACCCTGGGTTTAATTCCCAGTACCACCGCCACCACAACAATAGAAAGGGGAAAACAAACCCCGAATCATTTTGTATCTTACTTTTCTAAATCAAGTTCTTTTCTTTTATGCATTTATCAGATGAATAATATTGAATAAAATCATACATTTGAAAATATTTTAAAATTATAAATGCTGATGATCCAGACATCAGGAAATGACTTATTTGATCTTTACTTTTGTAAAAAGAATCTATTTGTGCTGACTAAAGGCAATATTTTCTTTAAAAAATATGGGCTTTATTTTTTAGAGTACTTTTAGGTTCATAGCTAAATTGAACAGAAAGTACAGAGATTTCCCGTACACGCTCTGCGTTGACAAACAACACAGCCTTCCTCACTAGCAACATTTTGCACCCGTGGTACATTTGTACAATCAATGAACCTACACTGACACATCAATATCACCCAAAGTCCATAGTTTATGTTGGGGTTCACTCTTGCTATTTGAACAAATGTACAGTGACATCTATTTACAATTATAGAATCATACAGAATAGTTTTACTAACCTAAAAATACTCTATTTTATTTACCCTTTTTATTTTTATTTTTTTTTATTTTTATTTTTATTTTTTTTTAAAGAGAGAGTGGAGGGAGGGAGAGAGAGAGAGAGAATTTTTAATATTTATTTTTTAGTTTTCGGCAGACACAACATCTTTGTTTGTATGTGGTGCTGAGGATCGAACCCGGGCCGCACGCATGCCAGGCGAGCGCGCTACCGCTTGAGCCACATCCCCAGCCCTTTATTTATTTATTTATTTATTTATTTATTTATTTATTTATTTATTTATTTATTTTTGATTGAACTCAGAGGCACTTTACCACTAAGCTGCACCCCCAACACTTTTTATTTTTTATTTTGAGACAGGTCTCACTAAGTTGCTAGGGCCTTAATAAGTTGCTGAGGCTGGCCTAGAAATTGTGATCCTCCTACCCGTGCCTCCCTGGTTGTTGGCATGGGCCACCCGGCCTCTTTCTCCTTTTTAACCCCTGACAACCACTGATCTTTTTCTGTGTGCATATTTTATTTTTTAAAGAATGGTAGGTTCCATGCATATATGATTATATAAAAATGAACCCTATTATTTATAAGTATAATGCACAAATAAGAACATTAAAAGAATGTCATAGTTGGAATTATGCAGCATGTAATCTGTTAAGACTGACCCTTTTCACTTACATTTCACTTACATTTAAGGTTTCTCTGTGCCTTTTCATGGGTTGACAGCTCATTTCTTTGTAGTGCTGAGTAATATTCCATTTTCTGTATGTTCAACATTTCATATACTCACCTAGTAAAAGACATCTTGGTTCACCTTTTGGCATTATTAACAAAACTGCTATAACATCCATGTCCAGATTTTTGTGTGGATGTAAGTTTTTATTTAACTCCTTTGGGTAAATATGAAGGAGTATAATTGCAAAATCATGTGATTAAGAGTATGTTTAATTCTATAAGAAACTGCCAACTTTATTCCAAAGTCACTGTACCATTTTGCCTTCCCATCAGCAATGAGAATTCCTGTTGTTGTATATCCATGTCAGCATTTAGTATTGTCAGTGTTCTAAACTATGATCATTCTAATAGGGGTCTAGTAGTATCTTGTTTAATTTACCATTCCCTAGTGACATGTGATGTGGAGTATCTTTCCAAATGCCATCTATGTATTTTCTTTTATGTGGTGTCTGTTCATGTCTTTTGCCCATTTTAAAATTGGGATTGTTTTCTTATTGGTGTATTTTAAGAGTTCTTTGTATATTTTTGGGCAATAATTTTTTGTCAGAATGTGTTTTGTAAATGTTTTTTTCTCAGGCTGTGGCTCATCTTCTCATTCTCTTAAGCAGTATTAACTTTTAAATAAATGGCAGGCATTTTTGTTTGTGAACTATAGGTTCCTAATGAATTGGTAAATGTTCTGACATAAGAAATCAAGATTGTGGAGTAACCCAACAAAAGAAGATAAGGCAGAATCAATACAATTTTAAATCAAGAGAGACTTTTAGGGTAGACTAGTTAAAAGAAACAACATTTGAATGCTTTAAGGTCTAAAGTTAAGTATATACGAAGTTCTCTTTATATGAGATATAACAGAAATCACATTTAATCAACTGTTTTCCTTTATTACATTTTAATTTTAATTTTTTTAAAAATTCACATCTCCCCTGCCAATTCCTTCCTTCCTTCCTTCCTTCCTCCCTCCCTCCCTCCCTCCCTTCCTCCCTCCCTTCCTTTCTTCCTGTTGAGGATTGAACCCAGGGCCTTGCACGTGCTGGGCGAGCGTTCTACCACTGAGCCACAAACCAAGCCCCATTAATTTTTCTTACATATTTAAAATTGAACCTCCTTCTGTGTTCTCTTATTCTACTTTTCTTGGAAGTGCTTAGAACATATTATATAACACGAATACAGTTTTTATATCCATTTATTATCTTCTCCTCACCTAGTCTGTATGAGAACAGAGATTCCTGCTCACCTTGCTACTGAGGTTTGAACCCATGAGTGCGCTATCACTGAGCTACACCCCCAGCCCTTTATATTTTTATTCTGAGACTTTTTTTGTGTGTATACTAAATTGCTGAGGCTGGCCTTAACTTGCAGTCCTTCTGCTTCAGCCTCTCGAGTTGCTGGTATTACAGGTGTACGCCACAGCCAAAGCTAAGGCTTTTTAATTGTTACATCCATATTTCAAGTCCCTGGTATACTGTGGCATCCAGTGAATGCCCGAGTAATATTTGTTGATTGAATACAAATCATTTCTTTTGTTTTTGTATGAAGCTAATATTTTTATATTCCTGCTGCTGATTTCAAAGGCAGTTGTTAAGATCTTACTTGTTATTATCTTCAAGATCAATTTTACAGAGACCTCTTACAGCTCAAAAGTTATCTCTGCTTACACTCAGAATTGCAAATTTCACAATTCAAGCAACAAGTTATGCCACCTCACACAATAAGCCAATTTTTAAAAAAACTTTAAAGTAATATATAATAAATGTGCATTATGGAGTACAGTGTGATTATTATATACACTGTATAATGAGCAAATTGAGGTAATTAGCATTTCTGTCTCATCAGACACTTATCATTTCTTTGCATTGGGAACTTTGAACTCCTTTCTTCTAGTTATTTTGAAATACATAATATTGTTGGAAGCTATAGTCACATTACTGTGCTATAGAACTTTAGGACTTATTCTTTCTGACTTTATTTTGGTACCTGTTATCCAGCCTCTCTCTCTTTCCTTTCTCTCTTACCCTTTCTTAGCCTCTAGGGACCCTATTCAACTCTCTACTTCTATGGGATCAACTGTTTTTGATTCCACATTTGAGTGAAAACAGGTAGTTGTAACTTTCTGTGTGTGACTTATTTCACTTAACATAGTGTCCTCTAGTTCTTTTCAGAAGTGGTTAAGTCACGAAGGCAGAGCCCTCATGGATGAATTAGTTTCTTATAAAAGAGGTTGAATAGTGTGCCCTTTTCCCATCCCATCCCTAGTGTGCCCTTTTCCCATCCCTTCTTTCATTTTGAGGACACAGCAATAAGGCAACATCCTAGAGAAACAGAGTCAGCCCTCACCTGACATTGAATCTGCTGGAGCCTTGTTCTTAGACTTCTCAGCCTTCAGAACTGTGAGAAATATGGGGCTGGGGTTGTGCCTCAGCGGTAGAGTAATTGCCTCGCATGTGCGAGACCCTGGGTTTGATATTCAGCACACCATAAAAGTAAATAAGTGAAATAAAGATATTGTGTCCAACTACAACTAAAAAATAAATATTTTTAAAAAAGTACTGTGAGAAATAAATTTCTATTACACAATCTGTGTGTGGTATTTTGTTACAGCAACAAGAACAGAAAAACCATGGTGATTCCTCAAAATATTAAAATTAGAACTAACATATAATCCAGCAATTCCACTTCAGAGCATATGCTCCAAAGAATTGAAAGCAGGCTATCAGAGATATTTGTACATCCATGTTCATATAATCATTATTGACAACAGATAAAACATGGAAGCAACCCAAGTGTTCATCCACAGATAAATGGATAAAAACATGGTATCTACCAGAAAAAAAATACCATCTAAGCCTTAAAGGGAATTTTGACATGTGCTACAACATGGAAGAGCACTAATTCATTCATGAGGGCTCTGCCTACATGACTCAGCCACTTCCCAAAAGACCCCATCTCTTAACTACTGCATTGGAGATTGTTTCAACATGAATTGTGGAGGGACACAAGCATTCAAATCATAGCAGGTGGTATTGTAGTTTTGATTTGCATTGAGCATCTATTCATGTGTTTATTGGCTCTTTATGTATCCTCTTTGGGTAAAAGTCTATTTAAGTCCTTTGACCATTTTCAAATGAAGGGGTTTTTTCTGTTGTTGAATTTTAGGAATATGCTGGGCTTGATTCTTTATCAGAGATATGATTTACAAATATTTTCTCTTATTCTGTGGATTGCCCTTTTACTCTGTTTTTGATGTGTAAAACTATATAGTTTTCATGCATGCTACCTGTTTTCTTTTATTGCCTATGCTCTTGATATAGCTAATAAATCATCACCAAATCCAATGTCATGATTGCCCTATGGTTTCTTCTAACAGTGTTAGGTTTTATTCTTGGGTCATTGGATTCTTTTGTATATGGCATTAGGTAAGTGTCCAACTTCATTCTTTGCATGTAAATGCTGTATTTTCAGCATCATTTGTTGAAAAGACTGTCTTTTCCCTATCGAATGGTCATGGCATCCTTGTCAAAAATCATGACTGTATGTGTGTGGTTAAATTCTGGACTCTTATTCTCTTTATTTGTTCTTTATGGGTTAGTTAACTTTCTGTTACTATGAAAAATACTTGAGAAAGTCAATTTATAAGGAGGAAAGGTCAGAGGTTTAGCTTGTAGTACCAGATATTTCAGTGCATGGTCATAGGGTCCTGTTGCTTTGGGCCTGAGGTGTTCCAGTACATCGTGGTAGGAGCATGTGGTGAAGGAGTCCTCTTCACCTTATGGTGGCTTGGAAGCAAAGAGAGAAAGGCAAAAGAACACAGGTCCCAATGTTCCTTCAAGGATCTGACTCCAATGATTCATCTTCCTTTTGATACACCTCCCCTCCTAAGGGTGGTTAACTATTTCCCTATAGCCCAGGCTGGCAGTCACACCTTTAGCATATGAGCATATGGGGAAGACATGTAAGATCCAAACCATAACACCTATGTCTGTCTGTATGTTGAGACTAGTCCTTCGAGTACTGTGTTGAATAGAAGTGATGAAAATGGCATCCTTGCCTTGTTTTTGATCTTAGAGGGCAAGCTTTCAGTCTTTCACCATAGAGTACGCTTTTTACTGTGAGTTTTTGGTATGTGGCTTTTCTTATGTTGAGGTAATTTCCTGTAATCCCAGTTACCCAGGAGGCTTGAGGCAGGAGGATTACAAATTTGAGTTTATCCTGATAATTTGGCTAGACCCTGGCCTCAAAATAAGACAGGGCTGGGGATGTAGCCCAGTGGTAAAGTGCTCCTACGTTCAATCTCTATACCAAAAACAAACAAATAAGGGTATGGTGTGTGTGTTTTTTTGGGGGGGTGGTGGGTATCAGACCAGAAGTGTTTTTCAACATTGAAAAAACGGTTTTCTAGCCATTTTAATTTGATTTAAAATTTATGCCAATTCTTAGCCATCATTTTATTTCACTTGTCTGTAGTTTTTCACAGTTGATCAATTCCCTATTCTTTGATACACTTTTTTTCACTTTTCTTTTGTATTTTGTTTTTTCTCTCGTCAACTGTTTCTTCTTGGTTTCCTTTCCTAGTTTTCCCTTTTGTTTCTGACTTTTAATATTGAAAGCCCCAGACTTTACTACTCTATCTTGACTGTTTTGACATTATCTATATGCCCAGGATTCCTAAACTTATGCCTCTAACTTGGACTTTCCCCCCAAACTTCAGATTCCTATATTTATCTATGTATATGTCACCAGTTATATATCTAATAAATATTTCAGAGTCAAGTCCTATACTGAATTCCAGATTTCTCTAAATATGTTCTGCTCATAGTCTTCCCCATCTCCATTGCAACTCTATGCTTTTTGCTGCTGTAGCCCAAAACTTTGAAGTCTTGCTTGATTATATGTTACCTGTGTACTAGTACACCTGTGCAAATGCTTGCGTGTCACACCTCATTCATCAGAAAATTCTCTTGGCACTACCTTCAAAATGTATCCAGAATCTGAGCATTTTTCGCCACTGGTGAGTGCTTGGTTTGAGCCATCCTTTTCTCTTATCTTGATTACTTATACAACCTCCTGACTAGTCTTTTTGCTTCCTATGTTTTTTTTTTTTTTCTCTCTACAATCTTTTCCACCTAGCAGAATGAGTCTAGACAAAATAAGTCATAATGTGTCTCTTCTCTGGTTCAGACATATCTAACCATTATATATATATACATACATATATAAATATATATATATATATATATATATGTTTAAAGTTGAGAGAAATTGGAATTTTTAATAAATGTAAGTCTCAGAAGACATATAGATTACTAATATCTGTGTGAGGTTGGAAAGGGCATGGCAGATTGGAATAACTACAAGGCTGGAGGAGAAAGAACTGGAAAAATCACATAAGTACATGTACACTGAGATGGAGGTTATACAATTGTTATGAGTAGCCCTGACTTCCAGATGAAGTGGTTGTTTTAAAATGTTCCAAGCATCCTTCCTCAGTAAGCAATATTTACTGAACTATAATGACTGAACTAGGCATAGGTAGCTAGATGAACCATAGTGTCTGCATTTGAGACATGTCAAGCTTGACATGAGGACCAATAATTGAACTATCATCGTATTGAAAGTAAAGCATTCTATTTGAAGTGAGCACAAGGTGCTCTGTGGAGTTGGTGGTAGTAGTGTAGTTCATTCTGCTAGGGTAGAAAGGGCTTCACTATCACAAGTTTAATTGCTTTATGGTGTGAACTTTGCCTTTAAAAGACTGAGCTTATTTATTAAGCCCTGAAATAGTATTCTGTGTTCTATTTTCAGATATTGTAAAATTGCAGGATTTTAATAGGGATGAAATACAGTATAAAATACTTTTCTAAACCCAGATGGTTTACTTTCATTAAATGGCTCTGTCATTCAGTAGTTTACTAAAATATCTTCCAATTGAAGATTTTGAGGTTCTTGCTATTTCTTCTTCTTTTTTTCTCTTTATATTTCACATAACTATTCTATATTCTTCTCTTAATATAACAAATACAATATCACATACTGCCGCAGTCTGGCTGGGCACAATTCAGGAGCCACTTGTCAAAAGAAACTAACTTTATTTTTAGAACCACACAAGATAAACAAAACAGCTCCTCAGGAAAAAACCCTCAGAGCCCAACTGCCACCACCGGCTTCCCACAAGCCACACACCCCAACAACAACCTCTTCCTCCCATAATCCTCCTGCTCTTGAGGCCGATTGGCTGGGTCGCATGGGCGGAGCCAAAAAAGTCCCCCAATGAGCAGCTCCGTGGTCTGAAAGGGCAGGGAAACAGCCCAATGAGCATCACCGCAGAGGAGCCAATCAGCTAGATGTTGCTAGATGTTGCTGGGGCTGCTGTGAGCCAATCATCAGCTGGTAGTCTGAAAGGGCAGGGAAACAGCTCAATGAGCTTCTCCACAGAGGAGCCAATCAGCTAGGTGTTGCTGGGGCCGCTGTGAGCCAATCATCAGCTGGCAGTCTGAAAGTTTGCTGGAGCCCCTTCGGCTGTGGCTCTCAACAACATACAAAGTGTTATGCAAATTGTAATACACAAGAAAATGTAATGGATACTTGGTTGTGAAAAGAGGAATCTGGGAAAGTTGTAATGTGATTATTATTATTTTTTTTTTAAAGAGAGTGAGAGAGAGAGAGAGAGAGAGAGAGAGAGAATCTTAATATTTATTTTTTTTTAGTTTTCGGCAGACAACATCTTTGTTTGTATGTGGTGCTGAGGATCGAACCCGGGCTGCACACATGCCAGGCGAGTGCGCTACCGCTTGAGCCACATCCCCAGCCCGTAATGTGGTTATTGAGCAGACTCTGATATGTCCTGGAGAGAACCCTGAGAGGCTGGGTTTGTGGTTAACTACTTGCTCTGATTTCCAGGATGTCCTGTGCCTTAGGGATCCTTCCCAGTCCCTGTAAAGGGCTGTGAGAAACAGCCATGTAAACAGAAATTTAGCAGGTCTCTGATTTTTGACAATTTGTGTTAGCCTGGCCTAAATGCCCCTACCATCTTACTTCTTTTTCTCCTTGAGAGTCTGTTGTTAGTCCCATCTTCTTTGAGATGTTTGATCATTCTGACTAAATAAACACCAGCCACAGTATTCTTTTGCTCATGGAAATCTCCTCTCCTGCTTTTGTAAACCTTGAAGTTTATAGTGCCCACTGCTTCTTTCTAAAGGTATTGCTTACACTCCATGAGATAAGCCCTGAAGTTTGCCTGTTTTGGTTAAATTTGATTTTAACTCCTTAAACAGTGATAATGAGTATTTAATTTTCCTATTATGTCAAAACCTATAACAGTGCCCACACATGCCAGGCAAGTGCTCTACCACTCACCTACATCTGTAGCGTCCCCAGTGATAACAATTCTTTGGAATGGAGTGACTTGGTAGAAAGTGAACTTATTTTTTTATTTTTGGAGGAAAATCTGCTTAGGTTTGTTGCACATTTTAAGACAAGAAGATCTTTAGCTGTTATTTTCTGGACCTAGTTGAAGACAGTATTGTATAGTTTGTAAGTTTGTATGTAATTTTTTTCCCCTTAACCCTCTTTTTTTTTTTTTTAAATCTCCCCCCCCCATTAAAATGACCTTACACCTATATTTGAACTATCACCTTCATTTTAGTAAACACCCCCTGCAGTGAAAAGAGGAAGGGACTGTTAACCAGTTGTTACCTTTTTCAGTGGCACGGAAGAATGATGTTAACTCCTATTATAATTATAATGACATTTCACCACTTGAGTATGCCAACTCCCTTAACAGGAAATGCAGTATATTAGAGGAGGAGGAGGAAATGGATATAGCTTTCTAAACTAGTACTGGTTTTTTTTTTTTTTTTTTTTTTTTTAATGGTGGAAAAAATATAGAATTGTTTTGTATCTGATCAAAATAAAATGTTACTAGTATTTCCTTAGACTAGTTTCCTGTAAATAATAAATATTTGCCATTGCACATAAATAATGAATACTTGCCATTGCACAGAAATAGCTTTGTACATAGCTGCTATCTGTTATGCACAAGAAATGTTGGAAGTGAATGTTGAAATCGTATACCTGATGAGGTGAGAAGCCAGAGCCCTAGGAACAGAAACTCCTGTACATCTTTCTCCACCCCCATTTCTCTGTGCAGGAGGATGATCTGGGTGATGTCTTAAGAGCATCGCCTTTTTTTTTTTTTAATTCAGGAGCTGGATTAATAGGGTAATTGATGTTTGAATAATAATTTAAGCAAGCAGTACTCATTCACCTGGACCATCCTGAATGTATCTCAACTTTGTGCTGTGTTTTTAATAATCATCCCAGGCCCTCATGTTTTTACTTTGTATATTGCATATTGACTGGGGAGAATACAAGGGGAGAAGAGTATGTTTCTTTAGTTATCATTCCTCTTAAATTTTTTTTTCTTCTCTTGGGAATGGCAAGATAATGTGTAATATATATATAAAATAATGGTGCATGCTTAGGAGGGTGGTACAGAAGGTGGGTGGAAAATATAACTTTTTTCCCTATAAACTGTGAAGCTGAACAGCTTTCAAAAACCCACTATTTTCATCAATATTAATATCCCTGCCTCTTATGAAGTATATAGAGAGAAGAATGAAACTTATTAATATAAAATCTGGAGGGGTTTTCATGACTAGAAGTTTCCCTTGGTCTTTGTCTCTGTCTCTTGTCTCTTTTCTTTCTCAAACAAAGTACAGTAAAGGCCTGGAGGAAATCTTGCTTGGGAAAAGACGATCAAATTTGGGTTCTCATTTCCTGTGAATTCTTATTCCAGAATAATAGAAAGTTAGATCTTAAGGTCGTATTAAAGATGTGCAGTCTGTTTCTCACTTTTTGTGAATATAAGGGAACTAAAGTTTGGAGAAATTAAATTATTTCTCAGGGATTCGTATTAGTTGATAGAGAATTAGACTAAATTTTTGGTTCCCATTTCCAGTTTTTCCCCCCCCACTATTCTTTTTTCCATCTGAATCTTGCCAGGTTTGCTTAGTAGTTCAATCTGAGCAAGTAGGAGCAGTTATAATATTTCTGAGATAATATCTGGAGAATAAAAACCTTTTAATTCCATCCATCGAAATTTCTGAAAAAAAAAAAAAAAAAGAAAAGACTTCTAAAAGATAGTTTACTATTGCTGTATAATACACGTATGTCCAAAACCTTAACTTTCCTTTGGGCCAGTTATATAGTTGTTCTCTATATGTAGGCTCCAAGAGGAATTAAAAGAATGCCACCTTGTTAACCCTGGAAACCAAATGGATTTCCAAATAACATTTTATCAGATAATCCTCTGGCCTAGACTGAAGTTATGAGGAAGTTAGGAGAAAACTTCTTTAACATTGGAAATAATTATAGTTTGTATTCGCTATTATAAAGTATCAGATGCTGTCCTAGTTTTCACATGTACTTTAAAATTGGTTATATAGCCCTACAGAAGAGACTGCTATTGTCTGTATTTTATAGATGAAATTGAAACCCAAAGAACTTGTGCATCATTTTATAGCTAGTAAGAAGTAGGGATCAGTTTTTTTTAAAAAGATAATTCCATTCAGCTGTCTATCCATATAAAGATGTTACAGAGACCCAGTATAAAGGATCCAGAGTTTACCGAACAGAATAAGGGGTGGCCATTCATGTCACAAAATGATTTATGAGAGGTTTCTTTTAAAAAGTGGGTTTTTTGGGTGAATACTTACTTTTTTTTGGTCAAAACCTCAGAAGCCATCTTGGGGTGGGGACTTTTTGTCACTTTTTTTGTTACTTAATGAATCTCAGGGCTGCCTTTGGGTCAGTGGACTATCTTTGATCTAGCTATTATTCTTTCTTTGCCAAGAGTAGTCCATCATTAACCAAGGTGGTGAAGGCCTGCAAGAAGAAGTTGCTTAGGGACAGTGGTTACCTTGATGGACACATGTAGGCAGTTCTTCTGAGTATCTAAATGGTTATTAGATAGATATGCAACTTTTAGGAATGTTTTGTTTTATGTAATAAAACAAAACAAATGTTAGTTTCAAAATCCACACCTTGTGTGTGTGCGTTGCTTGTCCTAGGTAAGTGCTCTACCACTGAGCTATACCCCCAGCCCTGCAAATTATATTTTGAGTATTTATTGAATATTACTTTCTTTTCTATTGAGTGATTCTTAACAGGTAGTCATGACTTAGAGCCTCATCCATCTTTGTTTCAGGATATTTATGTGTTTATATTAATGATCTTGACTATCCTGTTGCATTTTAGATCATATCACCATAAGACTTAAGTTTACTTTATTAATTCCGTTTAAGGATACTGCCAATATTGAAGAGTTTTTGTTGTTTATTAATCTTAAATGGATGAGGAAAATAATTCCATACCACATTTCCTTTTTCTTTCAAATTTTCTTTTGTAAAGAAAGTATAATACATATATTACACATTATTTATTTATTTGAGTGGATACTCTTAAAAAACAGTAATTTAAAAAACTTCTTGCTATTTCAGTGATATCTAAGTGGGGTAAGTTGTTTTTGTGTTTCTTATGGAATTTCATTTAATTCACAGCCCAAATGATCACTAACCACTTCTAAGTGGCTCAGTGTTAACACTTACTGCTGGGGTATTTTCTCTTTTAGTTTTGTGTTTTGAGTTAATCATTTTCTAAGTTGATTTTAAAAAACTATGATATATGACTAGATAAAAGAATGAAGGTGTTAGTAAAAGTAAAGTGCCTGTTTTTCTGAATTTGGGACTTATTCAGCTTCTTAGGATATAGATAGCTAAAACTAAGGTTTAAAATTTATTTTGTTGTATGCATGATTTTCTTTTTGGTACTGGAAATTGAATCCAGGAGCATTCTATTTCTGAGTTACATTCCCCATGTCCACCAAACCCCACTGTTAAAATTTTTGAGACACAGTCTTGAATTTGTCATCCTCCTTCCTCAGCCTATGTTTATCTTTCCATACTAAGAAATACTCAACAATGACAGGCTACATTAGACACTAGGTACTCAACTTGTTGCTACAAGTTTGCACAAACAGCTTAGATGATGAATGGCAGAGATTTTTTTTTCTTCAAAAAGAGAAGGTAATATGTTGAATTAAAGAACTTCCAAGATAAACTTTCAGATTCTTTGAATATATGATTACAAAGGCCTTTTCAAGTGATAGGTAAAACCCAGGCATTTTCTCTTCTGTTGTATGTAACACCACACCTTTCTTTACAACTGTTGTCTCACAAAAGTAAATTAACAGAAGTAAACAATGAAATAAGATTGAGGGGCTGGGGTTGCAGTACACCACTCGCTGGATTTGATCCTCAGCACCACATTAAAAATAAATAAATAAATTATACTTAAAAAAAAAAATAAGGTTGAAAAATGTACATACAATTTCTATCAAACTATTTAGTAAAATCCAATGGTTAAATAAAACTTTTTTAATATTTATTTTTTAGTTGTAGTTGGATACAATATCTTTAATTAATTAATTAATTTTTATGTGGTGCTGAGGATCCAACCCAGGGCCTCGCCCATGCTAGGCTGGCGCTCTACCACTGAGCCACACTCCAGCCACCCCCTTCCATTAAATCAAATCTTAAGCTGTTATTTGAACCAATTTGCTTGAAAAATGGAAGAATGAGTCAAGATAAATAAAGGTTAAAAATGCAAATGAAGAGTTTCTGAAAATTAAAGTAAATACTTGTTGAGCTCCTTCCTTAACTTAGCAAATGCTTTGGGGTGTCTGCACTGCTATGGGAGCTCAGACTGGTGAGAAAAGCGCACAGTGGCAGAGATGTGTGCCAGGTGTTGTAGGGACAGGGGCAAATGTTATCCCACTGGGGTAGGTGACAGGAGAAGTTACAAGGGGGAAGACCCTTCTTGGAGAGGTGATATCTGAACTCATTTCCTTCCCTTGTTTGTCAATTTAAAAAATTACTTAAGAATGCATAGTTGTTGAAAATAGTAATACAGTATAGAAGAAGTAAAAATGCAAATTCTTATTTATACTTTCTAATGCTTTTTTTCCAGTTAGAGTTAGATTGATAAATATGCTTCCAGATATTTCCCTAAAACCATCTCAACAGTTTTTCTTTTGAACAAAGTTGGGCTCAGACTCATGTAATTTTGTAATTTGTTTTCCCCCTGTGTAACAATCTACCATGTGCATGTACCCATATCTGTAGATGTAAATCAGCCTCATTTAAAAATTTGCTTCTTCATATAATGGGCTATACCATCATTTATTTACATATTCCTATTGGTGGACATCTAGGTTTCCAGCCTGTTAAAAACAGCGAATATCCTTGTACAGATAAATTTGTTCTTAGGTGTAGTAAGTTTAAATGATAAGTAGGTGAAGGGAGTGAGGATTAAAGTGAAGGGGAAATGTTTTCTAGGCTAAGTGAACAATGTGTAGTTTGTAAAACACTGCTGAAGACAATGGCCAACTGTTAGGGGAGAAGTCTTTCTATTTCTGTGCTATGGAGGCACACCACCTCCTGCTTTCTGGAACTAATGCTGGAGTATCTCATTTTATAATGGCATCATTCTACTGAATAATTTATAGTTATTTTCTTATTTTGGAGATTTAAAATCTTTAAAAAATAATGTAACCAGATGGAGAAGTAGAATCACAAGCTGATAAAGTGATTGATTATTCAGAGGTCACACAGAGGCGAAGTGGGTAGCTATGGAAATAAAGTTGGTATCTTACCTGTCTTTTACTTAGCTCTCTTGCCAGAGAATGTCTTAGCCTTCATAATGGCTTTTTGGGTACCTAATCTCACACTACTGTCCAATTAAAACAAATTTTGGTTAATTCTTAAAATAGCAATTGGAATATTGCTTATTTGTCAAGTAAGTATATGAAAATGGCTAAGGGCTAGGGTATAACTCAGTAGTAGAGACCTTGCCTGGCATGTGCAAGGTACTGAGTTCAGTCCCCAGCATTGCAAGGGGGGAAAAAACCCCAGAGAACAAAAATGGCAGAGATGATTTAAAGTAGGTGAATTATATTTTCTATATACTACTCTTAGTGTAAAATCTTCTTATCCTTACAAGTCTTAGTTGCTACTATTTTGCTTCAAACAGATTTGGAATGTTACCCTGTAGTGTGATATCTGTCAAGTGCTAACTAGTATTAATAGTTCATCGTTACCTTTTGTCAAGAAGAATATCTGATTATTATTGTTATTTTTGCTGTTTGCTTTTTGCATAATCTGATCTTTGCTAATTTTTCTGTATTGAAATTATGTTGTTAGGAGAAGGATTAGTCTAAAATTTATCAATGTTTGGTGCTGAGTTTTTGAAACTGTAATACTTTGGAAACAAAATTATGAAGTAATATTTTTATTAATTATCTCTAAAAAGCCCCTTTGGTTGTCAATGATACTTCACCATTTGGTTACATGTACTTTCTTGTCTAGAAATCTGATTCGAGGCTTCCAAAAATCTCTTATTAAATTTTTTGGAGGCAAAATTTTTGGTGATTTTATTTGGTTAGTGTTCTTTCTAGTTCCAGCATCTGGCCTATAAACTTTTATTCATATTTCAAAAAATATGTGCTAAATAGTTTTAATTAGTGTTATTAATTGAATAACAATGCTTTGAATAAATCAGTTTAAGATATTATCTCATTGTCTTAAATAATGATTATGTTGTTTGTTTTATTGCATTATTATGAAGTATATATTCTAATATTACTTCATTGGAGTATAATTTCTTTTCAGTACTGGGCATTAAACGCAGGAATGCTGTACAACTGAGCTACATGCCAAGCCCTTTTTAGTTTTTAATTTTGAGACAGTGTGTCACTGAGTTGTTGAAGCTAACCTTGAACTTGTGATCTTCCTACCTTAGTCTCCTGAGTGGCTGGGATTATAAATGTGTACCATTGTACCCAGCTGAAGTATAATTTTTAAACATTAATATCTACCTTTTTATATAGAGTGATAATTTATTTTTCAAGAGTAAAGTATACATTTGAACAATAAAGTAACTTAATTTTGCATTTAATTTTTCTAGGGCTGCTTTGGAAGAAGTAGAAGGAGATGTGGCAGAATTGGAACTAAAACTTGATAAGGTGAATTTTAACATTTTTAATTTTTTAAAGTATCTATTTTTGTTTTCCATTAATAAGAACATTACTTTGTTTCTCTATAAGGGTAAATTCTTTTATTGTAATTTTACACATGAAGAAATTAAGGCTAGAGATATTAATTGGCTTGCTTGTTCAAAGTCTAAGTGCCAGAGAAGAATTTATATTCTCCTCCGAATTCAAAGTTCACTAAACAACTTTTATATGGTTAGAAGTTAGTATTTCTAGACTATTTTCTCCATCCAAAAGATCGTATGTATCTTTTTTAATGCCTAATGAATTTCATGTATACCTGACCATTCTTTTTATTTAATTTTTTGTTTTTTAGTTGTAGACGGACACAATATCTTTATTTTACTTATTTATTTTTATGTGGTGCTGAGGATCGAACCCAGGGCCTTGCAAGTACTAGGCAAGTGCTCTACTGCTGAGCCACAACCCTAGCCCATGACTATTCTTATTTATAAATTTAGGTACAGCTGGGTTCAAATATAAATAAAATTTAAAATAGTAATTTCATATTTAACCTAATGACACAAATGCTAAAAATACTTAATAATTGATATAGTCGTGTTTTATATAAGTATAAATGTACATTGACTCCCACCTTCTGTATTAACTATTGATAATATTTTTGAATTTCTGTCCAAGAAGCATTGTCTGTTATGTACCAGGCAAAAATATTAGAATGAGTAAGATGGGGCTTTTGATCCGTTTGTTGGAACATTCCTTTGCAACTATTGCTTAGAGAAATATCTCTGTAAATTTCTAGACGTAAGTCTATGCATATGTTTGAAATTCTTTTTTTGAAAATACTTTGTGTAATTATTATTATAAATGGTATTGTTATGTGAAGTATTGCTTCTTACCCTGTACTGTGCATAAGAATCACCAGGGGAATCTTTTTTAAAAACATAGATTCTGATTCAATAGATCAGGGATACTGAGATTCTGTGTTTTTAACTAGATTCAAAGTTATACTTATGGATGTTGGCGGACTGCACTTCGTATGATATATATTAATTAGGCTGAGCATTGTGAGAAACATTTTGAAATGTTTTAAAAATCATGAAATATTTACTTTAACATACAATGTAGATAGTATAGAAACTATGTAAAGCAGTAATATTATAAAAAAATAATTTTAGTTTTTATTTTTGAGACAATGTGTCACTGAGTTGCTGAAGCTGACCTTGAACTTGTGATCCTCCTGTCTTAAAATTTTGGAAAAGTTTAATAATGTTATTTTTTTATTAGATTCTATTATTTTTACAGCATTGTAATATACAGTGTCTTTGAATTTTACAATAATTCTGTGAGGTAGGTGGAACAAATATTCTTTTTCCCATTTTATAGATGAGGATACCAAATCCCAGAAAGCAAAGGAGACTTGCTTCAAATTGAAAGTTAAAAGAGGCAGAAAGATTGTTAGAACTCTTGTGCTTCTATTATTAGTTCAGGGCTGTTCTTGTGTACCACTGTGCTTCAGGATCTGTGTATTTTGAGGGAGCACAGGCCACTTAGAAATTTCTGAGAAGAGTGGCAAGAGTAGCAAGCTTCCATTTGTTTTAAAAATAAATATTTTTATTTTGACTAAGTATATTATTTTTAAATATTTTCTATTGAAAATGTATGTGTAGGGCTGGAGATGTAGTTCAGTTGGTAGAGTGCTTGCCTTGCATGTACAAGACCCTGGGTTCGATCCCCAGCACCACAAAAACAAAAAACAATAAAATGTATTTGTATGGGCCTTTTATTATTATTATTATTATTATTATTATTATTATTAATTTTTTTTATTACTCTGAGGAGTTACATTTTTTTTGAAGTACTTTTTGAAGTTAAGTTTTCAGTTTTGAAAGTAGACATTAATATTAAGTTGTGTTTTTTTTTTTTTCCAGTGAGTTTTTTTTTTTTTTCTTCTTTTTGTAATTTGTTCTTTTTAGGTATACCTGACAGCAGAGTGTATTTTGACATATTATACACATATGGAGTGTAACTAATTCTAATTAGGATTCCATTCTAGTGGTTTTATGCAATGTGTGTAGTTTTTTTCTTAAATTTATTTATTTATTTTAGTTCTTGGCGGACACATCTTTGTTTGTATGTGGTGCTGAGGATCGAACCGGGGCCGCACGCATGCCAGGCAAGCGTGCTACCGCTTGACCCACATCCCCATCCCCAATGTGTGTAGTTTTGATTTTGTGGTAGGTTTACAAGAGGGTATATAGAAAGGCAAGGCTTTTCAGAGAATGACAGAGTAGTATAATGAATGTGATTATCCTTTTTAAGTAGAAGAACTGCATATAAATCATACGAAACATTGCATGTGGGTGGAACTGCACTGACAATGCTTTTGTTAATCATTTTGCTTTTATGAGTGAGTGACTCTTTTTTTTCTTTATATCATTTGATTGGGTTCGTGCAAACTGTTAGAATCTTAAAACCAAAATACTCTAAATAATAGTAATCTAATAAATAATAACTAAACTAAATTATTAAAATATTGGCATTCAGTGCTAAGAATGCTAAGCCCATTAGCATCCTTATCCAAAAGGCTACTAAGGGCATGGTAGAAACTTGACATTATTTAAAATATCACCTTTCCCTCTCCTCTCTCCACCAAAATTTCTTTAGTTACTTTCATGTTTCTCTGATTTAAGATTTTGATCCCTTATAAAATGTACTTCTCCTGGATTCTTAAGCTACTATCATTTTTACTTTGGAAATGAAGAGTTGGCATAAAGAAGGGAGACTGAGAGAACCAAGATATGGTTGTTATTGGTTGTTATATGGTTATTATTAAAGTTGGTGGCATTGAAGGAGTAATGGGGAAGTTGTGCTCTGGGAGGTGCTCCAAGACTAGTTCAGTGATTTCATAACTTTGTGCAAGGCAAGTTCCACCTATAGTATCATTGTAAATAATAGTGACAGGTTGAACTAGCTTGGTGGCTTAGCTCGTATCTATTTTGCTTATAATATATACTAACAATAGTTAGATTCTTTCTAGAGAATAATGCTTGATGAGTGGCATTGTTTATTGGGTCCAGTTACCTGTCCATTCTGTAAGGTAACATTATAATGCATCATAGTTGCTATCTAGATATAATTCCCATATCTGTTGTATTTTTTCCTCTGGTATGCTTGTTTCCTCTCTGTTAATTGGATATCCTTTAAATCTCAGCTCCAATGCTACCAAACTTTGGCTCTTTTCTTTTCTTTTTTTTTTTTTTTTGTATTGCATTGTTTTTCACATGTACTTCCATTTAAACTATTAAAATATTATTGTAATTTTTGATTTGTAGCAGAGGCTAGTAATTAAGAGCACAAGGTCAGGGGCTGCCTGAGTTTGAAAGTAGCTCTACCATTTAGTAGGCAGGCTTCTCAATCTTTCTGTGCCTCGGTTTCTTCATCTTCAAAATAGGGGAAATAAGGGTATCTATGCATCTATCTATCGGGTTATTATGAGAGTGAGGTGAGTTAATACACATAAAGTACTTACGTGGTTCTTGTTGAATTCTAAATAAACAGTAAAGATGATGGTGTCTCTTTAACAAACTATTAGCTCATTGGAAATTGGGACTGTCTTTAGAAGAAAAAAAAAGCAACAACAACAAAAACTCATCTATTATGTACTTACTGGGCACAAAGTTCTATGTTTACTCATACTGTCCCTAATCTTCATAACAGTGTTGCAAAGTTGGTAGCATCTTCAATTTACAGATGAAAAAATGAGTGTTAGGATGTTACTTACAACTCAGAGATAGCAAAGAAGTTGTTTCTATTCCTGTCATCTGGCAAAGTGTCCATGACATTGTAAAGTCTTATTGAAAAATTGTTGAATAATGAATTAGGATAGTAGTTTGATAATTTTGATTATCTTGAAATTTACTCTTAGGTAAATTAGATTATTTCTTATAATCTCATTCACCACTATTATCTCTGGATATTTGCATGATGCGGGTGGTTCTGCTTCTGTCAGTTTTCTCTCTCTCTGGCTCCTGTGGTGGTGACTCCTATGCTAGTTCTGATCTCTATTTTCACAGCACTATTCTATGGCTCATCATTCATAGTTGTAATCTCTGAAATCTGGAATGCTGATAGCCTGTCTCACTTGAGTCTCCAGTCCTTCCACTTCTCAACCTCACTACTGCTCCTATTCTTTAACCTTATCTAGACTTCTGGTCTTTCAATCAGTCTACTTGGGATATTTCAGATCCTTCTAAAATCCACTACAACATTCTTTTTTTTTTTTGTAATTTTTTAATTAAGATAAAATTCATCTGAGCTGGGGTTGTGGCTTAGTGGTGGAGTGCTTGCCTAGCATGCATGAGGCACTGGGTTCGATCCTCAGCACCATGTAAATATAAAATGAAGATATTGTATCCACTAAAAACTAAAAAATAAATATTCTTTTAAAAAAAGATAAAATTCATCTAACATAAAATCCACCATTTCAAAGCGTTTTTTAGTATAGTCCTGGTGTTATTGGTGCAACTATCACCACTGTGTAATTCCAAAATGTTTCTGGTATCCCAAAAAGAAACCCTGTATCTTTTAACACTAAGTTTCAATTAGTGTTCCCTTTCTTTCATTCTCTGGCAACTTCTGTGGATTTGCTTCTTCTGGACATTTCTTTTTCTTTTTTTTTTTTTTAGTTTTTTAGAATAGTTTTTCTTTCTTTTTTTGAGAAAGACTTCTTTTTTCAACAGTATTGGAACAACTGAAAATTTAAATGGAGAAAGAGAGAGAGAGAGAGAGAGAGAGAGAGAGAGAGAGAGAGAGAGAAGGAAGCTGAATACCTCACACAATATACAAAAATTAATTCAAAGTGGAAAAACCTAACACTTCCAATCTCCTAGAAGAAAACAGGCAAAGATCATTTTAAACTTGGTTAAGCAATGGTTTCTTAGATTTTTTTTTTATTACCCAAAACTGAAGCAAATATGTAAAACTGGATTAAACACAAAAGCTTCTGTGCTCTCATGAACACTGTTAGAAAATTAAATAACCCATAGAATGAGGAAAATATTTGCAAATCAGATATATGATAAGGGATTATTATAAAGGATTCCTAAAATTCAATAATTTTAAATTAAATTAAAATTCAGTTTTAAAATGGAAAAACGATCTAAATAGACATTTTTTTTAAAAAGAAGATTATATAGATGGCCAATAAACACATGAAAATATACTAATAGTCACTAGGGAGATTCTAATGAAAACCACAATGAGATACAACTTCACCCTTTCATACCCATCAGGATAGTTAAAATAATAATAAAAGTTTTAGTTTGGGTTTGGAAATGGTGGAACCCTCATACATTGCTGTTGGGGATGCAAAATGCTACACCCTCTTTGGAAAATAATTTTGGTGGCTCCTCAAAAATTAAACACAGATACCCATATAACCCAGCAGTTCTCTTAAGTATATTCTCAAGGGTATCGAAAACATACATCCACACAAAACTTACATTGATGGTCACAACAGCAGCATAATTCAGAATAGCTGAAGTGGAAACAGTCCAATGTCCAATAATCCTACAGTACTATTTAGGTATAAAAAGAAATGTATTGATCTTCTGGACATTTCCTATAAATGGAATCATAATATTTGGCTTTTTGTGACTGGCTGCTTTCACTTAATGTAATGTTTTTAGGGTTCATCAATATTGTAGCATATATCAATACTTCCTTTTATGGTTGTATTATGTGCTGTTTTATACCACATTTGTTTATCTAGAATCAATTGATGGACATTTGGTTTGTTTCTCTTTGTTGGCCATTGTGAATAATGCTGTTATTAATCCTTCCATTCCCTTCTTAGTTTTACATTATTTTTTCCCCTCTTTGGAGACCTTCATTTCCCTTACATAGCACTCTACAGAGTTCATTCCTTCTTTCTCTCTCTCTTTTCCTTTTGAGATAGGATCTTGCTGCATTTTTCAGGCTATTCTTGAACTCCTGGGCTAAGTGGTCCTCCTGCCTCAGCTTCCTGAGTGCTGTAACTATTGGTGCATGCCACCATGCTCAGCAGAATTTTCACTGTCTTAAGTATGACTTTCTGCCCCATATCTGGGCTAATAAAACCCTATAGGAGACTTTATATAACTGTCAAATCCAATTGGTGGAGCCTCAGGTTTCTCAAATTCTATATGCAAAACTATTTTTCTAAAACCCTGTCAAATCCCTTTCTTGCTACCTTTAGTAGTTCTCTTTAATAATTAACTATTTTCTCAAGGTTTACTATTTTGTTCTTCATTCTTAGTGGAATGACCATTATTCTGCTTGGATGGGAATATATTTATTTCTTGTTCCTTATCTAGAAACTTAGAATCTGTTCATATCTTTTTCATTTTTCTTCCCACTGGAGTAATAAAAGTATACCTTTTCCTATGCAATTTAAAATTCTCTACCTCTTCAGCATTTTGCTTTAGCCATCTCTCTTCTCTCCCTTCTCTACCACCTCTTTATCTTAAATGAAGATGCTCAACTTGGTTTCTTAGTAAAAAACAAAATAAAAGCAAATAACTTCTCTGACAAGGAAGCACAAATCTCTGCCGAGTACTTACCATGTGCCTGTAATACTTCATGCCAAATTTTGTTGTTGTTGTTTGTTTTTGTTTTGTTTGGTACTGGGGATTGGACCCAGGGGCACATTACCACTGAGCTACATCTCCAGTCCTTTTTATTTGTTTAAATTTTGAGACAGATTCTCTCTAAATTGCTGAGACTGACCTTGAACTTCTAATCCTACTACCTCATCCTCTGCAGCCTCCAGAGCCACTGCACCAGCTGTGCTTCAGTCTTTATGAGTGTTACCTTACCTTATTATAGCAACCTGATATGATGTGGTACCATCATTAAGTATTAAACAGAAAAGAAAATTAAAATTTGTTGAGGTTTAGGTCAACCAGGCACACTTAGATGGTTATGTATGGCAACAGGATTTGAACCTAAGAAGACTGAGCTGAGAACCTTGTCTATTAACCTGTCTCTCTCTGCTGTTATGGGAAAAGGAATTTTAATTACTTTTGAATTATTTAATTTGATGAATAAGTAATAACATCTATCTAGTAAAAAAATCAAAGGTAAAAGAGTGTGTACCCAGTGAAAATTAATCATCTTCTAATCTATTTGCTAGGGGAATATATCGACCTAGTTTCTTGTGTGTCCTTACAGAAATTTTCTAAGCATATGAAAATTATATAGATTTTCACTCTTCCGTACAAATGGTTCTTTCCACTCCCAACAAAAATATTAATACTGTGTTACATTTTGTTTTTTCCTTAATATATTTTGAATGCTATTTGTTATTAATCATAAAGCTCTCCCTGTTTCCTTTTTTTATTTCTTTTTGGTGCTGGGGATTGAACCCAGGGCTGTGTACATGTTAGGTAAGTGCTCTACCACTGGGGGAGCTATACTCCTACCCTGACCAAATTTTTTATGGCTGAATTTTTTTACATTATATGGATACGTTATAATTTATTTATCCAGTTGTTTACTGATGGACACTTGATCTAGCAACTGATATTTTTATCATGACTGCAATGCATTGCTTCAGATGTGTCTTGTGGCTTATGTGCAAATATGTATGATACATTTTAAAAAGTGAAATTGCCAGACTAGAGAGTTTGTTTTAAATTTTGACAGCTGTTGCTGAATTACTTCTCAAAGAAATGTTACCAATTTATATTCCCACTAACAATGTATAAAAATGTCTACTTCCCCTTATCTACCCTCTCTAAAACAGCATGTTATCAAATTTTTTGATCTTAGTTGTTTTGTAAAAAAATTGTAATTTCCATTTCTTTTATTATGAGTGAGGTTGAATATCTTTTCATGGATTTAAGACACATTTGTATGTCCTTTTTGGGAATTATCTGTGCATGTCTGCGACCCATTTTTTTTCCCCCTACAGTATGATTGGGTTTTCAGAATGCTTTCAAAATATATATCCTTTCTTATGGTAGGATAACTTGTTCCTTGGGATTTGTTGCTAATATTATTTTCCTATATTGTTGTCTTTTGATTAAGTTAATTGTTTTTTCTTTTATAGATATTTTATTTTTATCACTTGAATTTATCAATTTCTTTTTCATATGGCTTTTTAGGTTTGTATCCTTTTCAGAAAAACTTTTCACATTTTGAGATTATATTAAAAAACACCTTCTATTTTACCTTAGTTTTGTGATTTCACTTTTTATGTTTAAATCTTTATTCCATCTGAATTTAATTTGAGGATTTGGAATCCAACTGATTCCTTGGCTATCCAGGGCCCCTAATGTCATTTTTTAGATAGTCACCTGCTGCCCCCTCCTTGGCACTGATTAGAATATTACTTTAATCAAATACTTCATATAATATAATATAATATAATATAATATAATATAATATAATATAATACTTAACTCTGTATTATATTCCATTGATCAGTTTGTCTATTCACATTTACTTCTAGGCTTCCAGTTACTATATTTTGTAATATATTTTAATATCATATAAGGCTAATGTTCTCATTTTATTACTTTTTCAAAAAATTTTTTTCCACTGTGTGTTGGTTGTTCCTTGTGAACTTTAGATTGTTTTCCTTGTAAGATATTTTATTTTTTAAATAACACACCGTTTTAAAGACTTATCTCTGGCAGCATTTCTTTTCCTTTTTCTTTTTGCAGTGTTGGGGATCAAACCCAGGGCCTCACACATGCTAGGCAAGTGTTATACCACTGTGCTTAATCCCCAGTCCTGCCAGCATTTCTTAATGTGGGTTCTGTGGAACACTGGTTCTATGGGAATGTTTCCTTTAAAGAGAATTTCATGGTCAAATCATTTTGAGAAATGCATCTTTTAGATGTACATTAATATATCAGAGCCTTTGGGGTATGGGTGTAGCTTATTGGTGGAACACTTGCCTGGTATGTATGAGACCTGGGATGGATCCCCAGCAATGCCCCCCTCTCCAATGTAAACTCTTAGAAGTTCAGCAATATCTTGTGCTATCTTTTCTAAGAATTCTTCCTGATCTACACAGTTCAAGTCAGATGTTTTTCCTTGGGTTGTTCTTGGTTTTGTCATTGCACTGGTGTCTGTTCTATGGAGTTGATCTGCTTGCCTGCTGGTTAGAATTAGAGCTCCTTGAAAGCAGAGATTACATTAACTCTCTTCCTCTCAACATTAGGGCAGTGGATTTAAATTATGCTCTTGAGTTTCTTCATGAGTTTTCTAAAACATTTTTCTTACTTTTTATGCTTGGTGTTCTTCCTTCCTACCCCTTTAAGTATCTGCCCTTTCTTTGTCCAGAGGAGTTCCACTTTTATTTATTTTTAAGATTTGACATTCATCCAAGATTTTGCTTAAAGAAAATGTTCTGTGTCCGAGTGAAAGAAAGGAGGAAGGGGAAAAAGAGAGAGGAAGGAAAAATGAAAGGAAGGAAATTAGGAGGGAGGGAGGGAGGGAGGGAGGGAGGGAGAGAGAGAGAAAGAGAGAGACACACATACACACATACACATACACACACACACACAGGCAGGAAGGATCAGTCCTGAGACTCAGCACACTACCCAGAACAGTAGGCATGACTAACCCACCATACCAGTTTAACTCACCTTTCCTCCAACATACCACAGTTAAAAATAAAAAAGAGGTTACTTTTCATCACACTGCTTGCTTACCTCTTTCTTTCTTCTAGGAGGAACTTAATAAATTAATTTATGGGATCGAATGTGACTTGATGAAATGATCTTTTTGTTGTTGTTGTTTTATCAGATAACCTCTAGGTCCTAAAGATTGAATTTTTTGGTACAACTCTTCTGTGAATTTATAAGCCAAAGGAAAATAAGAAAATATTTCAATCTGTTTGTTTTAGTTGTATTAATGAAGCATTAGTTTATTTCTTGTCTTTAGCTAGGTTAACTTGTGGTTTTTGCCAACACTTTTCAACAAAGTAATTTGTAAAAATTTTTTTTTTTCTTTTTCAGCTTGTGAAGCTTTGTATTGCCATGATTGATACTGGAAAAGCCTTTTGTGTTGCAAATAAACAGTTCATGAATGGGATTAGAGACCTAGCACAGTATTCTAGTAATGATGCTGTAGTTGAGGTTAGTATGGTTACATTTTAATGTGACATATGTAACAAAACATAATTATATACCCATTTACCATATTAATAATTACGGTGATACTTAAGATGATACTTAAAATTTGAAGTCAAAAAGCTATCATCCTTTGGTGCTGTGTAATGTAATCCTGTTTTCTAAGCTAGCCCTTAAAGGTTGATTTGCTTTGTGCATATCTGGTATCTGTCTCCTAACTCAGCTTTGCAGTGTTTTGGCATTTACTAAGTCTGCTTGCTGCTAGGTGAGCTGAAACATCTGCCAGAGGGCATGGGTAGGGACAGCAGAATCACTTTAGTTGCTTATAAGCTCAAGCAGAGAATGTTAACCCACAAACAGGACTTGACTCTCTGCGTGGGGGCTATATAGCTTCTGATTAGTTTGGATCCCCACAGTACTGTACAGTGTTACAATTCTTTCATGACTAATAATAACCAGAGAAGAAATGGATGTGGTTTGATTATTATTTGATCCATAAATGCTTAAAGGGGCAGTCTTGATACCCTCAAACAAGTTTACCTTTAGGGTTATTCATACCATTGGTGGGGCAACTCCAATTCCTTGACTTTTTAAGGTTTTATATGTTATTACGTGTAGACTCAGAGCATACTTATGAGCTAGTGAGATTGTCCTTGGAAGTAAATGTTATTATTTACAGTGTAACTCAATTTTTCTGTGAGGAATGCTTAAAGTTACAGTTTTTGTGACTATTTTTATGAATCTTAAATGACTTGATTTTCTTTTGGTTTCTTTCTTGTAGACAAGTTTGACCAAATTTTCTGACAGTCTTCAAGAAATGATAAATTTTCACACAGTAAGTGTCAGTAGGTGTCACTATGATCATTATTTAGTACGTTTCTTGGGTTTGGCGGTATTTTGTGAAACGAACAACATTGAATTTGGTGACTTTGAGCAACAGCTTTTTAATTGGGTGGATCTGAAATATTCAGTGTGTCTGTGTGTGGGTGAGGGAGAGAGAAAGGGCCTGTATTATATTTCCCATCCTAATATGGGGAACTTATTATTAATGAAGGACATCCTTGATTAAAGCTAATTTTTTCCCTTTAATTTCTGTCTTTGCTAGTTTTAATTTTTTTTAATTTTAAATTTTTTTTTATTTTTATGCTAGTTTTAAATTTAAAAATAAAGAAGTAGAAACTCATTTTAAATTTAGCTGTTTCTCTTAAGATACTTCCAAATATATCCCTTTTATCTAATTAACTGCCAATATTAAAGAGTACTGTAATCTTTGAACTATTTATTGTGTATTTAAGGTCTGAGGACATTTATCCTTCAAGAGTGAGGGTTTATATTGCATTTGGAATATCATGAAATTGCTTTATAAACTTTCTAAAAACGTGTTGAATATCTCGTATATTTTTCAAAAAGCTTAATATAGCTGTCATGTAATAAATTTTGAAGCACTAAATAGCTGTCTATAGTAAGTGTATCAATAATTATATTATCAATTACTACATTAATTTTTTATTCTTAGTTAATTCAATCTTAAAATTTTTTTCAGTCAACATATTAAGGATGAAATTATATATTATTTTAATTGTAATCCAGATTTTAGCTGCACGCATATCAACATGATTAAGTATCTGTTTGAGTGTCTGTTTTTAATTCTCTTGAATATATACTAAGGTGGAGTTGCTGATCAAGTGATAATTCTGTGTTTAGCTATTTGAAGAACCATGAAATTGCCTTTTTTTTGGATTATGAAAGGAATGAAGTGGTAGTTCATTTTGGTTTTGATTTGCATTTGCCTTATGATAATGCGCTTGAGTGTCTTGTGCTTATTAGCCATTTCTGTATCTTTTGCTCTTATGCCATTGATGTCTATTAAAGTTCTTTTTCCATTTTTATTTATTAAAAAAAAATTTTTTTTCAGTACTGTGGATTGAACCTAGGGGTATTCTGCCATTGCCATTGAGCTGCATCTGTAGCCATTTTTATTCATTTATTTATTTTATTTTGAAACAGGGTTTGTTAAATTGCTGAGGCTGGCCTGGAACTTAGGATCCTTCTGCTGTCTCACCCTCCTGAGCAGTTGGAATTACAGACTCTTCCTTTCTTGCTCATCTCCTTTGTCTTTTTTTGTTTGTTTGTTTTTAGCAATGGTGGGGATTGAACCAGGACCTCATACGTGCTAGGCAAGCTCTCTACACCCATCCATACCTCCAACCTTCCTTTGTCCATTTAAAAGTTTTTTCTGTTGTTGTTGAGTTGTATATTTGTAGTTCTTTATATCTTCTGAATATTAAACCCTTACCAATAAATATTAGGCAAATAGTATCTGTCATTTTGTAGGTTTTCTTTTCTTTTTTTCTGTACTAGGGACTGAACCTAGAGCCTTACACATGATAAGTATATTATTATTATATTATTATAACTATATGCTTTACCACTAAGCCACCTAGCCAACCTCTCTTTTTTACCCATCCCTGCTTTTTTTTTGGTACCAGGAATTAAACCCAGGGTGCTTAAGCAATAAGACACATCCCCAGCCCTTTTTTTTATTTTGTATTTTGAGACAAGGTTTCCTAAGTTGCTCAGGGCCTCACTAAGTTACAGGGGGCTGGCTTTGAACTTGTGATCCTCCTGCCTCAGCTTCCTGAGCTACTGGGATTATGGGTGTGTACCACTGCACCTAGCTCTTTCTCACTTTCTTGATATTGTGCTTTGATATACAAACATTTTAAATTTTGATGAAGTGTGAAGTCCAGTTTTTCTTTTTTTTGGCTTTTTTTTTTGGTCATACCTATGGAAATTCACTTCCAAATTCAAGGTCATCAAGATTTTCTACTATCTTCTTAGAGTTTAGTGGCTTTATCTCTAATATTTTATACCAATTGTTCCAGTTATTAGTTTTCTTTTTGCCTTTATTGGTTTAGAGAATAATATTTAGTACTCTTGATTTCTCTTGAAATTAAAAGATCTTTAGATTTAAACATCTTATAAGTTATTGATTTGACAATGGTGCATGCATGTAATTCCAGCTACTTGGGAGGCTGAGGCAGGAGAATGGGCAATTGAGATAGTGAGAATGTAGCTCAGGGGTTGAACACTTGCCTAGCATGTGTGAGGTTCTGGTTCAATCCCCAGTACCACTCAAAATCAAAATGTTATTAATTTTAAATTGACAGAATAAATGTTTTCTCCATAATATGCATGTTCCCCCCACCCCCATGCACTTGGCAGTACTGGAGAATGAACCCATGGCCTCAGGCAATTGTCCCACCATTAAGCTGAAAGTTGGAGTAGTTCACAGTTTACAGAGGCTGTGTCAGAGCAGAAACAGGAAGAAAGTGGGTTTTCACTTTTTTCCTGCCTATTAATAATTTGCCATCAGTTTCCACTGGCAGACATTAATTTCCCAGCTTGCGGGTGCAGGTAGGGCCAGGAAACATGCCTTACAAACATCTAGCCTCTTGACAGTTCAGAAGAGGACGCTGTGGAAGGTTGAACGTGGAGATGAGAGCCAACAGGCAGCCAGCATACCAATCCTAAAGGCTATAATTCTGAAAATTCCTTTGGCAGGATAATTATTGTACAACTTAATTTTTATCCTTAAAACATCTGTTTTTGTTGTTATTGTTGTAGTTGGACATAATACCTTTATTTTCTTTATATGTGGTGCTGAGGATCCAACCCAGGTCCCTGCACGTGGCTAGGCAAGCATTCTACCACTGAGCCACAACCCCAGCCCCCCTTAAAACATCTTTCTGTGGCTTTTCTTTTTTCCATATACTCAATATCCAGATATTCCCCATATCCAACTATCAGTAGTTTCTCTGTCACCTCCAAATCTAAAATACTATTCCCTCTTGTTTAGGCTTTTACTATAACCTCCCAGCTTGTGTCTCTGCTCCTCTTCTTGCCCTTCTGAAGTAAGTTCTGGAGACAGAAGCCAGAACAAGCTTTGAAATATATAAATGAATCTACAACACTGCTCTGCTCCCATGGTTCCCCAGTTCATTCAGAATAATATCTGACCCAGAGCATACCAAACCCTATATGATCAATTTCCTGCTCAAAACTCTCTGATCTTATCTCTACTCTGTTCTGGGCCTGGCCACTCTAGTTCTTGGCTGGTCTTCAAACATGAAATAATGCTCATCTCAGGGCCTTTGTATTTGCTGCCATTCTGCATAGAATGTTCTTTCAGCTACATGTGTGGCAGATTTCTTCACAATATTCCTTCTTCTTCACTTCATTTAGGTCACTACTTCTCAAAACTTCTAAACCCAATGATCACTTTCTATCACTTTACCCTCCCTTTATAATCACACAGAGACAATATATACGTTTATACACATATATGTGTCAACATATATGGTCTTAAATATATGTACTTATTGTTTGTTCATTTCTTTCTTTTCTTTTTTTTTGTGGTGCTGAGGATTGAAAACAGGGCCTTGTGCGTGTAAGGCAAGCACTGTATCAATTGAGCTATATCCCCAGTTGGTACTTACTACCTAAACGAGTACGTGGTTGGTGGGATTTACTTGTGGCAGGGTAGACTGAGGTTATACATTTATAAAAACTCCTAATGGTTTTCAACAGTCATATAATTAATAAAGATTTGTTAAACAAATAACAAAGCACAACAAATAGACAAGAGCATTTAATCTTTTATCATTATTATTTTTTAACTATTCCTTGAGCTACAGAGACTGCAGAATCTCTGTTGACTGTAAAATTCACATTGTTTTAGAAAGGTAATTTGTTCACTAAGGGCAAATCACTGCCTGCCTCTTGGTGAACTTTTGTACTTACATTTACACCTGTATGCATGGAGAACTGTGTCTGATGTTACACCAGATGTCTAGTGCCTTTCTAATTTTATTCCTTTATTCCTATAACAGCATGTCAGGCATTTGCCTGTGAATAGATATAGCAGTGAAATTGTGAGCCATTGTTTTTTTCCTTCTTTTTGTTCTTGCTCCTCTTCTTCTCCTTCTTCTCCTTCTCCTTCTTCTCCTTCTCCTCCTTCTCCTTCTCCTCCTTCTCCTTCTCCTTCTCCTCCTTCTCCTTCTCCTTCTCCTTCTTCTCCTTCTTCTCCTTCTCCTCCTCCTCCTCCTCCTCCTCCTCCTCCTTCTTCTTCTTCTCCTTCTTCTTCTCCTTCTCCTTCTCCTTCTTCTCCTTCTCCTCCTCCTCCTCCTCCTCCTCCTTCTTCTTTCTTCTTCTTCTTCTTCTTCTTCTTCTTCTTCTTCTTCTTCTTCTTCTTCTTCTTCTTTCTTCTTTCTTCTTTCTTCTTTCTTCTTTCTTCTTTCTTCTTTCTTCTTCCTTCTTCCTTCTTCCTTCTTCTTCTTCTTCTGTTTTTTGATAGTGCTGGGGATTGAACCCAGGGCTTTGTGTGTGGGAGGCAAGCACTCTACCAGCTGACTATATCCCTCTACAGTTCTTTCCTTCTTATTTGCTGTCTTGACTGTATTATCTGGTCTTTTGTTTTTTGTTAACTATTATTTTCAATTTTCCCAGTATACTTGAACCAGAATTCTAATATGTGGCAAAGCTTTTCTCTCATGATAGCACTATTTTGCTTTACCTTAATTAGACTGGGTATAGGGACCACACATCTTGTTTAGGTTTATATCCCCAGTACTTATATAATTCTCTTTTTGGGGGAGTCACTTAATTTTTCTAAGCTTTACATTTCTCTGTAAAATGAAGAGTGTTTCTAGTTTATTTTTAATTATAAAAATTCTAAAACTATTAAGCTTTTTGATTATTAAAGTGTTTAAATATAATCTTACAGTCTTATTAAAACCTATTTATATAAAGTGCTTTATTTTAGTAGCATGCTGTACAATGGAATTGTAATTATATAGCATTTCACAATAAAGGAGACTTAAAGAAAAAAGTGCTTTCTAAAAGATAATAATCAGTGGAACCTGCTTTACATTCTGTAATACCTTTTAACTCTGGAGTTTTGGTACATCAGTTTGCATTATAATGAAAGTCTGGATTTTCAGAGATGTTGTTTGTGAATGACTTTGTGAACTTAAATAAATGTATGAAAATAATAGAACTACCTGGGTTATTAGTCAAGGAAAGATCAAATATACATTAGGGTTAGATAATACAAATCATTTAGTTTTTTTAAGTTACTGGATAATCTTGTGATTTATTTCCTCTGTAAAAATGGATAGAACTTTTCCTTATTCCTTTAGAATGAGAACTTTCTGGGATTGGTCTTCAAAATCTTTGTAAGATGCCAACACACAGTTTTCCAAGACAGGTCACTGTATGCTATATTCCACTAGACATTAGAGTTGGTTTGAAAACTGATGTGTTTTCCTGGAACTAGAATAGTTTTTTGACCTCACTGATGATTCTTGGATTGTCATTTACTGCTGGTGTAAGGAACTTGAAGTATTTGTGTGATTATCATCTTCATTGAATAAAACCTTAAAGATGATTTTCTGCATAAAGTCTGAAAATGTGTACTCCTGTTTGGTATTTTTTTGTTTGTTCGTTGTTAGATTTTCCATGCTAGAGATGTCCACTCATTCACTTAACTAATGATTTTAGGTGATGAGAAACAGTAGTCTCAGTGCTTCCTGACCTTTCATCTCATGGTAGAGATTGAAACTGAAGGTTGAAACTGCAGGGGGAACCTAAGGATATACGGGTGTTACTGAAAATAGTGTTCATTAACTATATTAAAATAAAGCA
The DNA here is from genome assembly GCF_048772815.1 of Callospermophilus lateralis. Taxonomy (NCBI): domain Eukaryota; kingdom Metazoa; phylum Chordata; class Mammalia; order Rodentia; family Sciuridae; genus Callospermophilus; species Callospermophilus lateralis. The sequence goes on along the minus strand of NC_135314.1, from coordinate 51,178,639 downwards.
CAGTGTTATGGAGGCTTTTATATATACTTATGTGTTTGTGTGTGTATATATATATATTATATGTGTATATATATTATATATGTGTGTGTATATACACACACATATAAATATACACATTATATACATTTACACATGTATACATACATACACGTAAACATGTTTTTATATCTAGTATATGTAACACTCCTAAATTTTAAAAAGATTAATTGAAAAACTTGCTTCCATGAATGTAACTTAAAAAACTAAAAGAAGGAAGGAAGGAAGGAAGGAAGATCAGTCTCATGCATGAAATGGCTTCAAGCAATTTCTGATCAAGATTTTTAAAGTGTGGACTGAGGGTGTAGCTCAATGGTAGAATGTTTGCCTAATATGCTCAAGGCCCTGAGTTCAGTCCCCAGAAGGAAAAAAAGTTGAGAAATATTCCTCCCAAGCTTTTTGAATTCTATCTGTAACTCATAAACTTCAGCAAATTCTTTCTTTGGAAGCCAGTGTATTTCTGTATGAAATAGTGAAGAGTATTATTTCATACCATTTCTTTATAAAAATCCAGTAACAGATTAAACTGAATGTTTCAAATAACTTGTTTAGATTCATTTATCATTTTGATGTGTCTGGAATATCTTTGTTTCAGAGTTTTTCTTTAGCATCTTCAAAACTTGATCCTTAGAAATTTTGTTACTTTGCAAAACAATGAACATATTTTCAAGATAATGTGTTCAGAGATTTTAACTACTGGTGTTGACTTGAACAGTTACTAATGTGTAGAATCTCACAGAGCACCTTTTTAAGGTAGTAGTCTTCAGGGTTAGTGATTATTGCTGTTTTTCCTGGTGCCATCAAATGCATCTGTTAATTTTTTATTCAAATATGGCACCTTTTCTTTTTTCTTCCTTTTTTTAAAAATTAACAAAATTCTTGACTTTTTTTTCCTTGTAGGTTGGTATATTGTACAGTTATACAGTTGTATGAACCACTCTGGCTCTAGTTCTTAACTGGGTAATGTTGTAACTAGCTGCTTGATTCTGATGTTGTAACCAATCTCATAGAAGAACTTTCTTATTTTGTATTTTTGTAGACTTAAGAGTACAAATCTTTTTCTGTATGAAATGGCCATTTTCTGTTAACATTTCTGTATGATTTGCTTATGCCATTGTTTTATTTAATAAATTTTTGATGTAAAAAGAGATTTAGGTTGAAGAAGAGGATTTTGAACTATTTTTTTGTCTTCTGAATGAAATGACTTTCATAATGAAGGTAAGTGTTTAATGAAAAGGTTGTTCATCATAGTAGGAAAACAATAGTAAAATAAATCTTTTTTTTTTTTTTGAGAGAGAGAGAGAGAGAGAGAGAGAGAGAGAGAGAGAGAGAGAATTTTTTAATATTTAATTTTTAGTTTTCGGCGGATGCATCATCTTTCTATGTGGTGGTGAGGATCAAACCTAGGCCGCACGCATGCTAGGCGATCGCGCTACTGCTTGAGCCACATTCCCAGTCCTAAATTAAATCTTTTAAAAGATGAAACGTGATAGTGTATGTCTTAAGGTTTAGAAATTAAGTACATAATATATATTGTGTGTAATTTTGTACATTCTTAAAATGTTTTAAGTTTATTGAGAGATTGTAAAATTAAACATTCAGTAAATAAGGCAAAATATTAATTCATTTTAGTCAATCCAGTGAATATTACTTGTATGCATGATCAGAAAATCAAATTTCCTTTTTTAATTTTTCTTTTATAGTTGTTGATAGACCTTTATTTATTTTATGTGGTATTGAGAATCGAACCCAGTGCCTCACACATGCCAGGCAAGTGTGCTACCGCTGAGCCCCAGCCCAGAAAATCAAATTTCCAAAAATACTTTTGAATCTATAATGGCCTCTAACCTATTTGAATATATGTGCATCTAATTTCATCTTCATTGACTTCCCTGGTTCATTCCAGGGTGCAGATTGGTTTGATAAACAGTGTGTTGTCTTCAGTAAACAAGATACCTCTTGATCCTGGTAAATGCAGATGCTTGATTCTGCATTTCTGTATTTGCCATTTTTAATAACTAAAAATGAAAACGATGAAATTTTATGAAGAGCCAGAGTTTGGTTAATTAACATAAAAATCCATAATAGTATCTAAGAAGTAACTGCTGAAAAAAAATAAAATCAATATATTCTAGTAGGAACACTTAATACCAAATAATGGTGATGCTAAGGCATCAACCACATATACTTTGTTAGTAGGCAAAATGTGAAAAATAAGGACAAGAAATGATGACAAATTGTAATTAAAAATTTAAATAATTTTGAATAATTCAAATGGGTTATTCAGGGGATAGAAATATGCTTTTGTCAGAGTGAAAATTAGTATATTCAGAAAGTTAAGAGAGGAAGTCATATAAATAGTATCAAAATACAATTTCAACAGCAGTAAACTTCCAAATAGTTACCAAATGGATTACAACTTTTAAAATCACCACAAAACTTACAAACATCACTATTTTGTATATGACTGTCAACATGTTATTTACTGTTTAACAATCATCCCTAAACAGTAACTCAAAACAATCACCATAATTTATTTGGCCAGAACTTTGGAGGGGTAGTTTTCCTCTCTCCTAGCTGGTGTTGGCTAGGTGGCTTGTCTGTGTCTGAAGAAGCCAGTGTTTCTGATACCTCCTCTAGGGAGGCTGGAGTTGGCTGGATTTCTTTAGTTTTTGGAATCTCTTCATCCCCTAAGACTTTTCTCTCTGCTTTTGGCCCTTCTCCCCAGCAATGTGTCAGACTTCTTAATGTGTAGCTGGCTTTATTTTTTGCATATAAATTTTTATTGTAACACAGCTATACTCATTTATTTTTGTATTGTCCATGGCTACTTGTGACTTCTAGCAGCAGGATCAAGTAATTGTGGTAGAGACCACATGGCCTATAAGCCTAACTTATTACTGTCTAGACCTTTACAGAAGAAATGTGTTGACCTCTGCTCCTCAGGACTACGTTATTTTTGCCCACTTCCAGGGACTGTGTTTGCCATGATATCCACTGAAGAGAATACCCTTTCCACTTTAGAAAAAGTGAGTTAGTGATATAGCTGCCATTCTTGAATTCATCTCAGCAAAGTGGTGGTAGATGAACCAGTTGCAATCTGGCCAAATAAAAATCAGAACCTTTGGGAATTAAGAACCAAGAATTCACCAGTTTTAAACCTCTTCGGTCATTCCAGTGGGCAGGTCAGTTTGATAAACAGTGTGCTGCCTTCAGTAAACAAGATACCTGTTGATCAAGGTAAATGCAGACTCTTGATTCTCCATTTCTAACAAGCACCAGGTGATGTAGATGATGCTTATGCATTCGTGGAGATTCAATTTTTAAATCAGAATTTAAAAATGCGAATTCCTCATTCTCTTCAGTGTTTCTAATAATCTCAACATCTAGATATTTAAAAATTCCTCAGGCTATTCCATTGTGCAACCAATTTGAGAACCTTGGGGTAGAGCAGTTTGTCTCAACCTTTGCATAACAGTTACCACCTAGAAGACTTATTAAAAATACAGAGGAATTTTACCTTTCTTCCACAAGCTTGGGTGTTTGTGTTCTATTGATTTTTCTATCTGATTTCAGTACTTGCCTAAGACAGTGGAAAAACCACTGCCCTAGGAGTGAGGAAAGAAGTGGTTAGAGAAACAGATTAGTACAGAGGTGTAGAAAAAGTAAAACAAATAATAAGCATTTGTTTACTTATTGGAACCTTTTCCTGATGATAATAAAGAAAGAGTCCTTTTGATTTATTTTAAGTCTAATGAGATTAACCAAAAGTTTCAATGGATCCATAGGGATAGCCTTGTTTTCTGCACTTTCTGGAAGAGACAGGAATGATTGCCATGTAGAATCATCAGAAGAGAGTGCTGTAGAAGCTAAATAATATTTAAATGAATCAAAAAGACTTTAAACTACCAAAATTTATTCCTAGAGCCAGTGGCACCTAAATAAATGATAAGAATTGGAAACAAGGCTAATGCTAACTATGGATATGTAACCTGTTTTTATAGTAAACTTCCTGGAGTGGATGGTCTGTCATCTGTGAAGTACATCTCAGCTTTCATCCTTTCCTAAATACAGCAGAGATATTATTGCTTTAACTGGGTTCGAACATGAATGGGGTATGAGCTTGAGTATGAACTTGAGTATGAGCTGTTAGTTTTAAATAGTTATGTCTTATTCTATGCACTTTAGTAAAGTTTTATATAATTAGCAGATGGGTCAAATGACATTTTGTTGATTATTTGTCATGCATTTGTTGCTAGGAGTAATACTGTGAATTTCCAGAAGCGGAATGGAACATTAACTTTTCTGTTAGTGGTTTTTATAGATGTTTACTTTTAGCATATAAAAAGAAATGCTGTGGATTCTCTTTAGCAAGGTATAGATTGATAGTGACTTAGGAATTGAGACACCAGCAGACTGGAGTTAGCTGTTGGGTAGCTGGATGGCCTGAAATTGGTAAGTAGGAGACAGAGCTTTTACTTAGTTGCCTAATTTTGTACTTTATAATTTTGTACATTATAATAAAATATTTTTGTACTTTATAGTTAGCACCATACTTTCCCCCCCTCTAATGGAGATGTGTGTGTGTGTGTGTGTGTGTGTGTGTGTGTGTATAAATGGAGATGTGTATTATATATTTTAGCATATATATATGCTAAAATAGAGCATGGTGGCACATGCCTGTAGTTCCAACTGCTTGGGAGGCTGAGGCAGGAGTCTAGGAGTTTGAGACCAGCTTGAGCAACAGATCCAAACCCCATCTGGGGAAAAAAAAAGAAAAGGAAATACATAGGTTAGATTATTGATAATTTCCTGAAATACTTCTCACTCTACTCAAAGGTATATAAAATTTGATTTTGGTAACCCTGTGTTTTGGAGGATGTAGATAATAATGTTCATAAGATTTTAAAACGGTGATAATAAAACACACAAAAATGTTTTTTCTTTTGGAATATATTGATTGTTTTTACAGCTTTATTGAGGAATAAATGACAAATTCATAAAGTATACAGTTCTAAAAGTTTTGACATATATAACTCCATGATGTATACAATCACCATAATTAATGAATGTAACAATCATGCCCCAGCGTTTTCTTTTACTGCTTAGTAATTCTTCTCATTTTTTTTTTAAATTAATTTTTATTGTAGGTTGTTCAAAACATTACATAGTTCTTGATATATCATATTTCACACTTTGATTCAAGTGGGATATGAGCTCCCATTTTTACCCCATATACAGATTGCAGAATCACTTCAGTTGCACAACCATTGTCTTCTCGTTTTTTTAACTCCTTTCTTGTCAATCACTTATCTACTTTCTATCAAATATTGATTAGTTTGCATTTTCTATAATTGTGTGTAAATGGAAATTGTTTTGGTATCTTTCACTCAATGTAATTATGAGACTCAGTCTCTTTTTAGTTATACATGACAGTAGAGTGTTTTTTGACATGTTATACATACAGGGAGTATAACTTCCCATTCTTGTGGTTGCACATGATGTGGAGTTTCACTGGTAGTATGTTCATATATGAGCATAGGGAAGTTATGTCCAATTCATTCTACTTTCCTATTGCCCATCCCTCCCCCTCCCTTTTACTCCCCTTTGTCTAATCCAGTGAACTTATATTCCCCAGTTATTTTGTGTTAGCATTCGCATATCAGATCATTCGGTCTTTGTTTTTTTGGGATTGGTATATTTCACTTAGCATTATAATCTCCAGTCCATCCACTTACCAGCAAATGCCATAATTTCATTCTTCTTTGTGGCTAAGTAATATTCCACTGTGTATAGATCCTTTTTATTTTGCTTAATTATTGCATTGTATAGGTAGATCAATTTGCTTCTTCATTCATATGTTGATGAATTTATTAGTTATCTATTGTTGTTTAACAGATTAACTCAAAACTCATTGGTTTAGACAAAAACATATATTCTCATAGTTTCTTGGCAAGGAATTTGGGCTCTGGCTCTGGATCTTTTGTGAGATTTCTGTCAAGATGTTGGTTGGTCTACAGTCATAGTCTTCACTGGGTCTGGGAGGATCCAATTCCAAGATATTTCACTCACATGGCTCTTGGCCAGATGCCTCAGTTCCTCACCAAGGCCATGTTTTCAGGGGTGCTTGAGTGCTTTCATTACATGGAAGCTGGTTACTTTCCAAACAGATGACCTAAGAGCAAGCATAAAGAGGAAACATCAATACTGTTTACAATCGGGTCTCAGAAGCCACACGTTGTCACTTCCAATATTACTGTTTGGTGGAAGTAAGTCACTATGTCTAGCCCACACTGAAGGAGAGAAATAGCATCTTCTTTGGAAGGAAGGAGTGTCAAAATGCCTGGAGCAATGGCATGCACCTGTAGTCCCAGCTACCCAGGTGGTTGAGGTGGGTGTATTGCATGAATCCAGGAGTTTGTGGCCAAGCTGGGCAACAGATTAAGACCCCAGACTTGAAGGGGAAAAAAAAAAAAAGAATCTGTGGACATATTTTAGTCATGTGAACACAATTATGTGATTTGTTTTCAGCGTTTTTTTTTTTTTTTTTAAACTCCCCAACCCCCCAGTACTGGGTATCAAACTCAGGGCTCTGTATATTCTAGGCAAGTGCTGTACCACTGAACCCCTAGTCTTCTTTAGCCCATTTCCAGGTTTTTGCTGTTACTGGTGAAGTTACTTATAAGAATATATGTAAAAATCTGTAAATATTTATTTGTGTAAATAGCTAGGGGTAGACTGGCTAGTTGTAAAAAGGGTTATGTGTAAATATTTACAACTTGTACAGGTAATATAGTTTTTATAAAAGAATTATAAAACATTGCTGAGAGAAAAGAATTTCCTTTATAAGTGTTTATCATAATATTTTGTATGTTAAATTTCTTAGAAATTTTATCTTAAAAGAAATTAAAGAAAACTTGAGAAATTTGGAAATTGTTTTCCAAAGTTGATTGTACCACTTGATACCATCAGTGTGTGGGAGAGTTCTAGTTGTTCCATATGCTCATTAGTAAATTATATGGTCACTTTAAAAAATGATTATGGTTTTAATTTGAATTTTCTTTTTTTTAATTTTAATTTTCTTAATAAATAATGATGAACGTTTATCTGGTTTTCGTAGATCTTCTTTTGCCCATTTAAAAATGAATTATTTTATTATTGAGTTGCAAGAGTTTTTTCTATACTGTACCCCAGACATGTCTTTTGTCAAATATGTGTTATAGATATTTTCTCCTAAGCTTTGGCTTGCCTTTTTCATTTTTGTAGCAATATCTTTGAAGCACAAAAGTTTTTAATTTTGGCAAATTCAATTTATTTTTATTTTCTTCCATAATCTTAATTTGTGTTTTCCTAACCCAACTCACTAAGATTTTGTTTGATGCTTTCTTTTAGAAGTTTAGATCTGTGATCCATTGGGAGCAAAATTTTGTGTATGTCCCATGGAAAGTGTTGAAATTCTTACCCCTTCTCTCATATGGCCCTCTTGTTGTTTGTTCCAACAGCATTTGTTCAATAAATTATCTTCTCCCTATGTTACCTTTTATTTAAAAAAAAAATTGCATGTGTGGGTCATTTCTGTTTCATTGATCTTTTTGCTATCTTTACACCAATACCATACTGCCTGGAGTACTGTAACTTTCATATTAAGTCTTGAAATAAGATAGTATGGGTATTCCAACTTTGTTCCTCTTTTTCAAAGATCTTTTGACTATTCTAGGTCTGGGATTCCATTGAATCTATAGGTTAATTTAGTGAGAATTAACATCTTACTAACATTGAGTCTTCTAATCCATGAAAACAATATATTTATTTGCTTTCTTTAATTTCTGAGTATGTTTTGTAGTAGTTACTCTATAAGACTTGCATATTTTCATCATATTTGTCCCTAAGGATTTCCTGTTTGTTTTTTTTTGATGCTATTGTCAACAGTATTTTTTAAAGTCCAGTTTTCAATTGGTCATTGCTAGTATACAGATTCAGCCCATTTTTCTACATTAACTTGTTTCTGCAACTTTGCTAAACTGACTAGTATATTTTGGTAGATTCCATAGTATTTTCCATATAATTGATCATATCTGTGGATAAAGATAGTTTCATATTCTTCCTTTCTAGCTTCTATGCTTTTATTTCTTGATTGATTACATTACTAGAATTTCTAGTGCAATGTTAGATAGACGTTAGGATGTAAATACCTTTCTGCCATAAAATACCATGTTAGCTAGAGGTTTTTCCATACATACTTTTTCTTGGATTAAGGAAGTCCCTTTACATTCCTAGATCCTTGAGAGTTTTCCTTTTTTTTTTTTTTTTAATTTTTAAAGTCTGGAATGGATATTAGAATTTTTGCTATGTTTTTCTGTGTTATATAGTTTCTTTTTAAGTCTGTTAATTTGTTGAATTATAGTGATAGATTTTTGAATGTTAAATCAATTTTGCATTCTTGGGATAAATCCCAATTTATGATATATTATACTTATTTATATATTGCTGAATTTCATTATCATATAAAGAATTTTGGTATCTATGTTCATGAGGGATAGTGGTTTGTAGCTTTCTTTTTTTTACAGTGTCTTTGGTTTTGTTCCTCATAAGAATACTTTTTCTGATACAATTTTTTTGAAGAGTTTGTGTAGCATTTTTATTCTCTCTTCAATAAATGTTTGGTAATTTTCAGCAGTAAAGCTGTTTTTCTGTAGGTTTTTTTTTTTTATTATTATTTTGGCTGGGTGTATGTGTAACTTTTTCCCCACTGGTACTTTTTAATTAGAAGTTGAATAAGTTTTACAATGGGCATTTACATTATGTTTTATTTGCTGTATCACACATTTATCCATTTATTCATCCTTCTATGCAGGCATCAATCTACTTGTAACTGATGTAGTACAAAATAACTTATAGACAGTGCTATACTTTACTCTTAAATGCACTTCTATGCATACTTTGAGTTTTATTTTTATATTTCTTGAAGTCAAATTAAAATAAAATTAAATGTAAAAATCTTAAGTGTACCATTCAATGAATTTTGACAAATGCATGCACTTTTGTAACTCATCCTTTTAAAGATATAACTCATTACCATTATCCAAGTTTCTCTCATACCTCTTATTGGGGAGTCCCAGCCTACACCCCCAAATGTAAGTGCTAATATGATTTTCTTCCATAAAGTAGTTTTATTTTTCCTAGAACTTCATGTGTGACTTCTTTTGCTTGGAGTGAAATTTTTGAGATTTATTTATATTATTGCCTTGTGTCAGTAGTTCACTCTTCCTAATGTTAATTTATAGTATAACTTAATTTCATTGAAGTCAGTCAGTATGTTCCATGTAATGCCATATGCTTAGTTTATGCCCTACTACTAGATGGTTGATTTTCATAAGAATGTTGCTAGTGTTTCTTGAGGAGCATGGGTATTGTGTTTTGTTGGTTTATACTTCTTAATGTTTCTTTTCAATCAACCTAGTTATTCATGTTATTTCTTAATGGACTTAGAAAATCTCTGTGTTAATATTTATGCTTATGTTTTTCATCTTTTGTAGTTATTTTAATTTTAAATGTAAAAAAATGGATTTCTTTCAATATATAACTTTATGGCTCTGACAGATGCATATATTTGGATCTCCACACCACAATCAAGATGCACAACAGTCCATCAATCCTCAGAATGTCTTCCCATTACTCTTCCTCACCTGTACCAGTCAACCCTTCCCCTAATCTCCTTCTACTGGAAATTGCTGATTCCTACAGTTTTATCTTTTCTTAAATGCCATATAAATCATACAGTTTGGCCAGGCACAGTGGCGCATGTCTTTAATCCTAGTGGCATGGGAAGCTGAGATAGGAGGATTTTAAGTTCAAAGCCAACCTCAGGAAAAGTGAGGCACTAGTCAACTCAGTGAGACCCATCCCCACACAAAAAAATCATATGGTTTGTATTTTACCTAGCAAAATGCATTGTGATTCATCTATGTTGTCTGCATTAATAGTTGTTCCTTTTTATTGCTGAGTAGAAATCCATTGTATGAATGTACCATAGTCTCTCTGTTCCATGGTTGAAGGACACTGGGTTGCTTCCATTGTTTTTTGGAATGAAACTGCCATAAGTTTTGTGTACAGGTGTTTGTGTGAACCTAAGTTTTTATTTCTTTAGCAGTGGGATTGCTATGTTTTATGTAAGTGCATAACTTTATAGATCTATTTCTTTAATTTTGCTAATGTTATCAGTTTCTTCTTGCATTAGCTTTGGTAGTTTTGTCTTTGAAGGATGTGTCCATTTTCAGTTCAAGTAATAGACTTACAGTTGTGCCCCACCCCCATAGGTTATCTTTTAAAACCTAAACAACCTGCTGTGAAGTAACCTCTATTGTTAGTATTCAAAGTATTTGTCATTATCTTTCTTTCTGAACACTTTGGCTAGAGATTTATCAGTTTTATAATTTCAAAGAACCAACTTTTGATTTCACTGACTTTTCTATATTGATTTTCTGTTTTTTAACTAGGTGATTTCTGCTTTGATACTTAATTATTTCCTCTCTTCTGCTTACTTTGGGTTTAATATAACAGAAAAAAGTCATTCTCTTCTTAGAAATAAATGACAGAGTTTACAACCCTGTACTAAGTCCAGATTTGGAGAGAATGAAATTGTGGTGCTATTTTTAATTAATGGAAGGACACAGGAATTTTTCTTGTTTTGAATATTGATTTTTTTTCTGTTCATGATCTCTTTTTCAAACTCTGAATGAAATAATTCTGTAAATTGTGAAGTACTTGGAATTCCAGTGACAAGTCCTGTGAAATTTACCATAATCAGAGCAAACACTGTTAAAAGTATGGAATATCATTTAAGTAGGGCAAAATATTGTCCTTAGGAATAAGACTTTATTCTTGGCTCTAATCTTAGTGATTTTTTTTTAACCCAAAGGATTTTATAGTTTTTACTTGAATTAAAAATATATCACCTTATCATTTGATAAGTGGATGGGACTGGTGAAAATCATGCTAAGTGAAATAAGCCAGACTCAGAAAGATAAGAGTCAAATGTTTTCTCTCATGTGGAGATATGGAAAAAAAAAGGAATTTATAAAAAAAAGAGGAGTGAATTTGACAAAAATAGAAGGAAGACAAAAAGAGTGGAGGAAGGGGTTTGAGAGGGAGGGAAAAAGGGAGGGTATGGGGAAGTACTGAGTAGTAAAAGCTACCAAATTATGCTGTGTCCATGTTTGAATATACCACCAAGTTTTACATATACATATACATATACATTATACATACATATATATATATATATATATATACACACACACATATACACACAGCATGTATATACATATATATAGCTTTTCCATTTATAATCATAACACGTTAATTAAAATGATAATATAATAATATAATAAAAGAGAGATCAGTAGAGTAAGTACTTCAGGGGAGGGAAGATGAGAGGGAAAGGGAAGATGTTAGGTTGATCAAATTGTTCACGTACAAATATGGCATAATGAATCTCATTATGTATAATTACAAAGCACCCATGAAAATAAGCGAAACAATTTTTAAAAAATTTATTTACACCCTTTAGTCTTTCCAAAAGTAATTTCTAATTAAGGTATCAGGCAGTTCTAGAGTTGTTTGCTTATGCGGTGCTTCCATATATTGGTGTAAGAAATATCAGCTGTGGAAGGAGTAGAATTTATATTCTTTTTTTTTTGGTTGTCATCCAAAGCCTGCATTAGAATTAAGGAAACAGGCCACTGTACTGTTTGAGCATTCTATTTCAGTGTTAAAGAAGCTTTATTTTCCTTTGTAAATAGAAGCATGTTTATTTTTGAGACAAATGAAATTAGCTTAAAATTGGCTTGAACTTCTTTTTTAAATCTTTTGTTGTCTTTATAAGAAGAAATATGGGTGTTATTAGATTTGGAATATTGATGTCATATTTATAAAACTACAAGAAAATTATTTTGTTTATGTTTCTAATTACCCAATGTTATATTTTATCTTTTAGATCCTGTTTGACCAAACTCAGAGATCAATTAAAGCACAACTTCAGAACTTTGTTAAAGAGTAAGTTAGTTGCAGTGAAGAGGAAGGAAAAATAACCAGTTAATGAGTACATCTGGGGATTGGTATCTTGAACAAAATTATGGACAATAAAATACTGAAAATATTGGAGTTTTTGTTTGCTTTGTGTAATGAATATGGCATTTTTTTCCTGAGTTAATAATATAAGGGAATCAGATAGCATGTCTTTCAGTGAATCATTTATATCATGAGTATGTGTTCCAAATACATAGCTAAGGCTGTTATGGGTGTAAATTAGAAATATAGTAGCCTTTATATGTATCTATCTATAAAAATACGTTTATGTATATACCTATGTATATACATAAAACTCAAATGTGGTTAAAATACTATTAGTTAACCATGAGAAAACTAAGTTATCTCTTGTTCTGTGGTATTTTTCTTTGAAGAGAAGATCAATGTAATATGTGAGAATGAGTTGTGGAAGCACATACTTTGTGTTATGTGACCTTTTATGTCAGTTATCACATTTTGTATGTGAAATAAAACTGAACAAAAAATTTAAAAAAGTCTTCCCATGTTAATAATGTAGTTTTTCCTCTTTTAATTCCTGAGACTTTTATAAGATTATAATATTGCAGTCAGAATAAATTATAGAGATTATAAGATGTGAATAGTAACAGAATAGTATTAAGAGTTTATCCTGGAGATGATATCTCAGACTCTTTTTTTGTTGTTGTTGTTTTGGTTGTGCTAAGGATTGAACCTAGAGTCTTGTGCATGCAAGGCAACCATTCTACTAACTGAGCTATGTCCCCAGCCCTGACAATCTTTATAATTACTTCATAATAGATTAACACTCAGACTGTCCTCATAGAATGTATACATAAAAATTTATGTCATCTTTGTTAGAGAGTGTAGAAAGTCTCTTTTAGATATATTTTATTATAATTAAAAAACCTTTCATCTGCAAGTTATTTTATCTAATTCCCTAATAGTGAAAGTGAAGAGATGTTATATTAGGTACCTAAAATCATTATCAAATCAAGGATTTCACATTTAATATTGAAAGGGATGTGGTTGGCTGTCACTGCTATAATTCTTTTAGAAACTGGTGTGTGTGTGTGTATGTGTGTGTGTGTGAAACTTATTGGTGTCCTTTGACCTGATACTTCCTTGTAGCAGTAAAATGAAGGTGTGTCTACAAACAAAATAACCCCCCACCCCAAAAAAAAAAGCCCTTCAACTTTCCAGGATTAATCACAAAGACTAATGAATTGTAATATTTGGGAAAGGATTTTGGAATCATCATTTTATACAAGTGTGCTATGTATATTACTATTTAAAAATTATCTGATAAAATCATGGCACATGCCTATGAATTTATTTTCAGAAAAAAATTTACTTTGTTTTTGTTATGTTAATTTGACATTATACAATTTTACCTCAAGTTATATAGATTTCTACAATAAAATGTAAGCTTGCAGTATCAGGACTTACATATACAGGTAGAGCATACCTAATCTAAAATCTGAAATACTCCTAATCTAAAATTTGAAATACTCCAAATCTGAAATCTGAAACTTTTTGAACACTGGGGTTTGGACTTTTGAATTAGGAATGCCTAAAGTCTATACAGATATTCCCCCAAACAGGAAACTATGAAATCTGAAACTCTTTTGGTCATAGGCATACTTCTGAAAAGGATACTCAACCCCTTAGTGGAAAATAATATACATTTTAGTTGGAAGAGCTAGTGAATATCAGTGCACAATTAAATAAATAATTGGAGGAACATAAGAATTAAATTCGAAAGCTATTTTGTCAAAGTTTTTGATCAAGAAAGTTTCATGAAAGCTTCATTGTTTTTATTTTTTAGAGATCTTAGAAAATTCAAAGATGCCAAGAAGCAGTTTGAAAAAGTCAGTGAAGAGAAAGAAAATGCATTAGTAAAAAATGCTCAAGTACAAAGAAATAAGCAGCATGAAGTTGAGGAAGCCACAAACATTCTGACAGCCACAAGAAAGTGTTTTCGACACATAGCCCTTGACTATGTGCTTCAGGTATGTATTTTATTATATGTTTTCAGTTTTACTAAATAGGGTGTTGTGTTTGATTGGACTAAAAAGAATAAATAGCATTTTCACTGAGTTTAGAATTAAATTGTGATCTTTTGTGAAAAAAATTCACCTGTCTAAATGTTTTTGTGTGTACACATACACCCATGTGTGTGGACATGTATGTCTTTGATTTCGAATTCTTCTTTTAACTTAATTATAACCTCCCCTATTTTGGAATGTTTTTAAAAAGCATTTTAAATTGCTATATATATTTTATTCTATGGAGTTGATAGGTCAATTTGATTAATAGATGACTATCAGACTTTTAGAATATTGCCAGTCTTTTTCTGGTAATAGTGAAAATATAATTTTTATTAATTTTATGTTAGCATCTTTATATATACATCCTTTGCCACATTTCTGATTATTTCTATAGAGTAGATTCTTACAGGTATTAAGGCTCACTGTATTGCCAAAAGAAAAATATTTCTGGAAGTAGTGTTCTCATATTTTTGCATTAGATACTACTTTTAAAAATCAGAGATCTGGGGCCAGGGTTGTAGTTCCATGATAGAACTCTTACATAGCATGCTCGAGGCCCTGGTTTTGACTTCCAGCTCCACAAAAACCATAACAACAAAACAAAACAAAACAAAACACCCTAGAGATCCATATTTGGTACATTCCTTGTGATCTTTTGTCCAATGTATAATTAAAACTAGTTTGAATGTAGTAGGTTTCCAAAGGAATTCAAGACACATGAAAAATGAAGGCATAAGATATTATTTCATATGTACATTATATTGCTTCATCATGGAGTTTAAAGCTTAAAAGCTTAGGGAATTCCCTCGTCCAGATCTCCTTTTACGGAACAGTGATGTCTTTACAGATTGTTGACTTCAAGATGATTATAGGGCTGGGGATGTGGCTCAAGCGGCAGCGCGCTCGCCTGGCATGCGTGCGGCCCGGGTTCGATCCTCAGCACCACATACAAACAAAGATGTTGTGTCCGCCGAGAACTAAAATAAATAAATATTAAAAAATTCTCTCTCTCTCTCTCTCTCTCTCTCTCTCTCTCTCTCATCTCTCTCTCTTTAAAAAAAAAAGATGATTATAGGGTATTTCTTAAAAAATATTTATCTGTATACAGAAACTTGGCAAAACAGTAGAAACTGAACTTTAAGATTTTTTTTTCTAGTTAAATTTCTTTTCAGTAGGTGGAAGGTTAAATTTTTTAAAATGCAGTATACTCCGTTTGTGGGTAAAAGGCTTCTGTAGAATAGAGTCAATCTGTGTTTGCTCTGTCCTGTATCCTACCTCATTTTCATACCCTTTCCTGCCACAATGTGAGTCCACCACCTCTGACACTTCTCTGAAGTGGCTCATACAAAGGTCTTATTCCTTAGGCATATTTTAATTTTTATCCTACTTGGCTCTTCTGTGTCATTGAGATGGTAGACCATATCCTCCTTTTTGAAATATATTTTTGCCTTGATTTCCTTAAACCCCTTTTAGGTTCTCCTCTAACTTCTGTTTTTTTTCAGTTTCAATTTGTTTCTCAGCCTTCTCTCCTTTGTCTGTAATTCTCAGTCTTCTTTTTGGGGTTTAATCTTTGGTCATCTCTCTTCTTTTCTTACTTTCTTATTCTTTGACATCCTCATCATGTCCCTTGCTTGAATTGCTCAACCTGTACATGGAAGAAAAAAAATCTATTTTTTAACAGAAGTGCCCCATTCTCAGTGTGTCTAAAACTAAAATCTGTCGCCTTCTAAAAATGCTTCTCTGTCTTTTCCTTTCACTTAGCCTCTTACAAGTTCAAAATGGGAGAATCATACTAGCCATTTTTATTCTAAATTAGCATATCTAGCTACAAACTACTCTGGAAACGCCCTTCATTTACCTCTTAAACTGATTTTCCTTATCTTTGCTGTTTTGTGTATGGAGCATTGAGGTATTCTTGTACAATTGGCCTTCCTAACAGTGACTTTACCTGCCCTGTCACTGACTGTCATCCCTATGGTCAGTATTATGCAGATTTCTCCAAGAATGAATCATTCTTGCCTCTACTGCATTTAGATCACTTTGCACATTTACTGTAAAGATGTATTTATGTATCTTTTCTATTCCAAGATTGTATCCCTAACTTCTAGTCCAGTGGTTGAAAAACAGATAGGTAATAAACTTTTTTTTGAAAGAGCAAAATACTTAATGCTATGAATTTTTACATGTGAGGGGAGTTTAGCTAAAATATTCAATACTTTCAAACTTACACCTCATAAATTATCCATTTCCTTTGGTGTTCAAACCTCTCTCCGCCTCAGAAAAATATTTGATTTTTCTGATGAGAACTGTTGTTTCACTTTATTTTGTGACTATAGAATAGTAATAAATATCCAAAGATATAAAGTTTATTATGCTTTAATGTCTCTGTTTGGATGTACTGTTTTTTCAAGAATGCAAATGCAGTTTTTTGTTTCCAAATAGAAAAAAAAAAAAGCATATAAAACAGGTACTTCTAACAGTTTTAATAGTTTTCAAAGTTTGTATCTTAGGCTTCTCTGCTTCTATTTCTATTGAACATTAATATTCGAGCTCAAAACTCAGTGGGGTTTGAAATAGACATGCAAAAGAAACGAATGCTTAATTAAAAGAAGTTATTTAGAACAGAGCATGGTGGCACACACCTGTGATCCCAGCTACTTCAGAGACTGAGGCAGGAGGATTGCAAGTTTGAGATCAGCTTGTATAACTTAGTGAGATACTGTCTCAAAAAATAAAATGGACTGGGATGTACCTCAGTGGCAGAGAGCACTGAGGTTATTTAGGCTTTTAGAAGGTT